>NC_092125.1:71658177-71958177 GCF_043159975.1 Macaca nemestrina
TTCTGGAAACCATTTTCTTTGCTCATCTGTAATAAGCAACTCCTCATTTATTCAAACTTTATCATGAAATTTTAGCAATTCAATCACTTCTTCAGGTTCTCTTCTAATTCTAGTCCTCTTGGTATTTCCACCACATCTGCAGTTACTTCCCCACTGATGTTGTGAGTCCCTCAAAGTTATCCATGAAGGTTAGAATCAACTTCTTCCAAACACTTGTTAACGTTAATATTTTGACCTCCTCCTGTGAATCACAAATGTTCTTAATGGCATCTAGAATGATGAATCCTTTCCAGGACGCTTTCAATGTACTTTCCCTGGATTCATCAGAGGAATCACTATCTATGGCAGCCTTACAAAATGTATTTATCAAATAATAAGACTTGAAAGTCAAATGACTTCTTGATACATAGGCTGCAGAACTGATGTTATGTTAGCAGACATGAAAACAACATTAATCTATTTGCACATCTCCATCAGAACTCTTGAGTAACCAGATGTATTGCCAATGAGCAATAATCTTTGAAGAGACTCTCTTTTTTCCTGAGCAGTAGGTCTCAAGAGTGGGCTTAAAATATTCAGTTAGGCCATGCTATAAACAGATGAGCTGTCATCTTGTCTTTGTTGTTCCACTGATAGTGGGCAGGCAGAGTAGATTTAGCATAATTCTTTCTTAAAGGCCCTAGGATTTTTAGAATGATCACTGAGCATTGGCTTCCACTTAAAGTCACCAGCTGCATTAACCCCTAACAAGACAGTCAGCCTGCGTTTTGAAATTTTGAAGCCATGTATTAACTTCTCTCTAGCTGTGAAAGTTCTAGATAGCATCTTCTTCCAATAGAAGGCTGTCTCATGTACATTGAAAATCTTTGGTTGAGTGTAGCCACCTTCATCAATGATCTTAGCTAGATCTCCCGGATAACTTGCCACATCTTCTAACAACAGCACTTACTGCTTTACCTTGCACTTTTATGTTATGGAGATGGCTGCTAGCTTCCAACTTTTCTTCTGGAGCTCCCTCACCTCTCTCAGCCTTCAAAGAATTGAAGACAGTAGGACCTTTTTCTGGATCAAGCTTTGACTTAAGAGAATATTTTGGCTTGTTTGCTCTATCCAGACCATTAAAACTTTCTCTGTATAAGCAAGTTGGCTATTTTGCTTTCTTATCATTGGTGTGTTTACTGGAATAGCACTTTAAATTTCCTTAAAGAATTATTCTTTTCATTCACAACTGGGCTAGCAGTTTGGTGAAAGAAACCTAGCTTTCATGCTAGCTCAGCTTTTGACATGCCTTCCTCACTAAGCTTAATCATTTCTAGCTTTTGCTTTAAAGTGAGAGATACACAATTCTTCCTTTCACTTGAACAATTACAGGCCATTGTAGGGATATTAATTGGCCTAATTTCAATATTGTTGTGTTTAGGAAAGGGAGAATCCCAAGGAAAGGGAGAGAGATGGGGGAGCAGCTGGTCAGTGGAGTGGTCAGAACACACACAACTTTTATGGATTAAGTTCACCGTCTTATATGGGCACGGTTTGTGCTGCTGTAAAGCAATTACATTAGTAACATCAAAGATCACTGACCACAGTTCACCATAACAGCAATAATAATGAAAAAATTAAAAATATTAGAATTACCAAAACATGACACAGAGACATGGAATGAGCACAGGCTGCTGAGAAAATGGCACCAAGAGAGTTTCTTGACACAGGATTGACACAGACCTTCACTTTCTAAAAAACACAATGTCTGCAAAATGCAGTAAAATAAAATGGAGTATGCCTATAATACACAATCCACAGGGTTGTTCTAAAAATTAAATCAGGTAATGCACAGAAAATCTTAGCACTGTGAACACAGGCTCAGTGAATGTTTGCTGCTAATGTTGTTGTTGTTGTCATTGTTATCCTTATGACCATTATTTTTTATTATTAGTTTCAAAGTTTAGTGGGGGTTACAGAAATTAATCAAATATAGGCACAGAAAGTGTAATTCAAACTGCTGTAAATGGTAAGTAAGAAGCACCATTAGCAGAAGTTACTTACAGTACTTGAGAGTGAAAACCTGCAACCCAATCTAATCAGGGGATTGGAAGGGGCTTCACTGAGGAAAGAGCCTTGGTTGGAGCTGAGAACCAAGAGCTGCTCCTCAGGCATTCACCAGGGAACAGGGGTAAGACTGAGCAAGGCACACACATGTTGCAGGCAGAGGAGACTGCTTGTCTAACACCCCTCAGACAAGTACAAAGTCACGGCAGGAGGCTGATCTCCCTAAAGATTGTTGGTGACTCCCAAAGAGCGTAGGACAGAAAGAGGAAGCCTGGGGAGGCAGAAAAAGGGGAAGTATGGTCCTATTATGTCAGAATGAGGTTGAGAAAAGACTTGGGAGAACCAGCTTTTCTGCCCACAGCAGGTTCATGGCTGCCGGAGACGCCCAACGTAGCTCCACCATGATCTGGAACTCACAAGCCACTTGAGTGCCAGCAGAGCCCAGGCATGCTGCCAGACCTGAGAATAAAATAGCATTGTGCATTTCCTTCCCTGCTCCTCACCATCACCCAGAAAGCAGAGGCCCTGTCCTACCCAAGGCCAGGCAGCTCTGTGGTGCTGTCTGACAAGGTCACGTGGATCTCATCAGCCAGGTCTCCTACTCCCTCCAGAAGGAGCAGCCAGCCCCAGTCCCAGCCCAGGGGCCTGAGCCTCTGGCTCAGCAGATCGACTAACTTCACTTCTGAGAGAAGAACTCTGAACTGAGAAACAACACTTGAGACTTTCCTTCCAAGCTTCATCTAAAGCCCTTGGAGACCCTTCTTCTGTCATTGAGGACCTATCTCTCCAGTGGGGAAAGTATGGGCTTCAGAGTCTCAAAAACCAAAGTACATATCCTGTCTCTGCCATTTACTATAAAGGCTCAGAATGCTGAGACTCAGTCTTCTCGTCTGTAGAATGGAGTTAATACCACCTACTCACAGGACTATCCCACGATGATGAAACAGATCACGTGTGCAGAGCACTTCATGCAGTGCCTACCACTTGCACCTGATGGCTGCTCCTATGAAGCAGAGCTATTCCTATAAAGTTGTTTGATCTACACATGGCAAGAGCTAATCACCTTGGAAAGGTAGAGCTAACAACCCCCCACTTTGAGCCTCTCACAATTCTCACTAAATTTTCTCCTACATTACCAGCAGTGCGGTCTTGGGTAAGTTACTTAAACCACTTTTTGCCTTTTCTCATTTGCAAAATGTGGATAACAAATCCTATCCTACAGAATTGTTAGGAAGAGTAAATGGCTTAACATAGGTAAAGTGCCTGACACCCAGTAAATGTTATGATGATAATGATGATTTTAACCTGAGCTATAAAGAGATCCCTCTGGCTGCTATGAGGGCAAAGTGGAAATAGAGAAGCTACTTAGAAGTGTATTGTAATAAACCAGGCAAAAGCTGGTGGCTTTAATCAGGATGGGAACACTGTAGGTGGAGAGAAGCACTTGGATTCTGGGTATGTTTTGAAGGTAGAGAGACAGTATTTATTGAAATATCAGCTGTGGGGGTGTAAGAGAAAGAGAGGAATTAAGAATGACCCCAAAGTGCAAGGCTTAGCAATCAGAAGGGTGGAGTTGCCATTTACTGATTAAGGTAAAGCAGGGTTAGGGAGGAAATCAGGAGTTTTGATGTTATGTGCAATTAGATGTTCAATTAGTGATATCAAGTAGGCGGCTGTATGTAAAAGTCTGGAGTTTAAAGAGAGGTACCAGCTGGGGTTATAATACATTTGTATTTAAAGCCAGGAAACTTAGATAATCTTATCAGAGACTGGGATGGATAAAGAGAAAAAGTCCCAAGGTAGCCTTCAGACTCTGCCATACTTGGAAGTCAGAAGGTGAAGAGAAATCCACCAAGAAAACAAAAATGAAGTAGCCACACGGTAGGAGGAGAATAGGGAGAAAACATTGTCTCAGGTTACAAGTAAAGGGTTTCACGGCAAAAGAAGTGGTTATGATTGTCAGCCCTGGCAAATGCAGCGCTGATGCCTGAGGACGATAAGGACTGAGGACTGACGCTGCCCTTGGACAACGCGAGGGGGCACTGGTTTCTTTGAAAGGGTTTTCTTCAGTAGAGTGATGGGGGGAAGCCTGAGTAGATTGGGTCCAAGAGACAGCAAGAGGACAGAAAGTGGAAATAGTGAGTATAAATGACTTATTTAAAGAATTGTGCTGCTGATAGGGAAGAAAGGGTGGGGCTATTCTGAAGGGATATGTGGGGTCCAGGGAGGGTCTTTGTTATTTTTTAAAAATGGGAGATAATATGGCATGCTTGATTGCTGGCAAAAATAGTCCAGTAGAGCGAGAAAACTGCAGGAGAACAAAAGGATAATTCCAGGAGTGATGACCTAAAATAAGGAAGAGAGGAAGGCACAAATTACTTGGGGGAAACGCAGGTAGATCAAAGGTGTGATAAACTGAATGTTTACATATTCTCTTCCATTCGCAGTATTTTGTCAGTGAACCAAGTTGATCACCAGAGAGTCCAGAGGGTTGTTGGAAAGTGGATAGATTTGAGCACGTGTGATATTGTTGGTTGGGAGCGAGAGAGTGTGCTGGATGAAGGAAATGTAATAGACAGGATTGCTGGGCATACTGAGGGCCCACTTGAGCTTGATTAATTAAGAACTTAGAGTAAAGCAGTCAGCATGGTTGATGTTTCACCCCAACTAGGTTCAGCTGTCTGGGTGAAGCATAGGAGGGGAGGAGAATTGAATTTAACTGGGGCTGGAATTTTGCCCAGCAAGCATAGCGGAGGGAGATTGGGTGTGAAAAATGAAGGTATGTGTGCTCAAAGAATAAAATCTGTTGGAAAGAATGATAGCTTAGAAATCATTCTGACACAGCGATCCAAAATCAGGGTTTCAGTCCTGATTCTACCATTAAAACTGTGTGAACAAAAGTCCTCTGCTCCCTGAGCCTCCATTTCCCCATCTATAAAGTGGGGATTGTAATCTACCTCATAGGACAGTTAGGGGGACAGGATGGACGTAAAGGCAATTTATGAAATTGAGGCAAAAGCTTTATTTGGAAATACTTTTATTAGCCTAATTTGTGTTACTGTTTGTTCTTAAGAATAATAAAAATTGCATTTCTTTAAAACAATGATCCAGATTTAAAAATATTTCTTTAATTTAGACTAGCAACCCTTCCACAATTGTATGACATCCTGAGGTTTTCTGGTACTGAGCCAATTCATTGGATGGCTTAATCGACATCTGTTCACAGCCTCACCCCATTTGTCAGAAAGAGATTCCTTGGGCAAGTCATTGGAGAAAGAGTGGAAGGTGCTATAAATATGAATAAGACTTGGTCCCAAAATTTGAGCAGCTCAAAACCAAATGAATATTTGGAAAGTCTGCATTTGTAAAGCTCGTAGACATCTGGAATAGCATCTCTTTAACTTGCTTTGCCTGGTGACTACCTGTGCACAACGCAGAGTAGGGTTAAGAGATGGGTCAGGCACTGCTCCTGTGGAAACGTTACAGTTAGTAGTGTTTTACGGTTTATAAATCATTTTAAATTCTGGTCTTGTTTGATCTTTGCAATTATCTGCAAGTATATAGAACAGAGAGGTTTAACCTGCTTTATAGACCAAGGAAACTGAGGCTTGGCTAGAACCCCAGAGTCAGTAACAGTTACAGTGACAGGGTATGCTTCCCAGACCTACTGTCTTTCCATGATCTCATGGGATTTGTGATCACAATGAGACCAGAACCCAGACTTCAGTCCTACAACGATTGGGTGGGTAGCATCATACTAAGGAAGCTTATATGCTATTGGAGAATATGGAGAGTGCTCCAAAGAAACTGGACACAATTCCCAGAACATTCCCATTCTGCAAATCTTCAGACCCTTTTGATGTTTTCATTTTTTTAGCTTTTCTTTTTTTAAAATTTTAACTGACACATTGTAATTGTACATACAATTGACTGACTCCCCACACAGTCGAAAATCTGCATATAACTTTTGACTTCCCAAAAACTTAATTAGTAATAGCCTACTATTGACTAGGAGCCTTACCAATAATAGAAATAGATGATTAACATATATTTTGTATGTTATATACTGTGCTTTTATAATAAAGTAAGCTAAAGGAAAGAAAATGTTAAGAAAACCATAAGGAAAAATATATTTATTATTTATTAAGTGAAAATGATTCATCATAAAGGCCTTCATCCTGTTGTCATTCCACTGAGTAGGTGGAGGAGGAGGAGGAAGAAGAGGGTAGGTCTTGCTGTCTCAGGGCAGAGGCAAAAGAAAATCCGAGTATAAGTGGACCCACACAGTTCAATGCTGTTGTACTAGTCTGTTCTCACACTGCTAATAAAGACGTGCCCGAGACTGGGTAATTTATAAAGGAAAGAGGTTTAATTGACTCACAGTTCAGCATGACTGTAGAGGCTTCAGGAAATTTACAATCATGGTGGAAGAAGAAGCAAACACGTCCTTTTTCATATGGCAGCAGCAGGAAGTGCCGGGCAAAGGGGAGAAAAGCCCCTTATAAAACCATCAGATCTCGTGAGTACTCAGTCACTATCATGAGAACAGCATGGAGGTAACTGCCCCCATGATTTCATTACCTCTCATGGCTCCCTCCCATGACACATGGGGATTATGGGAACCACAATTCAAGATGAGATTTGGGTGGGGACACAGCCAAACCTTATCAGCTGTGTTGTTCAATGGTCAACTGTATTCATGGGAGTACGATTTGATTTTTTGGTACAATGTGCTCTTGACATTGGGAAAAAAGAGTAGAAAGAGCACTGGTCCCAAATTGTGAAATATGGGTCCTCATTCTGCTCCTTCCACTCTCTGTGGCTTTCTCCTCTTTTCATGCCTTAGTAGCAGCATTGGTAGTATGAAGATGTTGATTTAATGTCATCTCAGATCCTGCCAGCCCTGACTTCTGTGGTTCATCTAGGCCTGCTCCCCTCCCCTTGGACAGGGTTTCACCCTGCATCCTGCAAGCAGCCTCATGATTGAGAGGCCAGAGCAACAAATAAACCACAGTGGGTCTGGTTTACTGAAGTGTTGAAGGAGAAATGTTTGGGTGCTGTTATCCATGAGCACTTCAGAAGTCCCTTGGAAAATACCCTGGTGACTTCTGATTCAGGGTAGGAATCAGGTAGGAATTTAATTAAAGCATTCATTCATTCATTCATTCACTCATTCAAGTGATATACAGAAAAGTTTTGCCTATGGGCTAGACATTAGGAACTAAACATTGGAACCTCATCCATGAGCAAAATCAGGCACAATTTTTGCCTTTCTCGAGCTTATGATCCACTGGAAGAGACAGACATGAATCAATTAATAACACAAAGAGTATAAAGTTACAACTGTAATAAGTGCCGTAAATGGGAAGTGCACAGTACTTTAAGAAAATATAATGGGGAAGGGGGTTTGACTTAGTTAGGGGATCATGGGAGAGCTAACAAGGCAAAGAAGGAAGAAGAATATTTCAAATGAGAAGTTTGTGGAGTGTGGAGCCTCCATGGTGGTAGGGAATGGGATGAATTCATGGTCTATGAACAGCCAGAGTACAGGAATTGCTGAGAGCAAGGGGAGCATGATGCAGGATGGGACTGAGATGGAGGAGCCAGACCAATAGTACTTTAAAAAATGTTTTTAATATGTGAGTTTTTTAACCTGGCAATTTCAGCTCGAAGAAGTGATCCTTGTACAAGTCTTCAAAGTCATACACATACACACAGAAACACATACAAAGATGTTTATTCAAGCATGAAAATTTGGAACTTTTATTCCCATTTCACAGATAGGGAAACTGAACTTGCATAACTTATTCTGGTTCACCCAGCTACTCAGTGGGGTTGCCAGGCTCTGGATGCAGGCATCTTGACTCCAGGGCTTACTTTAAGCTTCATGAGAGTCAGGACTGTGTGTGTTTTAGCTCACCATTGATCCCTGGCATGAGACCCACAGTAGGAATATACTAAATGTTTTGTGAATTGAATTGATTTCTGGTAGGCCAATTTCTCCTCTGGGTCTCCTGTGGAACTGAAAGCTAGATTTTGTTTGAGACTGGGAGATTCATCCCATCTATTCTATTTTAGCACCTTCTGTACACCTTAGAGCTTTGGGGCCCCACATTCTATTGCAAGTCCTGAGCATCCAGGAACAGCCCCTAAAAGAATTTTCCTCCACTTCTAAGACTAGCTCTTTCATTTTCATCTCTTGGCCCATCCCACATCTCTTTTTTCATCACCCCTACCTTAGGAAGCAGGCGGGATTTTGCCTGTGCATTTCCTTCCAGTATTTTGCTGCTGCTGCTTTTCTTCTTCACCTACGTCATCCAATACTCAGGGCAGTTACTCAGGGAAATGCCTTGGGCACCTCTGGCATACCTGAATTTTCTCTCAGGCTTTCAGCTATAGACGTAAGATCCTGTTGCTATATATGACATTCCAGCTTCCAGGTCTGTCACCAACTACGTCACTTAACCTTCAAATGCAATGAGCCTCCACTAATGTAGCTCTAGTAGAGTCAGAACAGCTAACCAAATAGAGTTCTCATGGCTTCTCATGTTTCTGATGCAGACAAGGCTCTCAGCATTAATAAATGCATCCACAAGCATGGCCTCTTCCTGGAAGGCATATGGTCCCACTTTCACAAGGGCCTTATAGCAGGAGGCGGACCTGACTGTTGAAGCTGGCACATGAGTGCTGGCCCAACATGGAGGGCAGAGATCCATTAACGTCATGTTGCCCCAGATCTGCTTGCTTGTGGCTTGCTTGGAGCCTCCATCTGTTTAATTTGAGCTCCTTTCTGCCTCCTGACCTGAGAGCCTGAAAGGCAGGACAAGGCATGCCTCGTGTCACCCTCACTCTGCTCAGTCCTGCCACTGATGCTTTGCAGACACAGCAGAATAATGAACAAGAGAATGTCAAGAGCTTTGGGGAGGAATGTCTTGTGTATACAGATTGGACATTTAGATCATGAGAATTCACTATATATGTTGCTTGCTAATTGTTATTTTTTTGAGGCAGCTGGTATGGAGGACTTGGAATGAAGGAATAGGAAGACATTGCTGAGCTGAGGCGGGGATGGAATTCAGAGCCGAGCCATTATTGGAATGAGGCATTGACATGGTAATGCAGAGATTGAGGGGTGCCTTTTAGAAAGGGAACCCTAGTTCCCTCCTCTCCTGTTTCCATCTCTTTCTCTTCCTGTCACCCACTGCCAAGCCCCCGCCGCAACTGTTCTTGAAATTTCTTCTGCTATTTAGTCCCATGACCTATTCCTGGACTGATACCTGTAGTATATTTTGGCCCCTGAAACACCTTTCCTATTTGGAATGCAGAAGGAAGACAGGACAGGAGAGGAAGCTTTAATGTGACAAGCACCTACTCTGTGTCAGGCACCACCCTAGGCACTTCGCTTGTGTTGTCCAATTTCATTCTTGTAACAATCCAAGGAGACAGGTGTGGTTACCCCCATTTTTAGGGATGAGGAGCCTACGGCTTGGGTAATGTCAGTAACTTGCTCAAGGTCAGTGGGTCAATAAATGGAGCTCAGCGACATAACCACTTCTGCCTGACTGTGAGCTAATCTCTTGTCCTTGCTAGAAAGCAGCAATTCTCCGGGACAGCTGGACGAGCGAGAAAGCGGAAGCCTCCTGATGACTTAGACATATCAGAGTTTAAAACATTTTGGGCTACCAGTGGAAAGAAGTTTCCTAAACTCAGCATGGCCTTCTCTTTTCCTCTTTTCTCTGGCTTGGAGATAAGGCTGTATATGTATTGAATTGTACCTGTGCTGCGGTTTCCCAGCTGGGCACCTTCCCCTGAGTGGGCACAGACTAACATTAGAGGACAAAGAGCCACTGAGCAATTCCAGTGCTGGACCTAGGTATGGTTCTGAAACTCACTGACCAAATCTCCCTAAGTTCTATCTGTCCCCACAAGGAAACCCAAAGAGGCTGGTGCTTGGAGACTGTCATCTCCCCCTACCCTCGTTCCCAGCTCGAGTATGCTTTTCTTGGCACTGGAGAGTCAACAGGTGTGAACAAGTGTACAGAGACCTGGCATGCCAGGGCTGGCAGTGCTTATGGCCTTCACTCACAAGAGATGGCAATTGCCACCTTCTGCAGGCTGCCCATCAAAACACATTGTTGCCTGGCACCTCCATAGGCTCCAACCAACTTGGAGCGGGCACCAAGCCATCCCAGCAGATGGGCAGAAGGGGTGGGGAGCGGCCAAGGCAGCCCCATCCTGAAGGTGCATAAAGTGATGGTGGGGAGGGTTTGATTTCCAACTGCGGATGCATTAGGATAACTCTCTCCGTCTTAGATTTATAGGTCAGGAGTTAAGGGGGAGGGGGGAGTGGAGGGGGGCTTACGGTTTAGCCCACACCCAGCTGGCTGGGTTGGTTTTCTGGAGGAAAAAAAAAAGTCGCTTGGAACCCATTGGAATATTGTGGCTTTGACTTTCAGGGCCTTAAAAGTAATTTGGGAAATCAGGGAACAACACTGAAGATAGTAGGAGATAAAGAAGGACAAGAAAGGATCCTAAAAAGGTTTCTGCTTACTAGGAACCCTCTTCCTCCCAATTCTCCACTGCACCCCAGCTATGCTAACAGTAGACTAACAGAATCCTCCCTGCCGCCAGGCCATGAGAGCCTGGCTGGAGCCCTTGCCATGGGTGGTTGGTAACACAAGTGAGCAGTTATCTCAGATCTAGGAGCAGGCTCTTTGCAGGCCTTCAGAGGGGGATGTACAGTGTCCTATTGCCCAAGCAACTGCATCATGGATTTGGGAACTCAAGGGGGTGATTGTCAGCATGTGCCAATGTCTCGAAAGAATCACCTAGGCCTGGCCTACAGAGACTGTGGGGAAGGCTGTTGAGGTGGGCAACAGCCATGCAAAGGTTCCAAGAGAGGAAAGTGTGTCCCTGGAGCAGCTTATAGGCCATCTCGGGAGAGCAGAGGGAGAGTGAAAGGAAGTAGCAGAAAGTGAGGCCCAAACAGTGTTACACAGGACCCCGATGCTGCCTAGGGAAGTTCAGTCTTCACTTGCAGGCAGTGGGAGCTGTGGAAGGTTTTTGAGTACAGAGTGCTTCGATCAGAGCTCTCCCTGAGAAATTTGGAAAAGGCGGCAACATGCAGGAAGAGCCAGAACCAGGGAGTCAGTGTCCAGGGGCTGCCATGATGGTGCACGCCAGACTGAGGCCAGCGGCAATGGAAATGGAAAGAAAAGGTGACTGGGAAGTCCTTCGCTAGGATGCACTGATGACAGGCTGAGAACTTGGACAGAGGGAGGAGCAAAAGAAGACTTTTGAGAAACTGAGAGAAGAATGGTGCCATTAACAGAGAAACGAGAATCAGGAGGTTCTAGCTTGATGGAAGGTCTGTCATGTGGGTCGCAGGAATCAATATGGTACATATTATCTTGTACTATTTGTAGGTTCTTGTGATCCAGGCCATTCCTGTCTCTCTGGAAGGAACATGGATAACTGTAACTTTCTGTAGCGATTTATTATTCTCACAAGGAAACTAACGTTCCTGGTAAATGAGAACACACAGAACTCTCCCAGGCCTGAGCTTCAGCTGCCCCATTGTATTTCTGTCCAAAGTACACTCTTCACTTTCATACAAGGTTTTTTGGACTACCCTCACTTGAAAGCCAGCCTCTCGTTTCCCTGAAACGTTCTCTCCACTTCCACACGTTGCTATGATCTTTTGGTTATCATGTTGAATAATTTACAGTCTTTGCCAGTCTGAAATTACATGTGGGGCTGCTCTGTTTGTGGCCTACCCAGCAATTAGCTACACACCATTTTATCACTGCAATTACACTGCAAAGGGAGAAAACAGTCCAGCCATTTGTCCCAGGGGAAGCTGAGGAATAACAAAGTCTCAACACTGTGTGCCTAGAGGGGGCCAGTCGGTCAAGGAAGGGACCTGGAGTGGCACTGAAAGTCTCATCCAGGCAGACTCCTTCCGTGTTCTGTGACTTGCCCACCTTTCTCAGATACGTTCTTTGGTGACCACAGAATCTTTATAATATCTCTTTCCAGGATAGCAAATAGGTTTCATTTCTTGCATAATGTCTGAAAAACTGACAGTGGCTGCCTGGCGTATTGTCTTGGAAAAGAATTTTAAGCTTGTGACTGGACTCAGTGGAAGACAGTGCTGTGATCAATTAGTGATGTCTGTCACAGACAGAGAATGGGAAAGGAGTGATTGCTGTGTATCTGAAGTCTCTTATCCAGGTCAAGCCTGACTTTTAAAAGATGTGAAATTTAAGGCCTAGAAAAACATAGAGCCTTATTGAATATTATAAAAGCTAACATGAATGTTTAGTATGTGCTAGGGAGTATTCTAAACACTTCCTATATAGTAACTCATTTAATCCTTACAACGCCCGCTTGGTGTTCACCCTCCTTTTATAGATGAGGAAATAGCCACAGAGAGGTTACCAGGCTTCCTAAAGATAGAGTAGAAAAAGGAGCGAGTTTTCAAATCGAGATCGTCTGAGGTAACCTGCATCCTTCAACTGCTGCTCTTCTGCCTGTGTGCAAACCACACAGCTCCTTAGCAGTGGGGCCCAGGACTCAGGTCTCCTGATTTCTAGCCCAGAGTTCTTTCCTCCCATGGAAATATGAACTGATATGCTTCCCAATGCTCAAAACTTGGGAGAAAAATAAAAAATAGCATTAAGAGATGAACAATTTATTATTTAGGGTATGCCTGGCACTGTGCTAGGAATTGAGCAGTCAAAAATAAGTATTATTCACTGTCCTTAAGAAGCTCTTACTTCAGAATAGAAAAGGCTCTTCTGAAGTCCCACTTCATGCATAAAGTCTTTGCCTGCTACAGCTACCCTGATTTCAGAGCCTGCTGGTAACATTCTCCTCCTCCATGCTCTCAGCGTCACTACCACTTCCTTCCCCCCAATCATGGTTAATCCTACGATTAAGTTCGCACTGAGGACATATTATATCAACACTGAAAAGAGTTCTAAGGTACCCTACATCCTACTGACACCGCAAACTGTCTAGTGGTTTGACATCAGGGGGATTTGTGCATTTTGTATTAAGAAAGCTGATCAGCTTAGGTCAAACAGGCTCCATATGGAGGTTCATTTTATTAATTCCTCTTTAGACATTGGGCCCATGGCTGTGTTATCAGTTCATTTATTTATACCACATCTCTTTTCAGGAAGAATCTGAAGTGGCCATATACAATAAGGTGGGTGGAACAGAATAAAACTAGAAAAATCTTGGCTGAGACAAAGAGAAGGCAAATATTGCCAACCACACAGGTTAAAACAGTTGTGATGCAGCAATAGGTTTGGCGTTGAGCTTCCAAGTGGCCAGAAGAGAATGGAAAGCAGAGTAATACAGCTTTCATTCTTGGAAAGGAGAAAGTGTAATAACACTGCAGGGCCCCCCACCTCATCTAAGTCTAGAGACATGTATTCATCACATCTGCCTGGGGCCCTGGGAGTCCCTCAGTCTGATATCCTCTGTGGCTTGTCCTCAGCACAGTATCTTTGCAGATTGCCTCCCTCTGACCCTTACCCCACTGGAGTTTTTCTCTTAATAAAACAGGTAATCCCCAGGGTATATAGGATTCAGGGTATGTAGATCTGTGGCTTGGCAATGTCTTTGAGGAGCCGGGTTCTTCCCATCTTTCTGCTCTGCCATTCTTAGAGCTGGCTTTCTCCTGACCTGGTCAGGAAAGGGCTGCAACAGCTCCAGGCAACCACTGACAACAATGCCCAGGGAAGCCAGAGAGACCATCTCTTCCGGTGGCTCTCTTTTAGGCATGAGGAGTCCCCCTCTGTGTCACTGGCTAGGATCAGGTCACATGCTTATTCCTGAACCAATCACTGTGGAATAGGATTGCCCTTAGACCAATCTGAGAGCTGGGGGCGGGGTGATAAGAGGCTCCTGGCTGCCTGCGTTTACCAAGCGAGGACAAAGCTGAGGTTCTTTCGGCCTGGAAGAGGAGGGAAATGGATGCCAAAAAGGCAGCCAATAGTGTTCCCTTCACTTGTCAAATACTATAAACACTTTTTTTTTTTTTTTTTCTCCAGTCTGTGTTTTAGGAGGCATCTGCTAGAGGCATATGTAAGATGAAGCCAAAGAATCTGGCAGATAGTTCTGGACGTTCCTATCAAGTTCAGGGTTATCAAAAATGATACAAAGTGTTTCGGCCCTTCAAGTCTGTTTATGCTACATAAAACAGAGTAAATGATCCAAAGCGGGTGGAGGATGATTTTAAAGGGAAAAGCCTAAAATAACAGCTCCCCTTTGAAGGTTATGTTACATAATACCTTCTGGGGGCTCAGTGTTATTCTAGGCACTGGAGCTGCAGTGGAGAAAAAGATAGTGTCCCTTCTATTACGGAATTTATGTATTGGGCAGACAATCAGCAAATAAGTAAATGAGCAAAACAATTTCAAAGCATGCTAATGAATATAAACGGCATGAGGACAGAGGTCTTTGGTCTGTGGTGCGTGGTTTCCAGTGCCTAGGACAACACCTGGGGTATAGTGAGCCTTCAGCAAATACTGAATAAATTAATGAACAAAGAGTAAGACAGGAAAAGTGGGGCAAACTCATCCTACCTTGATAAAAGGTGTGCCGTTGAATGTGTGTGTTTATACCTTGGGCCTGGATGGCGGACGGTTGGGTAAGAGCAGATGGAAAGCATATGAAAAAAAAAGCAGATGGAAAGCTGCCATCTTCTTTCCTCCTTGACATACGCAGCCTTTGCTCCACTGCCCCCAACTAGGAGGCTTGTGTTATGCCAAACCCCTGTTAACCTCAATAGGGAGGCACCAGGTTCAAGAGGCTGAAGGAAAGACCCAGAGCCAGCAAAGGAGGCATGGCGTTTTATTAGGGGCTCATATACAGGGGAGAGTCCAAGGGGGGCAGGCTGAATACAACTACCTGATATACAGAATTGGTCCAGTGGTGGTGGGCTAGACACGCTATCTGCCTTCCTGCAATCCACTGGTGGTAGACTGGACAACATATCCACCTTACATATGGTCCAGTGGCAGTGGACTGGACAGACGAGCTGCAACTGCTTGCAAACAGCATGCAGTTTATATTAATATTTTCACTTCAAACCCCCCCTTAATGGCCTCCCCCTGGCAACCTTCATATAATCCAAAACTCAGGGCCTCAATTCTCTGTACAGCTGTGCTCCAGGCAATAGGCAGGGGCTCAGATGTTCCTCATAGACAAGGAGTGAATCTCTGGGTTGGCCACTCCTGGATTCCCTAGTTTGGAAAACACTTTCAGGTGAGTCTGCCATACAGGGCCAATGCATTCTAAGGCTATGCTTAAGTTATTGCTGTTGGGAGCATTTACCCTGCAGCTGGTTTGCATAATTGGAAGGGGGTTGGACTTGAGAGTTGGAACGCTGGCTGTAACCTTAATCTCGGCATACTAGCTGTGTGTTGTCCAGTTCTCTGAGCCTCAGTTTACTTGTTTGCAAACAAACCTGGGATAATAACATTCATGTCACAGGTGTGTTATGAGGACTCAATGAGACACATTATGTGACAATGCCTGTTGCTTGACACAGAAACCTTTGTAAACGTGGTCCTTTTGTCGTCTCACCTACCAGGAGTCTGAGCTGGAGTCCCAAGTGAGCTTCTTTCCTCTTAATACAGTACAAGCCACCACAGCCCGGTGGTAGTAACCCAGAATTCTAGGCCCACAGGGAATGTGGGTGTGTGAGTTTGTGGGCAAACTGACTGCTGTGTTTGGGGGCAATTAGATATTTACCTCTGGGAGCTTCCCATAACTTTCATGCTTAAAAACGTTCTGACTGCTTGAGATGTTCAGATTATTGATGACCTGCAAATGAGGTTCCAGGTGCTTTGCATAAATCTATCAGCTCTCATGAACTTGGTCACGTTTTGGCTTTCTCCTTTGTTAGAAGAGATTAGGTATGAAGAATAATAAGGCTGGGACCTCACTATAGGAGGGAAGCCTCAGCCTCTGATTTGGGGTGGATCCACCTGAAGCAAGGGAGTCCAAGGGGGAAGAGAGCATGGTCCTATCGGGAGGAACTGGAACTCCCAGCAGTCTTTCCTATCCCGACATCTGACCATTAACAGGGAAGGTCAGCTCCCTCCCAGGTCCTTAGCAGGAATAACCTCCTTCCTTTGAGAAGATCCTTGGCTCCCTGGTTTGGTGGGTCAATAAACCTCGGCTTGGTCAGATAACTGAGGAGGAAAGAAATGTCAACCCTGTGGCAAATTTGCAACGTTAAGTCCTGGGCCCAGCATCTCCTTCAACCCTGGATGTTTTAGGATTTTTGATTATGACTCTTCTAGGACATACTCTCTTGTTCTTTGGGTAAGAAATATCTTATTAGGTAGTACAGAATCAGAGCCTAGCTAAGTCTTACATTGGCTTGAGGAAGACAGGAAGAAAGCCTATCAAATGGTCCCACCTATGCTGAGGGAGCAGTGAGTGTGGCTGTGGGTGGTGTGTGTGGTGGTGAATAATGGCCTGGCAAGAGGAGGATTTCAAGGTAGAGTGAGAAAATAATTTCACAGAAGCAGTAGTACTCTAAGTGCTCTTCTGGGAAGAATAGGGCTAAGTTGCTGTAAGGATGAGGGAAAGGTGTTTCTGGAGCAGAAGGTCAGCTTGGGCAGAGGGTGCCGGTAAGAATGAGTTTGTTTTGAGGAGGGGCAGGAGGAAAATGACGGTACCCATCGAATATGAGTTTACTTTGTGCACTAGTACTCGTCCTGCCTCTGAAGAACTTGCATTTTACTGGGGGAGATAGATAGACATTAAACAAGGCAGGAATAAGTAAAATACTTATGGGCTATAATCATCCTATACATATTTTGAAGGAAATAGAGAGGGTTCTGTGATAGAGAGTGCTAGGGTTGTAGTTTACAGTATGTTCTTATATTGACTATTTCATCTATACCACAAGTCTTTGATGGAGCCAAGACAGATATTATTATCCCCATTTTACAGATGAAGTGACTTTGAAAGTTGAGGTGACTGACTAAAGGACACAGTCCTCGGCTCTTTTGCAATGTTGGGTAACTGAAGATGCTCAATGAATGCCTGACTATTTATCAGGCTTCCTATTCTAGCATGCAGTCTGCGTGAAGGCAGGCCTGTTTCTTTTTGCTCCCTCCTTGGTAAAACTGCCAGCTTTAGAACTCTCATCTCAACCCTTGATATCCATCCAGCTTCCTGGAGATGGGCTACCCACTAGAAGTCAGCGACCAGAGAAAACCTCCACTTCACAAATGTACATTGACACTGTAAGCAGTGGAATAAATTGGCCTGGTTTCACTGCAGAAAAATAAGCATATTCTGAAATGATAGAAGCTCCCCGTCAATTAGGGAAATTAACATCCCTCTCTGTGGTTGGTGCTGTTGCTGCACTTCATTTGCCTGACCCAAAGCACAGCAGTTTCTTTTCCATGAGACGTTCCAGTTGGAAGGTAAATAGGATTTTTGGGGTCTTCTTTCTGTGGGTCCTGCTCCAGACTGGGCTCTCAATTCTGTCTGTGGTGTCCTCACAGAGTGAGATGGGAGGCAGATGCACACTGGGGAAAATTGTGGTTGTGCTATTTGGAGCAAGTAATAATAGACATAGTAAAGCACAAATTAAGAATTGTTCTTGCACAACATGCTCAGCTGTCTCTAGTGAGGAACAGTGGGAGAGTAGACCTACTGGACTGGATCCATTGGATCAATAAGTCCCATTGGTTAAAATGATCGGGGCAAAATGATTAAGAGATCCGAGTTTCAGTTTACTCAGTAAGAAAATACAGGCATATCTCAGAAATATTGCAGGTTCAGTTCCGGGCCACTGCAATAAAGCAAGTATCATAATAAAGCAGGTCACACACATTTTTTTGGTTCCCTAGTATGTATAAAAGTTATATTTGCACTATGTAAGTCCGTTAAGTGTACAATAATATTTTGTCTAAAAAAAGATGTACATACCTGGATTAAAAAACACTTTAATGCTAAAAAATGCTTTCCATCATCTGAGTCTTCAGTGAGTCATAATGTTTTTGCTGCTGGGGGGTCTTGCCTCCTTGTTGATGGCTGCTGACTGATCAGGGTGATGGTTGCTGAAGATTTGGGTGGCTGTGGCAATTTCTTTCTTTTTTTTGTGAGGTAGGGTCTTGCTTTGTCATCCAGGCTAGAGTGCAGTGGTGCAATCATAGCACCTGTAACTTCAAATTCCTGGGCTCAAGTAATGCTCTTGCTTCAGCCTTCTGCCTCAGCCTCCCAAATAGCAAGGACTACAGGCATGTACTACCGTTCTTGGATAACTTTTAAAAAGATTTTAAAAACAGTGTCTCACCATGTTGTCCAGACTACATGAGCAATATTGATTGATTGATTGATTGAGGCAGGGTCTCCTTCTGTCACCCAAGCTGGAGTGCAGTGGTGTGCTCTTGACTCATTGAAACTTCCACCTCCTAGGCTCAAGTGATCTTCCCATCTCAGCCTCCCGAGTAGCTGGGACCACAGGTACATACCACCATGTCTGGCTGATTTTTTTTTTTTTTAATTTTTAATAGAGATGGGGTTTTGCCATGTTGCCGATGTGGGTCTTGAACTCCTGAGCTCAAGCAATCTGCCTGCCCCAGCTTCCCAAAGTGTTGGGATTACAGGCATGAGCCACCATGCCTGGTCGCAATTTTTAAAAATAAGAAAACAATGAAGTTTTCCACATCAATGGACTCTTCCTTTCACAAAAATATTTATCTCTAGCATGCAGTACTGTTAGATAGCATTTTACCCACAGTGGAACTTCTGTCAAAATTGGAGTCAATCCTCTCAAGCCCTGTCACTGCTTTATCAACTTATTTTATGGAATATTCTACATCCTTTTTTTGTCATTTTGACAACATTCCTAGCATCTTAACCAGGAGTAGATTCCATCTCAAGAAATCACTTTCTTTGCTCATCCATAGGAAGCAACTCCTCATCCATTTCAGTTTTATCATGAGATTTTGCAGCAATTCAGTTACAGCTCCAGGCTCCACCTGTGATTCTAGTTCTCTTGCTAGTTCCACCACATCCACAGGTCCTTCCTCCACTGAAGTTTTGAACCCTCAAAGTCATTCATGGGGTTTGGAATCAACTTCATTCAGACTCCTGTTAATGTTGCTATTCTAACCTCCTTTCATGAATCGTGAATGTTCCTAATGACATCTAAAATGGTGAATCATTTCCAGAAGGATTTCTATTTACTTTGCCCAGATCTAATAGAGGAATTACTGTCTATGGGAGCTCTAGCTCTGTGAAATGTATTTCTTAAATAATAAGCCTTGAAAGTTGACTTTACTCCTTGGTCTATCAGCTACAGAATGGATGTTGTGTTAGCAGGCATGAAAACATAAATCTCCTGTATATCTCCATCAGAGCTCCTGGGTGACCAGGTGCATTGTCAATGAACAGTAATCATTTGAAAAGAATAACCTTTTTTTCTGAGCAATAGGTCTCAACAGTGGGCTTAAAATATTCAGTAAATCATGCTATAAACAGATGTGCTATCATACAGGCTTTGTTTTTCCATCCATAGAGCACAGGCAGAGTAGAGTTAACATAATTCTTAAGGACTCTAGGATTTGTGGACATTGGCTTGTACTTAAAGTTACCAGCTGCATTAGTTCCTAACAAGAGAGTCAGCCCATTTTTTGAAGCCAGGCATTGACTTCTTTCCAGTTATGAAAGTCCTAGATGGCATCTTCTTTCAATAGAAGGCTATCTCATATGCATTGAAAATCTGTTGTTTAGAGTAGCCACCTTCATCAATGATCTTAGCTAGATTTTCTGGATAACTTGCTGTAGCTTCTCCATCAGCACTTGCTGCTTCACCTTGCACTTTCATGTAGTGGAAATGGTTTCTTTCCTTAAACCTCATGAACCAACCTCTGCTAGTTTCCAACTTTTCTCCTGCAGCTTCCTTATATCTCTCAGCCTTCACAGAATTGAAGAGAGTTATGGTCTTGCTCTGGACTAGGCTTTGGCTTAAGAGAACGTTGTGGTTGTTTGACCTGCTATCTGGACTACTCAACTTTTCTTCGTTTCAGCAATAGGGCTGTTTTGCTTTCTTATCATTCATGTGTTCACTGGAGTAGCACTTTTAATTTCCCTCAAGAGATTTTTTTTTCCATTCATAACTTGGCTAACAGTTTGGTGCAAGAGACCTAGCTTTCAACCTATCTTTGACTTTGGACATACCTTCCTCACTAAATGTAACCTTTCATCCCTAGTTTTTTATTTAAAGTGAGAGACAGGAAACTCTTCCTTTTACTTGAACTTTTAAAGGGCATTGTAGGGTTATTAGCTAGCTTAATTTCAATATTGTTGTGTCTCAGGAAACAGGGAGGCTGAAGAAGAGGAAGAGAGACAAGGAATGGCTGGTTAGTGGAGCAGTCAGAAGGCACACAACATTTAGCGATAAAGTTTGATGTCTTATATGGGTGCAGTTCATGGAGCCCCAAAACAATTACACTGGTAGCATCAAATATCATTGATCACAGATCACCATAACAGATATAATAATAATGAAAGATTTTGACATATTGTGAGAATTGCCAAAATGAGATACAGAGACACAAAATGAGCACGTGCTGTTGGAAAAATAGCACCAATACACTTGCCCAATGCAGGGTTGCCACAGACCTTCAATTTGTTAAAACAAACACAAACAAACAAACAGCAAAACCCCATGGTGTCTGCAAAGCATAAAAATGTGAAGTCCAATAAAAGAGGTATTCCTTATCCATAATGCTCACTGATTGAAAAAAAATCCACAATGCCTGAGACTATCCTTTGAGGAAACTTACATTTAATAACCACAAACCATTAAAAGCCCTGGGTGAATCTTGGAGAACACAGAGTCAAATAAGACAAAGGACACATGTTCAAGGAGTGCTGTGTCTAGTGGGAGAGACAGCTGTGTGGAGACTAGGAATGGTATATGACCCATTGCACAAGCTGTGTATTAGCAACATGGGCCAGTGCTCCATGAATAGACAGCATGAAAGGGAGGGCTTGGGCAAAACTTTATTGGAAAGGTTATCTTTGAACATGTGCTGCAGGCTAAGCAAAAGTTTGCCAGGTGGAGCAGGGGATCTCCAGTTTTGGGGTCAAAGCTTCATGGAGGAGTACCTGAGCCTAGAGTAAGTTGTGTTCTTGAGATTGCTCCCTTAGCCCTCAACTTTGGGACTTTGTCTTCTTCCTTTCTACCTTGTTTGCCTCCCTCTGTGGATAGGGAGACACGATTTAATACGTTTCCGTTGAGAATGTTGAAAGATCAGGAATAATTGATCCACTTATAAAAGTCTCCACGTGAGGACAGTGACTCTGTGGCACAGCATCTCCTTCGCAAGTCTATGGGAGGCATTGCTGATTACCTTGGTATGTTGTCTGCTGAGCCCTGACTCAGCCCCTAAATCTTTCTTACCACAGTGTTCCAGGAAGCTTCCACCAATCTGAGTCAGCAGGTGAGGGAAAAGTTATTTGCTATGTCCATTCCAGTCACTCTTCATTCATCTTGTTGGGCACATATTTTCTGCAGGGAGCAGAGTCCCCCTCCTGCTGCGGAAGAACAAGGACAGAGCCAGTGTCCCCATCTTCAGAAGGATGGGATAGGCCATTGCAGTGAGTGGTATAACACAGGTGGCATCCCCAGAAGTAGAAATTCCTATCTCCAACTTTGGTTGTGTCCTTTCTCTCTCAGTGGTATGCTGCTCTTTCTCTCTAAATTTTTGACTTTGAGTCCTCTTCATTCTCCCTGTGTGAGGCATCATGAGCTACAGAGATGATGAGAGGTAAAACAAAAAAACTAGGCATGCTGTATAACTTGAGAGTCCCTTATTGTCTCAGTCTTAAGGGTTTCTTAATGTCTTCAGAGCAACAGGGCAAGCATTCAGGACATAGTTAAGAAAGTATGCTATTTCAACAATGTGTATAGATTCTGTAGTAATTTTTAACACCATATAATAGCGATTATTTTGAATGCTATTTGCTAGGTAATACATGATTATGTGCCAGCATGAGCAGGCAGTTAAATCCCACAGGTAATTCATTGGAAAGTTATAGCTTGGGTCCCCCAAATTTCAGGTGAGGAGGGGGCCACGCAAACCAGCCCTTATGCTAGTGGGACAGGAGCTTTGCTAATGCTCTCTGTTAAGGAGAATGAGGAGCAGGGACAGCTGACCTGGGGCAATAGCTGGATGATAAAGATTTGTATGACCTTCAGGAGAAAGGGACAGCAAATAAAAAGCCAAAGAGGAAAGTGAGAATGGCCCATTCAGGACTTCAAGACATTCACATGGGTATAGCCAGAGGAGCTAGGAAGTGGCTATGGAGAGCCTAGAGATGCTCATAAATGACACTGAGTCTTGTTGAAAAGTTGGATTGGGCTTGGCTGTGAGGGCAGCGATGAGCTGCAGAAGCAGGTGAGCAAGGAAAGGTGTGATGGCATCACTGAGGCAGCAGCAAAGGATGGATTGGAGGCCAGTGGCATGGAGTCCTTTTAGTGACCCAGATGCTAAACAAAGGTAGAGGCAACAGGGGAGGCGGAGGAAGAATTTAAAACACAAGAAGACAGAAGACAGGGCAGGATCTGCTAACTGACTGTTTTGGGTCTATGTGGGAGGGAGAAATCACCCATGGCTTCCAGATTTCCAGCTTAGGTTGGGATTTGAACAAGGAGGAAGTATTCAGATTGAGGTGATGGCTAATAATTGGGGTTGGGAGGATCCTTAGAAGACTGAAGTCCAACTTCCTGATTTTAGCCATTATCCATGCCAAATTTAAAGCACCCAGGATAAACGAGGATGTATTTAATTCAAAAAGTGTAGCAGAAGAGATCATCCCTTTTCTCTTCCTTGGGAAACCAACCCAGCTCAGAACAATTCTTCCAATAAAGAATTGCTCTATCCTTGAGTCCACTTTATTCGGCTAGAATTTTTTTGAGATTATTATGTGTAAGTTACTTCAGGGTTCCAGTCTTTTTCCTGTTCCTGTTTTCTTTGCTTCTTGCAGACATAGAGTGTAGACTTGGCTTAGGGATGGCCGTGACAGGAAACTCCAAGGACATATTTTACAAAAGATCCAACTTAGCTGCTAAACTTTCCAGCAGCACTAGAATGATTAATGAAGGGCTGAGTAACCCATTTCAGTGCATTATGTCTGGCAGACACTAGTTCATCATCTGCAACATATCCAACAAAACACATCAATGCACACACACTCAAAGAGAAGGACAAGTGTGGAAAGAAAAAGGAAGAAAAGATGATAAGCAGAGGAGGAGGGGAAGAAGAGAAGGAGAAGAAGAAAGAAATGGAAAGAAACAGAGTAAAAACATATCACATAAGGTTGGGTGGAAGGATGGAAGGACTGACCTGAGAAAGAGCAGAAGGGAAGCCTGCAGAAAGTGAAGGTGAGAGAAGCCTTCCACAGCAGGAGGTAGGGGGAAGGGAGAGTGGTACTTGTGACCCAGGATGGCAGAGTGAGGTCAAAGAGAGAGTAAGGACAACCTCCAGGAGACATTTGGCACGTGATTACAGCACTAGCAGAAACGTCATTCCACAGATTACTAGGGGTGACTCTTTGTACACTTTCTATATAAAGGAATTTAAAGATACAATGGCTAAGAAAAATAAAACCCTAGAATGTGTCTCTGTTGCCATTGCCAGCTCAGGGCATGCTGTGGCTGTTTGCTCCAGTCATCCTTCCGTGACCCCTTTGCGTATTCCCTCTTGGCACCTTGGCCTATCTCCCTCCCATGGAGCTGTATATTGGTTATCCTTGCGCACAACATTTTTCACAACATTCTTTGTCCTGGGTTCTGAGGAGCCTTTGAGTTTAGGCTCTGCTCGCATCTCATGGTGGCCCTTTCCTCCTCTGATGTCAGCCTCCTGACCTCCCACTTCTGCACTGTGGTTCTCAGAAAGCTTATGTGGCCCCCTTCACTATTCACCTTAGATGATCTTCTCTGTTTAGGAGGTATTCTCTTTTGGTCTCCTCTCTCATTCCTTCTTGACCTAGTCTTTCTGTCTCCAAAGAGAACATTGGAAGAGCAGTGGAGCAAAGTCAGAAGAATGTGGCCAGTTCATCAGCATCACACTTGGTATCTGAGTGTTTGAGGACTTTGTGGCAAAGCACCACAGACTGGGTGGCTTAAACAACAGAAATGTCTTCTCTCACAGTTCTGGAGGCTGGAAGTTCAAGATCAAGGTGTCTATAGGGTTGGCTCTTTCAGGGCTGTAAGAGAGAATCTGTTTCGGCTGGGCATGGTGGCTCATGCCTGTAGTCCCAACATTTTGGGAGGCTGAGGTGGGCAGATCACCTGAGGTCAGGAGTTCAAGACAAGCCTGGCCAACATGACAAAACCCCATCTCTATGAAAAATGCAAAAAAAAATTAACTGAGTGTAATGGTGGACCCCTGTAATCCCAGCTACTTGGGAGGCTGAGGCAGGAGAATTGCTTGAACCCAGGAGGTGGAGGTTGCAGTGAGCCGAGATCAGGCCACCAGCCTGGGAGTATTAAAAAAAAAAAAAAAAAAAAAGAGAGAGAGAGAGAATCTATTTCAAGTCTCTCCTTGGCTTGCAGATGACATAGATGACAATCTTCTCCCTGTGCCTCTTCACATCATTTTTCCTTTGTGAGTGTCTCTCTCTGTGTCCAAATTTCCCCTTTTTGTAAAGACACCAGTCACATTGGATTAAGGTTTACCTTCATGACCTCATTTTAGCTTGATTACCTCTGCAAAGACCATATCTCCAAATAAGGTCACATTCTGAGGTACTGCGGGTTAAGACTTCAACACACCATTTTGGGGGACACAATTCAACCCATATGAGTATCTTAGATTGCGTGGGCTCTGTGAAGAAGAGATCTGCTTCTCACATTCTGCTCTTTCTCTACAACCAACACAGCTTCCCCCACCCCCAAACTATTACCGTGCTGTGCACACTCAGTCTTCTCTTGTGTCTGTTCCTGGATAGCTCTCAGGCGGGGGCTTCTTCCATGGGATCCCCATAGCCATGCGCTTGATCCCAATGAACGCTTCTTTTATTCAGGAGTGTTGTACATGTCTCCCCCGTAATCAGAACACATGAACTAAAGAGCAATATATGAAATGTACTGTTTTTTGGGTAGTAATTTATTTATTCAACAAAAATTTGTTGAGCACTTCCTCTGCCAGGCACTGTGCTGGGAACTAAGTGTATGGTGATGAGGGAAGCAGACATCGCCTCTCCCTCATGGAATTTCCTTTCCATAGGCACAAAGCTGATCACTCAGTGGAGTCTGTTCTCACCATGAGAAGAATATTCTACTGTCAGCAGGCAGAGTGAGGATGGAGGCATCACTGACTCACTTGGCTAGATCCATGTGGGCAGTCTATGTTCATGGACGAATGGATAAGTAACTGATCCAAAAGAGGAGGGAGAGTTTGAAAAAGGCTTCTCATTGCATAGAGACCCAATGTATCTGTAGATAGATGTGGCTGTACCCAACATATGTTATTACATTTTATATGTATAACTAATGAGTCCTTGTGCACCATAAAAGTTTATCCTAACTTCTCTTAAGTGTATAAATTTAGAATTTTATGTGTTAGGATTTTGGCAGTGTGCCCAGCTGAAGCTGCATTATTTAAAAAAAAAATATTAATCGGCCTAATTTTTAGAATAGTTTTAGACTTATAGAAATATTGAACAGATAGTATAGAGAGTTCCCATGTCTACCACCCCTGACACTATTTCCCCTGTTATTAACATTTTGCCTCAGTATGGTACATTTGTTACAATTAATGAATCAATATTGATACATTATTATTAACTACAGTCCATCATTTATTTCAATTTCCACGGGATCAATTATTTAGATCTTTGCCATGGCCTTGGCATGCACACGTGGGTCTAGCTAATGTTCTGTTACTGTCCAGGATCCCATCTAGGATACTACATTACATTTATTTATCCTTAGGTTCCTCTCCACTGTGATAGGTTTGCAGACTTTCCTAGTTTTGAGAAATGGTGCTCAAGTCTATTGTAGTATGTTCCTCTGTTAGAATTTTTTTTTTATTAGACTGAGGTTATGGAGTTTGGGAGGAAGACTGCAGGGGTGAAGTACCATTTTCATCACATCATAGTAAGGGTACCTGCTATCAGCATGATTTATGACTGTTGATGCTGACCTCAGCCATACTCTTTTAATAAATAAAATAGCATATCCAGATATATTTTTACATGTGAGTCTGACTTTAAAGCCTTATAGATTGATTTTCCTGTTTCCAGATTTTTTCATTATATTTAACATGTCTAAATGTTTCTACCTAGAAATACATGCCACAGGCAGTATCGATGAAGGTGAGAATGTGGAATAAAAGAAACTCTTATACCGTGCTAGGGAGAGTCTCAAATTCTGCCACTATTTTGGAAAACCATTTGACATTATCTAGCAAAATTGAAGATGTTCTGTCTCAATAACAAAAAGAACCACTCTTATAGCATGCATCTGATGTAGTTTGGATATTTGTCCCTTCCAAATCTCACACTAAAATTTGATCATTAGTGTTGGAGGTGGGGCCTGATGGGAGGTATTTGGGTCATAAGAGTAGATTCCTTATGAATGATTGTCCTATTGGTTGTGAGAGAAATCTAACTCTATTAGTTCCCACAAGATCCAATTGTTGAAATGAGCCTGGCACCTGCTCCTGCCTTTTTCTTCTGTCCTTCCTCTTGCCATGTGGTTCCTGCTCCCCTTTACTTTCCACCATGAGTGGAAACAGTCTAAGACTCTCACCAGAAGCAGATGCTGTTGCCATGCTTCTTGTACTGCTGGCATAACTGTGAGCCAAACAAATCTCATTTATTTACAGGTTACACAGCCTCAGGTATTCCTTTATAGCAACACAGACTAAGACAGCACTCTAGAGAAATACTAGTATATATGCATCAGGACATGTGTACAAGGATTTCCACAGAAGTATTGTTGGTATAGTAAGTGCCAAAAAAGTAGAATTAGCCCTCATATCCACCAGAATTGTTAGGTTGATGCAAAAGTAACTGCAGTTTTTGCAAGTAAGTTTGCAATTAAGTAGAATGCATAAAAATATTGTGGTGTTGGGAACTGAACAATGAGATCACTTGGACTCGGGAAGGGGAACATCACATACCAGGGCCTATCATGGGGAGGGGGGAGGGGGGGAGGGATTGCAGTGGGAGTTATACCTGATGTAAATGACGAGTTGATGGGTGCTGACGAGTTGATGGGTGCAGCACAGCAACATGGCACAAGTATACATATGTAACAAACCTGCACGTTTTGCACATGTACCCTAGAACTTAAAGTATAATAATAAAAAAAAATATTGTGGTGTATTTACATGATACAAAGTTATAGAGCAGTAAAAGTGATTAAACTACAGAAAAGTGATTAAACTTTCAATGTGGTTGAATCTTACAGATATTGTGTTGGGCAAATAAATTTTAGAAAGCAAGTTAGAAGACATCTCATTTATAGAAAAGTATATATATAAATGAATTTCTCATTTCTAGAAAAGTAGAAAAAATAGGCAAACCCACACAATATATCTTGTAGTGATGCATATGTGTGTGGTGAAACTATGAAGAAAAGCAGGCTGGGAGCAGTGGCTCATGCCTGTAATCCCAGCACTTTGGGAGGCCAAGGCGAGCAGATCACGAGGTCAAGAGATCGAGACCATCCTGGCCAACATGGTGAAACCCCATCTCTACTAAAAATACAAAAATTAGCTGGGCATGGTGATGCATGCCTGTAGTCCCAGCTACTCAGGAGACCGAGGAAGGAGAATCGCTTCAACCTGGGAGGCGGATGTTGCAGTGAGCCTAGATCGTGCCACTGCACTCCAGCCTGGTGACAGAGCAAGACTCCATCTCAAAAAAAGGAAAAAAGGAAAGCAAAGAAATGGTTAATGTAAATCATGGATAGTGGAGTAGGAAGTAGGACTAGGATGAGGAGGGACACACAAGTATTAGTAATATTGTATGACTTAATCTAGCTGGTGGGCTCATGGGAAATCATTTTATTATAATTCTTGGAACTGTACATATATGCTTTATATATTTTATTGTATTCAGTATATATTTCATAACTTTTAAAAATACAAAGCCATATGAGAGTTGTAAGTTAAAGTCAACTACAAATAAAATACTGTTAGAGCAAATCAATGTAATCCTGTTTATGGGAGGGAAACTCTCACTGACTGTGAGATCCCCTTAGACTGTATCTGTCTTGCTTGCTCCAGCTCCTACCACAAAGGGAGGCTGAATGCATGCTTCTGGTGGCTCCATTTCCCAGAATGGGAGTCCCCCAAAGTCCTTGGGCTCAGGAGATAGAATGTCCCTCCTTAGAATTTATGATCATCCCTCTTAATGTTTATGTGTGTGGTGCAGTGAATCCAAAACCGACTGGGACATGACCTCTGGGGTGCAGAAGGCAGGGACCCCTCAAGCAATGGATCACCAAGGCCGAGAAAATCTTAGGTGGTGAAGGAAGGCCCTCGGTGGAGAGAGAAATCACTCCATATAGACTAACCGAGGAAGGCTCTTGGAGGAGCTAGGGTATTAGCTGGATTGTAAATTATTGGTTGTTTTAGATGAACAGATGATTGAAGAGTCAAAATCCTTTTGATATTATTTACTTCTTTGTTTTCTCTTTTGGGTCATGTCCCTTGCTAAGGTCAATCATTATCAGAAGGAGTATAAAGAAGTGTCACTGAAAAATGTTCTCTTCTACGTTTTAATTCATCAAAGTAGGGCAAGAAGGAGGCAGGAGTTTTTCTTTTCTTTTCTTCTTTTTTTTTTTATTTTTAAATTTTTTTGGTAGGCAGGGCATGTTAAGGAAGGAACAATGCCTCTAACAACATCTCCTGTCCATCTTTTTTGTTGGTTTCAGCAGCTTCAATAGAAGTGTGACCCTGGGCCTGTTACTCTCTAAACCTCAGTTTTCTCACCTATAAGAAAGAGGATAGCAATACTATTTCTGGGGCTCATCATCAGCACCACCCAACTCCAGTGGCTGTTTTTATTGTTATCTGAGAAAATACTAAAATAGGTCCCAAACCATTGCCAGTTTCACAGAAGCAACCACCACACCCAGGTTTGCTTCTACTTAAGCTTCTGGGGTATTCAGGTCAGAAGAGAGAGGGCAGTGGGGAGAGGGGCATCAGGAGATAAGGGTCCGAGGGGTGCACAGCAGGCACATGAGAGCCTGAATGTCATGGTTACTTTTCCTTTGAAATAGTCATAATTGTGTGCTGAAGTCATTTAAATAAACAGCTCTCATTTACTGAAGTTCTATTTTAGGACCTATGGCACCAATGCCCTAGTGTTGTCCAATTTACGGTCTTGGCAAGAAGCAATGGGAGGCACAGGCATAGATATTATGAAGTGACATACATGAGTAACATTGTGGTGTCAGACCCAGGGGGAAGAAACACTGCATCTATTTTTGTTTCTTATGAAATCGACTCAGAAGAGATCCTCTTTCCTCAGGCAGGTAAGCACATTATTCTCCTAACAGGCTTTCTTTTCCCTGTTGGTAGGGAGTAGGTCATTCACTTTGGAGAGGTCCTCCTTTTTTAAAGAAAAGTACTAAAGGACATTAATTGAGATCATTTCAATATGTTAATACATCGATTCGCTTCCCCAGTGCATCCCGAGACTGCAGACTGAAGCTTGCCTCGCCACTCTGTATGCACTGGATCTCCACACCCGAGGCTTATCATAAGCAATTATCTTACCCAAATAAAAAATGAAAATGGAAAAGTTAAATAAATAACAGGACATCTTGATGGAATCGCAGTAATGCTCATCTTGGTTAACATTAGCCCTGACTTTTGGACAGCTCGATTTGTTAATACGCTTGTCCTTTGTTTAGGCATCTATCTCTGTAAATCTCATGACTTTCCAAAATGATGGATGGTAACCACCTCTGCTCCCCCCTAAAAATACATTCTCCAGGAGACCGGAAAAAGCAAAATGGGCACCGTAACCCTGACCTGAGTGTTGCTTCGATTGGAGAAAAACCTCAAAACTGAATTCACCTAAAAATTATTATGGTTTTCTCCACAACGGGTTCAGCATTCTGCTGTTCCTGGGTTTCCTGCTAGGTTAGAGAGCTCTGCCTGGGTGCACCAGTCAGGCCTCAGTGAACTTGAACTGAAAACTGTAACTTGGGGTAGCAGTCAGGTTGGGTCAGGTTGGGCTCTGGCAGCAAACCACCCTAAACCTCAGGAGCTGAACTCTGCAGAAGTTTTTATTTCTTGTTCATACAAAGCCATAGGTGCTGCAGAATAGCCACAACAATTGCCCTCCAGGTCTCCAGTCCGACATCCAGACTGCTTTGACCTTTTAGCATCTCCATCCCAGTATGCACTTATACTGTGGCCACCGGAGGGACAGAGAAGCCTGGAGATTCAGGTACTGCTGATTTAAGGCTCTGGCAAGGACATAGGCTGTTTCCATTTACATGTCATTGCCCAGAACTGGTCACATGTTCAGCCCAGCCAAGAGAGGGAAGGAAAGTGCACCTGGAAGTAAAGGAGCCCTTCACATTGGTACCTGGGTAAAGTCTAAGTGCTTGGGAACTTTTGACCACTGGTGAGTCATTTCTCTCTACTCTCCACGAATGTTGGTATCTTGACCCAGGTGTCAGCCATCTGGGACTTCCTGTGTTCTACACTTCTTAAGCACAGTACATGTATGTATATGTATGTATTTGTTAGAATAGTTTTAGGTTCACAGCAAAACTAAGCAGAAAGTACAGGGAGTTCCCATATACATTGCCCAGACACAGGCACTACCTTCCCCACTATCAATACCCAGCACCTAAGTGGTACGTTTCCTACAGTTGGTGAACCTACATTGACACATCACGGTCACCCAAAGTCCATAGTTTGCACTGGGGTTCTTTCTTGGTGTTGCACATTCTATGGATTTGGACAAATGTACAATAGGTATTCACCATTGTAGCATCATACAGAGTATTTTCATCACTCAAAAATTCCTCTGTGCTCTGCCTATTTATCCCTTTCTCCCACCAACTCCTGGTGCCCACTAAGCTTTTTATTGTCTCCGTAGTTTTACTTGTCCAGAATGTCACATAGTTTGGAATTATACAGTATGTAGCCTTTTTAGATTGGCTTCTTTCACTTAGTAACATACATTTAAGATTCCTCCATCTCTGCGACTTGACAGCACATTTCTTTTTAGCATGGAATAATATCTCACTATCTGGATGTACCACAGTTTATTTATCCATTCACCTTGAAGGATATCACATTCATTTCCAAGTTTTGGCAATCATAAATAAACCACCATAAACATCTGTGTGCAGGTTTCTGTGTGGACACAAGTTTTCAACTCCTTTGGGTAAATACCAAGTGATGTCATTGCTGGATCATGTGGTAAGAGTATGTTTAGTTTTATAAACAAACAAACAGGCAGAAAACAAACCACTGACAGACAGTCTCCAAAGGGTTTGTGTCATTTTGCATTTTCACCAGCAATGAAATAGAGTTCCTGTTGCTTCGCATCCTTGTCAGCATTTGGTCTTGTCAGTGTTTTGGATTTTGGCCATTGTAATAGGTGTACAGTAGTATCTCATTGTTTTAATTACATTTCCCTAATAACATATGATTTTGAGCATCTTCCATATCTTATTTTCCATCTATATATCTTCTTTGGTGAGATATCTGTTCATTTTTTAAAACAGTTATTTTCTTAATATTGAATTTGAAGAGTTCTTTGTATATTTGGGTAACCATTCTTTATTAGATATGTCTTTTGCAAATGTTTTCTCCCAGCTGTGGCTTGTTTTTAATACATATTTTTAAACTGACATAAAGCCTCAGTCTCCATGTGGCACTCAATATTACCATCAATGCCTCTGAAGATTTTTGGAAGTGGAGGTGCTTATATTTTTCTTAGTCACTTCTAGCTAGAATTTCCTGTGTCCAGTGAATCTTTGATCACTACTCTGAGGAAAGCAGGTGCAAACATGAAATGTAGCCTGCTTCTTCTTGTAATTCCTTTCATCTCCCACCCCTCTTTCTCTCCCTTCTACTTTCAAGCACTACTGATCCACTCAGGTTTGGGGCATGGGAGAGAGGTTGCAGTATGGTACCCCATGATGGTTTAAAGTGTAATAGCAGATATTACCATTCTTTTTTTTTTTTTTCCTTTTCTTTCAAACTTTCATTTTAGGTTCGGGGGGGGGTACATGTGCATGTTTGTTACATGGGTGAATTGTGTGTTGCAGAGGTTCAGTGTACAGATAATTTTGTCACCCAGGTAATCAGCATAATGTCTGATAGGTAGTTTTTCAATCCTCATTCTCTTCTCATCCTCTCCCCTTACATAGGCCCCAATGTCTATTGTTTCCTTTTTTGTGTCCATGTGCACTCAATGTTTAGCTCTTACAAGTAAGAGCTTATGATATTTGGTTTTCTGTTCCTGTGTTAATCTGCTTAGGATAATAGCCTAAGGATGTGATTTCATTCTTTATGGCTGCATAGTATCCCATGGTGCATATTTACCATATTTTCTTTATCCAAGCCACCATTGATAGACATCTAGGTTGATTCTATGTCTTTGCTATTGCAAATAGTGCTGCAATAAACATGTGCATGCACGTGTCTTTATGGTAGAATGATTTATATTTTCTTTGGGAATATACCTAGTAATGGTATTGCTGGATCAAATGGCACCTCTATTTTAAGTTCTTTGAGAAATTTCCAGACTGCTTTCCATAGTACTCAATGTACTTTCCACAGTGGCTGGGCTAATGTAGAGCCCTAGCAGCAGTGTATCAGCATTTCCTTTTCTCCACAACCTCGTCAGCATCTGTTATTTTTTGACTTTTTAATAATCGCCATTCAGACTGGTGTGAGATACTGTCTCATTGTGGTTTTGATTTGCATTTCCCTAACAATTAGTGATATTGAGCATTTTCTATACGCTTGTTTGCTGTGTGTATAACTTATTTTGGAAAGTGTCTGTCCAGATTCTTTGCACATTTTTTTGTGGGGTTGTTTGTATTTTGCTTGTTGATTTAAATTCCTTATAGATTCTGGATATTAGACCTTTATAGGATGCATAGTTTGCAAATATTTTTTCCCATTCAATAGGTTGTCTGATTACTTTGTTGATAATTATTTTGCTTTGCAAAAGCTCTTTAATTAGGCCCCACCTGTTAATGTTTGTTTTTGGTTGCAATTGTTTTTGAAGTCTTCATCATAAAGTCTTTGCCAGGGCAGATGTCCAGAATAGTATTTCTTAGGTTTTCTTCTATGGTTTTTATAGTTTTAGGTTTTACATTTAAGTCTTTAATCTATCTTGAGTTGATTTTTGTATATGGTAAAAGGTAGGGATCCAGTTTCAATCTTCTGCATATGGCTAGCCAGCTTTCCCAGCACCATTTATGGAATCGGGAGTCCTTTACCCATGCTTGTTATTGTCTTGTCGAAGATCAAATGCTTATCAGTGTGTGGCTTTATTTCTGGTTTCTCTAACATGTTCCATTGGTCTATATGTCTGCTTTTGTACCAATACCATGCTATTTTAGTTACTATAGCCTTGTAGTATACCTTGAAGTCAGGTAGTGTGATGCCTCCAGCTTTGTTCTTTCTGCTTAGGATTGCACTGACTATTTGGGTGCTTTTCTTTGGTTCCAAATTAATTTTAGAATTTTTTTTCTAATTCTGAATATCATGATTGAAATTGTTCAGCCATACCCAGAACCTGGAATTCTCAGCCGCCACCCTGTTTTTCTATTTCCATGTTGCATGTTGCACTTTTTGTACCTGGTTCCTCTCTCTTTTACATCTTCTGAATAGTCTCCAGTCTCTGAATCTCTTGTTTAACCACTGTTCTGATTATAAGTACAGAACAAATTTCTCTTATATCCTGATGCAGAGATATTCATTCAGTGCTTCCTTTGCTCTGGTCTCTCCTTTTAGAACATACTCTAGGGTCTGTCTTTTAATACTCAAATGGTCCATTATGCATTTCATTATAACATAATAAGTTTTAATAAATTTTTTCCCACTCAGAATTTCTACTGCTGACTTGGACATACCCCTCCCTCACCTTTATAGAAGAATCCTGACAAATATGATATAAGGATAGAATTTTTAAAAGTGCAAAGTATAGAAAACAACATTCATGAATGAGCCTGTGTGACTAGCTTTGGTACTGGGAAGTGGTATTTCATTCATGATAGCCATTCATAAGCACACCCATTCATAGAAGAAAGCTCTCATCATAAAATCAGGTGTTCAACTTGGTTTAAGGACAGTTTACCCAGAAAGTCTTGCTAAGATCATCCAAAAGTCTACTACAAAGAACAAATGTTTGAAAATGTTGCAACTCGAAAGTGCCATTGAAGAGTCAGAACAAACTAGGGCCCCACTTCCCCCATGCCTGCTCCCTCCCTGGCAGCAAGGCCCTTGGCAGTTGACAGTGTTAGCAAGGGAAGCACATGGCAGAGCTTTTAGGTAGTGCTGCTGAAGATATCTATCTGTTAAGAATGTATTTCTGCCATTTTATGCGCTTTGTAGCTCTGGGAAGTTCTGGGGATTGCTTGAATATTTCATTATTGCTATTTTGTTTGTGTTTTGTTTTTTTAAGACAGAGTCCTGCTCTGTCACTCAGGCTGGAGTACAGTGGTGGATCTTCGCTCACTGCAGCCTCGACCTCCTGGGCTTCGAGTGATCCTCCCATCTCTGCCTTCCGAGTAGTGCTATTTCTTCTTAATGTTTGTATCAGTTGGTTGATTACTAGTCGTGAATAGTAATATTTCTTTTTCTTTCTCTTTCAACAGGCTGTAGTGCTGTGCTGGGTACTGTGAAGTGTGTTTACTCTTAAGTGTATTTAGGAATCCAAGGAGATACTATTTTGGATTTTCTATAAACTAATTTCACTTAACTCTCTCCAAGTAAAATCAACAGTTTCTTTCTATTCTACCACAGTTTGTTTCTCTTGAACTCTTTTTTCTACTTCTAACCCTTTCCCTGGCTCCTTTTCCTTCATCTTTTTCTCTAAGAATGCTTGGGAAGGTTGGCTTGGAGTTTCTTCGCCTCTGTGGCCAGAATGGGGTACGAGACTCCATGTCTTCAGTCCCCTTACAACTTAATCTCCTTCTTCAAAAATCAGAGATACTGCCTAGAATTGCATGAAGTCTTCACTGTTGGTGACATAATTTAAGATGCTGTGAGAAGAGAACTAGAATATTTGACACCTTGTAGTTGAATAATCCAATAAATCATTGAGTATTTATTGGATGTTTTTACCACTAGGGTAAATATTTTGTCCTTAGTCAAGTTTGAGTTGGGATTTTAAGACAAGAATGTGCATATTTTTCCCATTCTGTTGCTGTACCCTGCAATATGTGGGGAGGAATTGGAAGGGGAGGCAGACTGGGTTGAAAAAAGGTGGAGAAGCATGTAAAGAATGGGGTTTATCTGTATTTATTGAGCTTTACTTTTTTAAGCCTTTTAAGGAAGAGTGGAAAGAAATTAGTGATAGTAACAATAGTAAATTATTTAAGTGTCTAGTATGTAACAAGCACAGCATTAGCCTATACAAGCTATCGCATGCAATTTGAGAAGTTAAAGAACAAGGGCTGTTAAGATTGATACAGAGGGAGCAGGCTTACCTAGGCTGCTGCTGCAGAGAACAGAAGAACAGAATTGGTGGATGGAACTTATATTAAGAATATGAATAAATTTTTAAGCAGTTATCTTTGCCTGATAATTACTGGGCTTCCCTGGAGGCAAGTGATCTTTTGGCTACAGATTTAGAGGTTTGTCCTAAGGACTGCTAACGAAACAAGCCAGGCATCAGACATTATCATCCTCTAAAAAACATTGTTTTAAAAGGTATTGCTTAAGTTTCATTGTCCACCTGGAGCCATGGTAGAGAATGTGCTGAGGGAAAGCCCCAAGCACACACAAAGGCCTTTGCCCTCTGGAAACTCTCAGGTCAGGAGGCTAACCCCGAGATAGAGGGCATCATTCATTACTTCTGTCATATTTCCATTATAGATTTGTGGAGCCAGTCATGGAGCTCATTTAATCCAGGTGGGGTGGGGGGTTATTCCCTCTCTCAGAATTGGGACGGTCTTCCTAGGACTGAACAGTGGGAGAGAGGAGCATTCTCTAGGAATTGATGGGCAGGTAGAGGCCTGTGGATCTATTGTGTGAGGAGTCCCAGGGATGGAAGTAAGAGAATGAGATCAGCACTGTCTTAGACTCAGACTAAACGGCTCCTCACCTTAGCCCTCTACTTTTAGGGGCCTGCTTCAGCCATCTTCTGACTGCTTCTCTCTCTCTCTTTTTTTTTTTTTTTTTTTTTTGAGACAGAGTCTCGCTCTGTCGCCCAGGCTGGAGTGCAGTGGCACGATCTCGGCTCACTGCAAGCTCCGTCTCCTGGGTTCAGGCCATTCTCCTGCCTCAGCCTCCCGAGTAGCTGGGACTACAGGCGCCCGCCACCGCACCCGGCTAATTTTTTGTATTTTTAGTAGAGATGGGGTTTCACCGTGGTCTCGATCTCCTGACCTTGTGATCCACCTGCCTCGGCCTCCCAAAGTGCTGGGATTACAGGCGTGAGCCACTGCGCCCGGCCCTGACTGCTTCTCTATGCAAGGTGAGGCATCCACAGGATGAAGGACGAGTGCCCACTCTGAGCTCATACCTCTCCGCTCCCACTTTCTAGTGTATGCTCTGAGTTCAACAACCCAGAATTCTTGAGTTTCCAGGTCTGGCATCACCTTTTTCCTAAGTCAGGCCTCCAGAAGTCGGAAGACACACAAAGTCTTCATGCTGGCTACAGGGCAGCTGTTTGTAGAGGGCGTATTTGGAGCTTGGGTATGTGGGCTGGAGCATCTGCATGTGTGGGAGGCTTGTGCTGTGCAGGACATAGCCATGCTGGAGAGGGAAGAAGAGGCAGGATGGAACCCTGGGATTAACTCCATACCTCCTTGTTCAGTGCAGAGGTCTAAGGAGTGTGAGAATTCGAAATGTGAAACTGGCCCTCTAGGTTGATTTGAAGGTATTTATGAGGCATGAGGATACAAAATATTTTATTTAATATGTGAGTATTTTAATATGTTAGCTTGATATATGCTAGACCTGGAGTGTGTGGTCTCCATTTGTACTGTGGCTCTAGGCATGCCAGTGTTGTCTCTCCTCCTTAAGGTTATTGTTGAGGATTTTCTTTTAGATGTCATTGTTCATGGGGCAGAGGACAAAGGCAGTGGAGATCTGGCTGCCTCTTTCCACTGCATCCATCAGACTCACTCTAATCAAAATGCAATAAAAATCCTAACAAATAAGGCTGAGCGCAAGGAATTGTTTCTCAATGGGTTTGGTTTGTCACGAGGTGCCCGTCATATTTTGTGATATGCTGCTCATGTTCCCTAATTCCCCTAACCCTCTCTGATAGAGAAGGAAAACTTTTTAGAAGGATGAGTTGCAAGAGAGATCTGCCTATCTGCATCCTTCCATGTTACACATACACACACGCACATATGCACACACACATACATGTTAGTGAGCTTCCTTTTCTTCCCTTTCTTTAAACTTGAGAGGCTTTACAGAGGCTTTTCTTCCACCTGTTTGCATCAACTACATAAGGGGCTTGCAGTGAGAGTTGCTATGGCACATCTTTGCAGATAACAGGAGTTGGCAGGTGTTTTTTAATTAAAGAAATTCAGGTTATGAAAAAGATGTCATGGGTAGAGAGAATGGGAACTTGCCAACCACAAACCCCTGCTCATGCTCACTCAGCCCTGGCTTGCGGCATCTGCCTCTGGATTCCACAAAATGCCATTGTCAAGAGAGGAAGGGAATAAGGAGCAGATGTAGGTATCAGGATGCTGCCAGCACCTGATTGTCTACCATTTGGGGTATGAGGCCAAAACGTGAATGATCTCTACATCCGTAGCGAGCACAAAATAACACTGTAGCCAAATGTTTTGACTTCCTTCTTTCACAAACTACCCATTGGAGCTTTTCAGGCCTTTGAGTCTTCTTCTTGACTCTTCTTCCCTGTCTTTCTGGCCAATGACAGCAATGGAAATCATGTACTGTTAAAATAAGTTTAGACTGAAGCTGCCTTCTGACATGTTTTAAGTTTGGCCTAAAAGTTTCTCCATACATAGTGGACTGCACCCTAACTGGATGTGTAAACAGACTGTAACCTATTCTTGTGCCAATCACTGAGTTTTAGCCAATCAAAGGTGGCCCACTTTTTAAGCCATGTTAAATAAGGCAAACACGGAGCTGTAACCAATCTGGCTGTTTCTGCACCTCGCTTCTGTTTTCTGTACATCACTATCCTTGTTCTGTCCATAAATCTTTTAAACAATGCAGTAGCTCCAGAGTCTCTCTAAACATATTGTAGTTCAAGAGGCTGCCTGATTCTTGAATCTTTCTTTGATCAATTAAACTCTGCTAAATGTAATTAGTCTCATTTTTTCTTTTAACAGTACAAAGAACAGAGAAGCACATATCTTCAAGTCCTGTACTTCTAGGAAACTCTCTGGTTGATATAGCCAGCAAAACCATCAAATTGAAATCTTCACAGGAAAGTTGGATGCCCTCTAGCTTCATCCTTCACTTTGCTATTGAGGAAACAGAGCACATGGGAAGGAATTGACTTGCTCAAGGTCTCCCACTGAATTAGCGACCGAGCTTGGTCTAGAACCAGCTCTCCTGACTCCTGGCCACCACACTGCCCCGTGGGGACCCTTTGTTCTGAAGCTTGGATAGCCCTTTGGAACCATGCAAATTAGCATTTGATTGAATGTTGTCCTTTGTCAGCCCTCCTGTGTTAGTATCTTGTTATATGCCCAACAAAAGTTTAAGTGTGACTGTGAGGGCCACAACATTTAAGTGCGTACAGAAGTCAGTTAGATAAAATAAATTGGCAAATGAACCAGTTGAAAACAGTGGAGAATGATAGGACCTGTAACATACTATAAGATACATGCCTCACCTGAAGGCGTTTAAATGATACATGCCTCACCTGAAGGCATTTAAATAAGAACAAAATTTGGACACTATGCTGGCCAAAAAAAACATCTCTAGGACACAGTTGGCTTTTGTACTGCAACCTTTGCCCGAGGGCTTGGGACTTTAGTATTGTCTAGGCATATAGATCAGCACTGTTGGATGGAAAAATAATGCAAGCCTATTCTATATGTAATTTAATTTTTTTATAGTGACCATATTAAAAAGTAAACACAATCAGGTAAAATTAATTTTAATAATATATTTTACTTAACCCATTATTCCAAAATACCATTTCAATATGGAATCAATATAAAAATTATTAATGAGCTGTTTTACATACTTAGGCTTTTTTTCATACTAAGTCTTTGAAATCCAATGTGTATGTTATAGCAGGTATTTTAATTCATCCTTCTTATAAGTTACTTATAGTATTTCATGGATGCTGACAGAAGAAATGATGAAACTCTTGGTTCAGAGATAAAGGACTTTGTTACTCATGACACAGAAAGCAACATGAACATCGACATGTTTGCTTTAGTTCCCCTGGTCTCCTGTAATAGGCAAAATTCTAAATGGCCCCAATGATTCCCAGCCCCTGATACACACCTACCTTCTTCCAATTATTTAATCAAATGCTGCTGTAAAGGAATTTTTCAGATATAATTAAGATCTCAAGTCAGGTAACCTTAAAATAGGGAGATTAAGTAGATGAGCCTGACCTATTCACCTGGCCACTTTAAACCTGGGTTTAGAGGTCAGAGACAGAGAAATCAGAAAGATTAAAAATGTGGCAGAGAGTTGACAATACGAAATTCTCCATTTCTTACTGTCAAAGAAGACATGGCGTCTTTGACATGGAGGGGACCATGTAGCAAGGAATGCAGGTGGCCTCTCTGAGCTGAGTGTGGACCCTGCTGACAGCCAGTAAGGAAAATGGGGACCTTGGATATACAATTATAAGGAATTAAATTCTGCCAACAACCTGTGTGATTGTGAAAGTAAATTTTTTCCCAGAGCCTACGTATGAGAACACCGCCTGGCAATATTTTAATTTTAGCCTTTGAGACCCTGAGTAGGGAACTCTGCCTGGCCTTGTGACTGACTATGTGACTATGACCTAATAAATGAGTGTCATTTTAAGCTGCCAATTTTGTGATAATTTGTTACTCTGTGATAGAAAACGAATGTAACTCCCCCCACCAAATCTCAGGAGGATGATATAAAGGGCCCAGATGAATGTGGCACATGAGGTGGATTTGTGTCACAGTCGGGGGAACACTGAGCTTGTGTAACTCACCCTTTCATAGTAAGCAGTGGGCAAGCCTGCTTTTTGCGCTAAATGGAGATACTAGCTCATCCTTCCATGTTGCTACCACATTGTACAGCATAGCTGCAGAAGGTACCAAATAAATATTTGTTAAGAGGTTGATTGGAAAATAGAGAGTTGGGCTCTATGGTCCCTCATTAATATGATTGATGCCTTTCCTTGAAATTTATAAACTGGCAATGAAAGAGAGGTTAGTTGATTAGGGGCCTACATATAGGATTACCTCAGAGCAGGGTCTGGTCACTAGTCTCAAATATATGTGTACTCCGGAGTATTATCTGCTAAAGCAGTGTTTCTCAACATTTTTATCCCCATGACTCCCCTTTATAGAGCCTTTGAATAATTTTTTCCCAAATTGTGTTCCCTTCCCATGAAATTTTATACCACAGATATACTGTATATCTATTTATGTGCTGTGGTTCTTTGGAAAGCCATAAACCATTGTAATAGCTGATTTTTTTTGACCTTCCAACTACGCTGAACCAAATTTTGCCCTCTTGGGGTAATATTACCCCCATTGAGAATGGATGTTCTAGAGTCATATTTACCAAACTCACCAGAAGCAGGCTGATATTTTAGTTAAGGTGGAATTCCTTCCTATGTTATTTATACAGTGATGCCCTCTGGTATGTCAGGTGTTCAGAGCAAAGGGATGTTAGGTGTATGCAGATGAGGGTACAGAGAGCTGGGCTGCCTTACCACCACTGCCCTGAGTCCAAGCTGTGCACAATGTGCCACTCTCCTCTCTTTTCTGGGATCAGTGCCCTTTTCTTTGGGGTCAACTTCGGACAAACAGTGAAGCATTTTGGGTATTTGGGTCCCCTTCACTCACCCATTAATACATACCCAGCCCCACTGAGCAGCTCCTTTTCTCTAAAATATTTTTGAGAGCAGATAGCCCAATTCAGCTTTGAGAGAGTTACTTTGTCCTTTGGAACAGCGGAAGGGAAACTCTACCTGGATATGTCTACCCCAGGAATAATATAAAATATAATAAGCCAAACTTTCCAGATGAAAGTACTTTTAAATTCCTGGAGGTCAGTTGTTGGGAGTACAAGCCCAGTAGAGTCAAGGTTGAATGACATCAAAGGATATCATTCAATATCCTTTGAGGCCAGATTCCTTCTTTCTGTTGTAGAGCCACTAATTTTAACTTTGACCTTGAGCAGCATCTATAAAATGCTAGCTGTTGGTAAAATGAAGAACTGGGCTTGGCGATGTCAATTAGTTGGATGAAGACTAGTATTGTTAAAGGTCTTATGCTCTGTCTTGGGATGTGTTATGCAGTTTACTTAGAAGTATGCTTTTGAGGCCAGGTGTGGTGGCTCATGTCTGTAATCCCAGCACTTTGGGAGGCCAAGGCAGGTGGATCACAAGGTCAGGAGATGGAGACCAATCTGGCTAACACAGTGAAACCCCGTCTCTACTGAAAACACAAAAAATTAGCCGGGCGTGTTGGTGGGCGCCTGTAGTCCCAGCTACTCGGGAGGCTGAGGCAGGAGAATGGTGTGAAGCCAGGAGGCAGAGCTTGCAGTGAGCTGAGATCATGCCACTGCACTCCAGCCTGGGCGACAGAGTGAGATACCATCTCAAAAAAAAAAAAAAAAAAAAAAAAAAAAAAAAAAAAGCATGCTTTTGATATCATCAAAGACTTTTTATAATGAACTTTTAATTTATTTGTATAATGGTCAGGGCATTTGATCTATTTGATACCCAGTTTTAGTATTGAAATTTGCTTTGCAGCCCAGCATATGATCAAGTTTTATCAGTGCTTTATATGTGCTTAAAAATAATATATTCTATGAAATTTCCTGAAAAGTTCTGTTTCATAGAGACAGTCTCACTCTGTCACCCTGGCTTGGGTACAGTAGTGCAATGAGAGCTCATTGTAATCCTGAACTCCTGGGCACAGGTGATCCTCCCACCTCAGCTTTCTAAGTAGCTATGACCACAAGCGCATGCCACCATACCTAGATAAGTTTTAAATTTTTTGCAGAGACAAGGTCTCACTATGTTGCCCAGGCTGGTCTTGAACTCCTGGTCTGAAGGGGTCCTCTTGCCTCGGCCTCCCAAAGTGCTGGGATTACAGATGTGAGCCACCATGGCTTGCCCTGAAAAGTTCTTTATATGTCTTTAAAGTTTGTTAATAGTGTTGTTGAATCTTCTATATCTTTATTCATTTTTCTGTCTGCCTGATTTACTCCTTGAAAGAAATATACTACCTCTTACCATATTGCTGGATTTGTCAATTTCTCTTTGAAAGTCCATTAATTTTGTTTCACGTATTTCAGAGTTATGTTATTATGTGTATAGGCATTTGCAATTGTCTTATTTTCCTGATAAATTGTTCTTTTTAACATTATAAAAAGCCCCTCTTTAATAATTCTTAAAGTCTATTTCATCTGATATCAATGTGGTGACATCAAGTTTCTACCAGTTGATATATACCTACTATATCTTTTTTCCATTCTTTTACTTTAATATTTTATGCTGCTATAGTTTAGCCACATCTTTTGTACAGATTATATATCTGATTTTTTAAAAAGCAATAAGAAAATCTCTGTCTTTTACTTTGGAATTTTAGTTCACTTATATTTATTACAATTGCTGATACATTTAGATTTATTTCTCCAAAGAGTTTGTGTTTCCCACTTGTTGTGGTTAAACTGGTTAAACTTTTTCTTCTTTTACTCTTCATTCTGACTTTATTTGGAGTTGATAAAACTTTATTTTCTCTATACTAATGATTTTAAGGTTTTACATTTTACCTCTGTTCTTTAGAAATAAACGTAACATTATATCATAAAGACTTGACTTGGAAAATACTATCTAGGATTGTGTTGTACATTTCCAGGGAGTACCAGTCATGTTTCTAGATTGTTAAGGAGTAAGGCCTTGAGTTATACCTGCCTTCAAAAAATACAAGAAGCTTAAAACATTTTAATTCTGATCATTTCTTTCCATCTTCATATGGTTGGCCAGTATTTTCATTGCTCTTTACTTTTATACACTCAATTAATTATTATTTTTATAATTATTCCTACTGCAATTTTTCATTTATATTTACTGATAAGTTTACCAATTTCTTTGCTTACCATTTATTTACTCATACATTAACCAAGTTTTTGTGCTTTTTTTTTTTTGTATTTTGCTTTTTCTTTCTGGATTCAATTTTCTCTTTGAGGGAAAGTATCATAATAGTTCTTGCATTTATTACTGTTAGTAATAAATTCTCAGATTTTGATTGTCTGAAAAAGTCTTAACTTACCTATATGTTACATATTTTCTCCTATATGTGTTGTATAAAGTATAACACAAAATCATTTTTAGTCATTATTGTGCCTTCACTCTTAAATGGTAGGTTAACTGGGTATAAAATTCTGGGTACACAGGCATATTTTTTCTCAGCACTTTGAAGATATTAGTGTTTGTTGTTAATTTATTGCTTCCTTGCTCTGAAACCATCCTTCTTTGCCACACTTTGTGATATTGGACCTAAACTCTGTAGATTACATTTCTCTCTTGACAGATGGCTTAGTGTTAGGTTCTGCCAATAGAGGGCACAAGAGGGACACTGAAAGCCTGGGAAAAGAAGGCAGAGGGAACTTTGTTCCTTCTGGTGTTCTGTTTTATAGTTCAGCAATGAGCAGATCAGGGTGTAGGTGTCTTGCTCATTTGTGGTGTCCTTCAGTCAGTTTCTTTGTTGCCACATTGGAAAGTGGCTCTCAGCTCTCATAGCTCGGTAGTGGTCAGTTTGTCACCATATCAACAGACACCATGTTCCTATGACAACTACCCCTTTTCCTCAGAGGTCTAAATTTCAACTTTGCAGGATCCCCCTCTCTGAGATTTTTAAGTTTCTTCTTGTTCACTTTTCTCTCAGTCCAAAGGTTAGTAATTTCTTTCTGTGGTTCCTACCTCCCTATACCTTATGGTTTGCTTTGCCCAGTTTGATGGTTAACAACCTTTTATTAGTTAAAAATTCATGATAATAATTTTTTCGTGTTTAAGTTACTGATATGGCTTTAGTCTCCATACTGGACCCTGACTGATGAAATATTACTTTGTTGTTTTCTGTTTTATCGTGTTGCTGTTCAAAAGTGTGTTGTCAGCAAAAGTTGTTAATAGACACTTCATAAAGCAAGACATACAACTGGCCAATAAGTCCATTAAAAAGGTGTTCAACATTACTAGTCATGAAAGAAATTTAAAGTTAAAACACAGTGACGTACTATTAAACTTCCACCAGAATGACTAAATTTTGTTTTTAATAGTGAATGTTGGCAAAGATGTGTAACAACAGAAATTCATATATTAGAAATGTAAAATTGTGTAACAAATTTGGAGAGAGGGATCAGTCTCTTATAAATGTACACCTACCTCATGACTTAGCAGTTCTACTCTTAGGTATTTAGTAAGAGAAACAAAAAAATACATTCACAAAAAGACTTGTTCAAGAAAGTTCACAGCATCTTTATTGACAACGTCCTTACAGTAGAAAGAGGCCAGATGTCAACCAGTAGGATGGATGAATAAATTGGGGTGCTCATATAATGGAAAAGTACTCAACAATAAAAAGGGATGAACTACTGGTACGTGTAACACCATGGATGAATCTCAAAATCAGTATACTAAGTGAAAGAAGTCTCATACAAAAATGTAGAATTCCATTTATGTGCAACTCTAGAGCAATAAAACTAATCTACAGTGGAAAAACTTTAGAATAGTGGTTGACTTTGAAGGGAATAGGGATGGATTTTGACTAGAAAGGGACACAAGGGAATTTTCTGTGGATGACGGTACTACTTTATATGTGATATGTGTTTGAGTTGCATACCAGTGTACACTTATGATTAGTATATTTCATTGTATGCAAATTTGATATAAAAAGAAAACATCTCAAACAAATATTGAGCTTCATTAATTAAATCCTTTGCTGAAAGATTTAAGAAAAAGTGTAGGCTAGGTGCGGTGGCTCATGCCTGTAATCCCAGCACTTTGGGAGGCCGAGGCGGGCAGATCACCTGAGGTCGGGAGTTCAAGACCCGCCTGACCAACATGGAGAAACCCTGTCTCTACTAAAAATACAAAATTAGCCAGGCGTGGTGGCACATGCCTGTAATCCCAGCTATTCAGGAGGCTGAAGCAGGAGAATCACTTGAACCTGGGAGGCAGAGGTTGCAGTGAGCCAAGATCATGCCATTGCACTCCAGCCTGGGCAACAAGAGTGAAACTCCGTCTCAAAAAAAAAAAAAGAAAAAAAAGAAAAAAAAAAAAGAGAGAGAGAAAGTGTAGAAATGTGTGTAATTTGCTGTGAAACGCACACACACAAACACCCCAAATAACAGAGCAACGAGAAAAGCAAATGAGAGATTGTTGGTTGAATGCAGAGATGGATAGATATGTGATAAGGCAAATACAATGAAATGGAGTAAAATGTTATTGGCAGTACATACATAGTGTTTATACAAGTGTTCACTATGAAATTCTGTCAACTCTGCTCTGTGTTTGAAAACTTTAAAATAAAATTTTGGGAAAAAAGGACTGCTGCCAGTCTAACAATTATTCCTTTTTAAAAAGTAACCTGTACTTTATCCATGGTTTTATTGAACATGTTTTCTTTGTTTTTTTGTATTCTGAACTTTCACTGACATGTATTTAGGTAGACTTTTAATGCTCTCAGCACTCATACGGTTACTCCTTTTTCAATTCTTGGAACTTCTCAGTCCTTATTTTATTTTACTTTTTTGGATATTGCCTTTCTTCTCTTCTGGATTTTCTACTAACTCTGTGTGAAATTTCTCAACCTATCATTCTCATATTTTACTCTCTTTCTTCACATTTCTTTGCCTCGCTGTTCTGCAATTTGGGTGCCCTCAATTTGTGTTACAATTTGGGTACCTTCAGATCTTCCATTCCTCAGATTTTTCAGTTTACTGACTCTCTCTTCAGCTATGTCTAGTCTGTTGGTTAATCTATGACTATTTTTTAAAAATTTCTAGAAATTCTCTTTAATTCCTTTCTCAGTAAAGTTGTCATTTAATTGTGTTGTCTTTTTGATTCTTTTAAATGTTTAATCATTTTAAACATTTATTTTTAGCTGAATTCTGATAGTTTATTTTAAGTAGATGTTATTGGGAGTTAAAATTCTGCTATTTGCTGTGTCTGCTGACTCTTTTGCTCGTTGTGGATTGCTTCCTTGTGTGCTCTTTTTTTAAATTTGGATTGTAATGTATGGTTGGTGGACATTTATCTGAAGGACTCCTCTAGCTTGAGAAACATTATTTCCCTTCAGAGAAATTTTCTTGTTTGTTTTTATCAGGCACATCAAGGTAATGGGTCCTAGTAACTTTTTATATTAATTTCTAGAACATGCCTCTAGAGTAAAGTTGAACTTCAGCCCATATGAAGTCATACCTGTGATCATGTATTATCAGAAGAGACTATTTTTTTTTCCTCGTCCAGAGCCTAGTATGAGACAGCTAAGCTTTTTGATCATCTTTCTGAGTTTGAATGTGGATTGTGAATATTTCATCCTTCATCTAAGGAAGTGCTGCAAGGCTTCTGGCTTTATATTGGGGGGAAATGAGATGTGCATTTCACTTCTTTGTATCATGTGGGCTCAAGACCTAATGTCCCGACTCTATGTGGACATTTACACTTAAGCCCTTACATGACACAATCCGGCAGCTCTCCCACAGGTAGCTGCAGTATCAGCTCTGGGGTTCCTCTCTAGTTTTCAGTTCTCCCTTTGTTTTGGGTCTCTGGAAATTTCTCTCACTTTCCAATTATTGCTTTTAAAAGAAGGTTCATTATAACCTATTCAGCATTTTCTAGTTGTTTAATATTTGGAGGGTCTTGAAGTAATCTGATCTCACACAATACCAGAAATGAAGGTTGTATTAGGCATTTCACTTGGATTATTGTATTAATTCTTCACAACCCTGTAATATATGTATTATTATTGCAGGAAATCCAGCTGTAGAGGGATTAGCAGCTTCTCCAGGTCTCACCAGCCAGTAAGTGTAACGGAGTTTGGGATTCTCCCAACGTTTGAATGATTCCAGTGTTTAGGCTTTTGTTCCCTTGTCTTGCAAGGCTAGAGAAACCCATCCCTGGCCTGGGAAAGTTATTCTACCTGGGTCAGTAATGTCAGTAAACTTGTCCTGTAATAACCTCATTTCTGGGTATGTCTTTGAGGGGGCTTTTGGGTTTCTCCAGTTGCCTGTCAGGTCGAGCTTGTGGACTGGCTGGAAGAATAGCATTTGATGTCCTATATGGGACCACTACCAAGTGACACTCTGATAGCTGACAAGAACACTCATCCACAGGAACATGGGACTCCTCTATTTCATGCTGATTTTTGACTAAGTTTTACTTAAGTCACTTGCTCCTAATAATAAATCTGAAAAATGATGAGCCTTCTATTTGACTGTGAAGACAGAGTAACCAGTTGCTCTGGTTTGCCTAGCATAAGGTATTTCCTGAGACATGGGACTTTCAGTGCTAGAACTGGGAAAATTCTGGGCAAACTAGGATGTTATTTGCTCTGCAGATCGCTCTGGGGTGTCGTTAACCAGATCAGTGCCAGTCTTTTCAATGGGAGGCTGGACTATCCTCTGGTTTCCAGATTTCCCCGGAGATGAAAGGAAGGGAGCTTAATGGTGAGAAGAGGAGTACAGAGGACAGAAGATTCATTTCAAGGACATATGGAATAAAGTAAAACTTCATCAAGTATTTCCCAGCTGCTCCTAGTTATACTCCAATAGAAGATGGAGCAGCTTGGGGGGAACAAAGAGTCAGACCAACAGGTAAGGGAACTACCATTTATAGAGCATGTTCTCCAGGGCCAGGTATTTGGTTAGATTCTTAGTCTGTCTCGTACCATTTAACTGTAGCTCTCTGCAGTAGACAATATCATGCCCATTTTAAAGAGGTGGAAACAAAAGCCTTGCAAGATTGTCACTTGCTCGGTGTTACAGGTTAGCAAATAATGATACCTGAATTCAAACCCAGAGGGGCCTGACTCCAAAGCTGGGACTTTTTCTCCTTGACTGTGGTAAGGAAACAGGGACTTATGCTCCATATTCAAGTGCTGATTTAGGGAATCGTGAGTCAAGGAGAAAAGATGGAAAAGAGGCAGACTCTGCAAATTGTCCTGGGCCTTGCCAACAATTACAAGTGGGAAGTAACAGCCATGGCCACTGTTGTAGCAGCACCATCAGGCCTGAGAGATCCAGGGAAGTGGGAAGGAGAGCACAGAGTGCCCTCAACCAGCACCTAACTCTCTTTCCCCCCTCCCCAGTATACTTTTACCCACTGTAGCATTTGGGTGGAGTGGTCAGGGACTCTGGGCTTGGGAATAAAGTTTTCACTTCCCTTTGGCTGTGCTTTTCCTAGGTACTCAGGCAGGCAGTCTCAGTCGTTCGATGCCTTGGTCTTTGCTCCTTGCTGTTGGGTGCCTTGCTGACTGGTCTAAGCTTGTGAGCTAAAACCTAGTGGGTCTTAGCTCTACCTTAGGTCTATCATGTTTCCACTTGCTCATCTTCAGAAAAATAGCCTTCCCATTGCCTGTCTGTTGCATCATAAATGCTGTTTCAATATTAAGCATTATTAGGGCATCCTTGACTAACAAACACATCCTAAGGATCCAGTGATCAAGGCTGCTTTTAAAGGCCTCTCCTAATATTTACTTACCCAGCTTCCTTCTATACTCTTAGCTGTGTTTTTCTGAAACAGCTGCATCCAGAACAGAAGGCTCTTTTGTGTAAACTCGTAAGTCACCTGTACTTATTTTGTGTATCCAGGGCTGTTATGCTCAGCAGCAAGCTATTTTTTTTTCAATAGGAGTTAGTGTTTGATATAATAGATTATTACATGTTCAGCATATAAATGACTAGGTCTTGAGAAACAAGAAATGAGTAATTTTACTCTGAGGTAATATAACAACTACTGTGGAGTCACTAAAATCAAGTAAATAGATCATTTGTGGTCAGGGCAGAAACATGGAATTACTACCTGAACAGCATTCAGCCATCATTCCCTCATTTAATCGTTCAACAAACAGGTATTGAGAACTTGAGGTGAGTTTGAGACGTTTTCTAAGTGTTGGGCAGGGCTACAAAGAAATCTAAAGCATACTGCCTCAAGGAGATCAAAGACTTCACCCAAATCCTTTCCATAGGAAGTTAATTGAAGTCATTGTGCTCTTTGATTGATACATGTAAGAGCAAGGGAAGTGGCTCTCTTAGAAAGCAATTGGACTTGGAGCCAGGAATGCGAGGGGTAACCTGTACAGTTTTGCTTAGGAGGGCGTGGAGTAAGGAAGAGAAGGTAACACTGTTCAAACCCTGGCGACTTTACCCAAGAAGGCTAGTTACGATGCAGAGCTGGGGAGCCTGTGTGTGTAGGAAACTCAGCTCTGTCACTTATTAGCTGAATGATTTGGGGCAAATTCCTAAATCTCATTAAGTTCCAGTTCTCTCATTTGCCAAAAGGGATAATCATAGTATTAACCTTAGGGTTATTGTAAAGATTAAGTGAGATTGTGTATGTGAAATGCCTGACATGCTGTAATCACTCAAAAAAAGAAAGAGTTGGGTGCCACTGACCAAAGGGAGCATTCTACTCTGCTCAGAAGACCAAAGCTCTGAGGGTCTAATTCTGCCCTTGTTACTGACCCATGCCCCAACTGAAAAACAGACCCATTTCCTCATGGTTCCTGAAGAAGCATCCACTTTTGCAAGAGAGTTGTAGCAATCATGGCATTCTATGTCCAGGATAGAAGAACATGTGCTACCAGTTTTTTTAATCCCCCCTGGGAAACACTTCATTCTTTGCCAGTGAGGAACTTTTCATTTCCTCTATAATTGAAACAGGACCTCTGGGTCATTGGGTGAGTCTCATCTGGCTTGTGAGTCACCCAGAGCAGTTGTCCACTTTTTATCAAATGAGTCAGGAATGTATTGACCCAGGTCAAATGATGTGGAGGGTGAGAAATTATCTAATGAATCTGAACAACCCAGCCCTACCCTCGCACCACTTGAGGGACACAACACCCTTCCACATTGATCCCATCTCCTCTTCCTTGTCACCGTGAAGCCAGCCTAACCAGAAGGGGCAGACCAAATTGGACTTCTTTTATTCCAGCACCAGTGAGTAAAAGGTGCTATGAAATATCTCTTTATGTCGGAAACCAAAGTTAGAATAATGTCATACTCTGATAATTAATACTATCAGGCTTGACATCAGAATATGTTAAATAAATCAGTCTTTAAATGCATATGTGTCTCTCAATTATAGGTTTTTGGTTTAATAATTGCTTTACCAAAGAGATGAATTGCCTCAATATTCTGCTTGCTTTTGCCTGTACAGATGTGGCCTTTATAGACAAATATTAAATAGAAATACCCTTTTCTTCCCTGTCTCTATCTGTAAAATGGAGAATTTTTTTTTGGAATGATATTTAAAGGAACTTGTGAGACTGATTTGACTCGACTGATTTTTATTGGGTATCTTCTCAGCATAGGGAACAGAGCCAGCCACTGAAGGGGACACAGAAACAGCTTTGCCAGTCCCTGCCCTTAGGGAACTTACATCTGGGAAGGGAAGGGGCTATGATAGGTCTGGGGGCAATAAGAGAGGGCCTTGAGTTGTCAGCATTCTCAAAACACCTTGTAGATGGCTGGGTCTTGGGAAGCAGAGAGGAGATAGGGTAGAGCTTTCTGGGTCAAGCACATGGCACGGATGGGGAAGGATATAAGGAAAGAAGGGGCCTCAGAGATGGCCACTCCCCAGGCTTTCTTAGGGACCTCAGTGCAAATAGTTCCCTGGATGTTTACAATCTCTGTGTCCCTTTTGCTCACTTCTCAGCAGCTCAGTCTGGCTAATAAGTGATGAAGCCATATTTGTAAGGTTTGTTTGCTGGACTCCAAAGCTGATGCATCTGGGCATCACGCCACAGTTCTTAGACTTAGGGCAGAGCAGAATTACTGGAGGCACTTTTGAGATGCAGAATTCAAAATGTCACTTTAGGTCCTAACTAGTACCTCAGGGTTGAAGCCTGGGGCAGTGCTCCCCAAACCTTATGAGCACCCTAGCCATGAGGATCTTGCTAAAATGCCATTTTGGATTCAGTGGGTCTGAAGGAGGGCCTGAGATTCTGTATTTCTTACAAGCTCCAGAGAATGCTGATGCTGCTGGGCCTTGAACCACTCTTAGAGTCACATGGCCTTGGGGTTTCTGAATTTCTCCAGAGGTTGAGCATCACTGCACTGATTTCTGTGACGTTTCGTTTAGGCTTCCCTAGATATGGATAACATCATCTTGAGGGGATGCAGAGAGGCAAGACAAAATCAGGATGGGGCTGGGCCATGGAGTCCAAGTCAGTAGTGAGTTTCAAGGTGGAGGGATGGGCAGACATAGCTGCCTGCTTCAGAGAGGTCTCGAAGGCCAAGCCCCATAGAGGGGAGGGCTGGAGCTGTGATTCCATTGCTGACAGATCCCACACGCGAGACACTCAGGACTCACTGATTAAATCAACGTGTTCCCAATGCAGGAGGAAAATCCCAGGTTTGGAACTAATTTCCTTCTGAGGGGCTATTCCTCCCTTCCGCAGGATAGACACACATAGACGTGCTCAGAGGAAATAACCTGGTGCTTTGAAACAAACCCACATGAGGGAAGCACATTCATCTTTGATAAAAAGATGGTTCTTCTGATTTTCTCTGGTTCCCGGACTGGGGAAATATTATTATGTTCCAGTTATGTTGAAATGAAACACATTTTAAAGTTTTTTTTTTTTTTTTTTTAAATAATGGAAAGGCCCGGTTATCTAAAGTGAATATAATTTCTTTAAACAATTTTAAAAATAAACAAATTTAGGTTTTTTTCCCAAAAAAATCAGGAAATAGCTTCATTGTTTGAGTTTAGATATAATTAAACCATTGATTTGGCCTCATTAGAAAGTAAATCTTTATCAAAGAATTGGGGCCATTGTGACAGGAGATGGATGGTAAGGAGATGTAGGTTTTATCCAAGCATATACTGTTAATTTCTTTATAAAGAGATAAAAATTGGGATAAGTGAGTGGCCCCACTAGGAAGTGTAGCAAATGTCTTCTCATTTTCCTAAGAGCCCCCATCTTGGTAATATCGTGTTGCTTAGGAACTAACAAAAACATGTCTGTGTGTGTGTGTTTCTCTCATTCTCTCTTTCTTTTTTTTAATGGTCCCTTTGTGCCCTGATATTTTTCCAACTTGGCAGCTGTGAGGAAAAACAATGTGATTTGGTTAGATGCAGCCTCCCGCTCTCAAGTCTGGAGCAGAATAGATAAGAACTTCTATGTCAGAATACAAAGTTTACTCAGCACCAGTCAAAAGCTTTTGATCTTGCCTGCCCAATCTGGCCTCGCATCTTTGAAGTTCTATTACACATGCTAGGGTTCCGTCAATAAGAAACAGACCTTTCTTTCCCCTGCTAGTTAAAACATCTGCCTCCTGGAAACGCCCCGCATTAAAGCCGGCCATAATCGTTCCAGGGCTTATAGACACCTGGGTTTTGCCACATTAATAATGAGAAGAGAATGGTCTAAGGAATGGAAGCCATTGAAGAAAACCGTTAAGGATGAGGGGTGATATTTTCTCATTCCAAGATTGTATGGAAAAAGACTCAGCTTGGTTGGGACTCTCATAAGCAGAATGACTGACCAGGGCTGCCTTTTCCTGAGGCTGTTTATACAGTGCTGTGTATTCATGTTATAAGTCACATGTGATCTGCACTCTTTATCTGGGGCATTAGCCATTTCACAGTGAAAAGGAGCAGGGAAAAACAGGCTCATCGGTTTGTAGTGTCACTCTTTGCAATGTCATTTAAACTGCTCGGCAAATGGCTTATTTGTCAAAGAATATTGCTTTTTCCTGGAACAAAACCCAGTTACTGATTGTTGAAACCTATGGATATCAGAAATGATATCAAGATGTGCTTCTGTTGCTACACGGTGGTGCCCTTTGAAGGGACAGAGAGGTGGGGGTAGGACAGCCTTTGTTCCTGGAAATGAAAGCGTCTAAACAATAGATTGTATGAAGAACTTCAAATGCCAGGCTCTATGCCACAAACTCTAGCTTGCAATAAAAGCCTTCCTCTCAGAGAGTCCAGTTAGGGAAATGCCAGAAGTGAGTGAAGGTCCAAGGAGTGGTGATGATGGGCAGGTGGCCAGACAGGCAGATAGACAGCAGACCAATGGCTGATAGTCCCCGGTGGCCAGTGCAAGCCCTGACCCTGTGGCCCTAGATTTGTGGCATCAGCTGTCAGAAGGGTAAGGAGTGCAAGTCAGAAGGAAAAACAACCTGGATCCATCCCTCAGAAAATCTTTTCCAAAATGCTGAGTTCAATATGCAAGTGGCAGAAACAGGGCAAGTTAGTGTGTCACGAAACTACAAAATCACTGGACAGATAAGTTATTCTGGGGCAGTGCTAGCATCCCCTTTCTATCCCTCTTTCTTTCCTTGATAGTGTCTTTCATCTTCTCCAATTCCTAAGGCTGGTGCCTTCTTGCTCTTCATTTCTCTGTTTTTCCCTCCCTCCTTCCAAACTCTGATATCAATTTGGAATCTGATCAGCTTACCAATTCTAAGAATAAATAACTAGAAATGTTCAATTGGTCATTACCCCAAGGGCATTTTCGTTTTAAGAGAAGACAAAGACACATCAAAGAAATGAATCTCTAATGGTGGAATTTTAGTCATTGATGGGCCAGAACTTCATTGTCCTGGAATTATACCATGGAGGGTCTATATTAGCCTTGCTGAGGAAAGATAAACATCTCTTTCCTTTAGAAAGCTTGCAATCTAATAAGGAAGAAAAAGCAACAGATCCAAGAATTCTTATATGAAACATTTATGAGATAAACTAGGGCATGGTCACATAATGACACAGTTAGTTGAAAGGTAAATGGCGAGGAGGGACAAGGCAGGCTTGGTCATATCTCCCTGCTCGTGATGTCAGCAGTTCTGACCCAGATTGTAGGGATGTGGTAACATGGTGGGAAGTCGAAGGCCCCAGAAATGGCCCGGCTTGATTTGGTGTTAGAGTCAAACTATGGGAGGTTGCTGGGTGAAGGAAGGGAAACGAGGACCCTGATCCCCATGCTTGGGGTGTGGGCTGGCAAGACTGAGTCACTGTGGACTCCTGCCTGGAGAAGAACACAACGGTGTCCATGGCTGGTGAGAGCCATTGTGCACAGGCTGGCTGGATTGGAGGAGGTGGAGTGAAGGGCAAAGGTGAAGAGACTGGCTGGGGAAGGGACTGGAAAGGTGTGAGGTATGGTGGTTGGGAGCACTACTGTATAGCTTGACTGCCAGCTTAAACCTCAGCTCTGCCATCCTATAACCATGTGAACTTGGGAAGGTTATTTAGCCTCTCTGAATCAAGGAGCTTTCCTCTGTAAGATATGGATGATACTAGTATCTGTCTCTTAAGGATCTTATGATGATGTCATGAGTTTATATGTGTGTATTTATGTATATATGTATGTAAATATATATATACATTTTATATTTGTATATATGTATTGTATATACATATTGTTTATATGTATATTACATACATATATGTATGTAAATATATATGTAAATACACACGTATAAACTCATGACATCATCATAAGATCCTTAAGAGACAGATACTAGAATTATATATATTTATATATACATATATATTATTAAATATATATTATATATACACATATATATTATATATATATATATATTTAATCATGTAAAGCACCTTGATGTGTGCCTGGCACATGGCACTTGCTATATTCATGTTAACATTTACAGCTGTTATCCAAGCATGGGGAGAGGAAGCACCTGCCCTTGGCATCCACTAGGGTGATGCTGGTAAAACAGGCAATACGACCTGTAAGAGGATCTTTCCATAGTCCCAGGTGATATGGTTTGGCTGTGTCCGCATGCAAATCTCATCTTGAATTGTAGTTCCCATAATCTCCATGTGTCATGGGAGGGACCCAGTAGGAGGTAATTGAATCATGGGGGTGGTTACCCCCATGCTGCTGTTCTCATGATAGTGAGTGCGTTCTCATAAGATCTGATGGTTTTTTAAAGGGCTTTTCCCCATTTTGCTTGGCACTTCTCCTTGCTGTTGCCTTGTGAAGAAGAATGTGTTTGCTTCCCCTTCTGCCATGATTGTAAGTTTCCTGAGGCTTCCCTAGCCATGCTGAACTGTGAGTCAATTAAACCTCTTTCCTTTATAAATTACCCAGTCTCAGGTATGTATTTATTAGCAGCGTGAGAACAGATTCATACACTGGGAAATGACATGGGGACTGGCTGAGGAGGGCAGGTCCCCCAGAAGCATGATGCAGGATGTACCCTTGTCAACAAAAGCCTTTATTTCACTACATTCTACAGATAACTCATGGAGGAATTTAGCACCCAGCTCAGTTTGAGGATGATGATTTTCAGTTCTGTCCTCAAATTCCCACTTAGGAAGAAAGAAGGGGGCACAATCTGCAGCTGGACACAAAGAAGTACAGGTTGCAGGATCTGTTTCCCAAGAGTAAAATGGGAATTGTTTGACCCTCCCTTTCCAAGACTGAAGTGGATTGCCAGAAGCTCTGGAGTGGTTTAGGTGGGACCTTGTTAAAGGGTTGGGTGGAGGGGGCACAAGTTGGATAGTGGCACACATACAGTTGGCTCTCCATACCCACGAGTTGTGTTGTGCATCTGCCTCCAATGATTTAACTAACCGTGGATGCAAAATAGTCTAAAAAGAACCTCCACAACAATAAAAATAACAATACAACAATAAAAATAATACAAATTTTAAAACAATATGGTATAACAATTACTTACCTAGTGTTTACATTGTATGAGGTAATATATGTAATGTAGAGATGATTTAAAATGCAGGTATACCTTGCATTATTGAGCTTTTCAGATACTGTGGGTTTTTTGTTTTTTGTTTTTTTTTTAACAAATTGAAGGTTTCTCACAACCCTGACTTGAGCAAGTCTATTGGCACAATTTTTCCAATGGCATGTGTTCACTTCCTGTCTCTGTCCCATTTTGGTAATTCATGTAGTGTTTCAATTTTTTCATTATTATTATATCTTTTATGGTGGTGTGTGATCAGTGGAGTTTGATGTTACTATTGTAATTGTTTGGAGACACCACAAACCAAACCCATATTAAATTTAATCAATAAATGTTGTTTGTGTTCTGACTGTTCCTCTCCAGTCTCTTTCCCTCTCCTTAGGCCACCCTATTCCTGGAGACACAACAAAATTAAGATTAGGCCAATTAACAACCCCACAGTGGCATCTTTGTGTTCAAGTAAAAGGCAGAGTGGTACATCTCTCACTTTAAATCAAAAGCTAGAAATGATTAAGCTTAGTGAGAAAGGCACATCAAAAGCCAAGACCAACCAAAAGCTAGGACTCTTGAGCCAAACAGTTAGTCAAGTTACAAATGCGAAGAAGTTATTGAAGGAAATTGAAAGTGCTACTCCAGTGAACATGTGAATGATAAGAAAGTGAAACAGCCTTATTGCCAATATGGACAAAGTTTGAGTGGTCTGGGTAAAGGATCAAACCAGCCACAACATTCCCTTAAGCCAAAGCCTAATCCAGGGCAAGGCCATTGATATGATTTGACTGTGGCCCCACCCAAATCTCATCTTGAATTGTAGATCTCATAATCCCCACGTGTCATGGGAGGGACACTGGTGGGAGGTAATTGAATCACAGTGGTGGGTTTTCCTGTGCTGCTCTAGTGATGGTGAATAAGTCTTACAAGATCTGATGGTTTTAAAAAGGGTGGTCCCCCTGCACGTGCTCTCTTGCCTGCTGCCACGTAAGATGTGCCTTTGCTTCTCCTTCACTTTCCACCATGATTGTGAGGCCTCCTCAAGTCATGTGGAACTCTGAGTCCATTAGACCTCTTTTTCTTTATAAATTACCCAGTCTCAAGTATTTCTTCATAGCAGTATGACAGTGAACTAATACAGTAAATTGGTACCACAGAGAGTGGGATACTGCTATAACAATACCTGAAAATGTGGAAGCAACTTTGGAACTGGGTAACAGGCAGAGTTTGAAACAGTTTGGAGGGCTCAGAAGATAGGAAGATGTGGGAAAGTTTGGAGCTTCCTAGAGACTTGCTGAATGGTTTTGACCAAAAAGTCCAGGCTGAGGTGGTCTCAGATGGAGATGAGGAACTTATGGGGAACTGGGGCAACGGTGATTCTTGCTATGCTTTAGCAAACAGACTGGTAATATTTTGCCCCTGCCGTAGAGATCTGTGGAACTTTAACTTGAGAGAGATGATTTAGGGTACCTGGTAGAAGAAATTTCTAAGTAGTAAAGCATTCAAAAGGTGACTTGGCTGTTCTTAAAAGCATTGTTTTATTCATTCACAAATATATGGTTTGGAATTGGAATTTATGTTTAAAAGGGAAGCAGAGCATAAAAATTTAGAAAATTTGCAGCCTGAATATGTGAAAAATCCATTTTCTGAGGAGAAATTCAAGCCGGCTGCATAAATCTGCATAAGTAACGAGAAGCCAAATGTTATTCACGAAGACAATGGGGAAAATGTCTCCAGGGCATGTCAAAGGCCTCACGACAGCCCCAAGCTGGGAGGCCTAGTGGAAAAAAATGGCTTCCTGGGCCAGGCCCAGGGCTTTGCTGCATTGTGCAGTCTCAGGACACGGTGCCCTGTGTCACAGCCATGGCTAAAAGGGGCCAACATACAGCTCAGGCCGTTGCTTCAGAGGGTGCAAGCCCTAAGACTTGGCAGCTTACACATGGTGTTGGGCCTGTGGCTACACAGAAGTCAAGAATTGAGGTTTGGGGACCTCCACCTAGATTTCAGAGGATGTGTGGAAACACCTGGATATCCAGGTAGAGGTGTGCTGCAGGGGCAGAGTCCTCATAGAGAACCTCTGCTAGGGCAGTTTGGAAGGGAACTGTGAGGCTGAAGCCCCCACACAGGGTTCCCACTGGGGCACTGCCTAGTGGAGCTGTGAGAAAAGGGCCACTGTCCTCCAAATCTCAGAATGGTAGGTCCACTGACAGCTTGCGTTGTGCACCTGGAAAAGTCACAGACACTCAACACCAGCCCATGAAAGCAACCAGGAGCAGGACTGTACCCTGAAAAGTCACAAGGGCAGAGCTGCCCAAGACCATGAGGTTCATCAGTGTGACCTGGATGTGAGACATGGAGTCAAAGGAGATCATTTTGGAACTTTAAGGTTTAATGACTGCCCCACTAGATTTTGGACTTGCATAGGGCCTATAGCCCCTTTGTTTTGGCCAATTTTTCTCATTTGGAATGGGTGTATTTACCCAATGCCTGTACCCCATTGTATCTAGGAAGTAACTAACTTGCTTTTGATTTTACAGGCTCATGGGCAGAAGAGATTTGCCTTGCCTCAGATGACACTTTGGACTGTGGACTTTTGAGTTGATGCTGAAATGAGTGAAGACTTTGGGGGACTGTTAGGAAGGCATAATTGGTTTTGAAATGAGAGGACATAATACTTGCGAGGGACTGGGGTGGAATGATATGATTTGGCTGTGTCCCTACACAAATCTCATCTTGAATTGTAGGTCCCATAATCCCCATGAGGTAATTGAATTATGGGGGTGTTTTTCCTGTGCTGTTCTTATGATAGTGAATATGGCTCACACGATCTGATGGTTTTATAAATTACACTTCCCCTGCACATACTCTCTTGCCTGCTGCCATGTAAGATGTGCTTTTGCTCCTCCTTTGCCTTCCACCATGATTGTGAGGCTTCCCTAAGCCATGTGGAACTGTGAGTCCATTAAACCTCTTTATCTTTTTAAATTACCCTGTCTTAGGTATTTCTTTATAGCAGTATAAAAATGGGCTAATACAGCCATAACTCTCTTCAATTCTATGAAATCTGAGAGAGGTAAGGAAGCTTCAGAAGAAAAGTTAGAAGCTAGCAGAGGTTGATTCATGAGGTTTAAGGAAAGAAGCCACCTCCAAAACAAAAAAGTACAAGGTAAAGCAGCAAGTGCTGATGCAGAAGTTAAGTTGCAGCAAGTTATCCAGAAGATCTAGCTAGATAAATGATGAAGGGGACTACACTAGACAACAGATTTTCCATGTAGACAAAACAGTGTTTTATTGGAAGAAGATGCCATCTGGGACTTTCTTAGCTAGAGAGGAGAAGTCAATGCTTGGCCTCAAAACTTTAAAGCACAAGTTGACTCTCTTGTTGAGAGCTAATGCAGTCAGTGACTTAAAGTTGAAACCAATGCTCATTTGCCATTCCAAATATTACACAGCCATTAAGAATTATGTTAAATCTACTCTGCCTCTGCTCTATTAATGGAACTACTAAGCCTGGAAGACAGCACATCTGTTTATAGCATGATTTACTGAATATTTTAAGTCTACTTTTGAGAACTAGTCCTGAGAATAAAAGATACCTTTCAAAAGGTGACTGCTCATTGACAATACTCCTGGTCACCCAAGAGCTCTGATGGAGGTGTACAAGGAGATGAATTTTGTTTTCATGCCTGCTAACACAACATCCATTCTATAGCTTATGGATCAAGACTTTCAAGTCTTATTATTTAAAAAATACATTTTGTAAGGTTATATCTGCCATGGATAGTGATTCCTCTGATGGATCTGGGCAAAATAAATTAAAAACCTCCTGAAAAGGATTCATCATTCTAGATGATGCCATAAAGAACATCATGAGTCATGGGAGGAGGTCAAAATATCCATTTTAACAGGAGTTTGGAAGAAGTTGATTCCAACACTCACGGATGACTTTGAGGGAGCCAAGACTTCAGTGGGGGAAGTAGCTGCAGATATGGTAGAAATAGCAAGAGAACTAGAATTAGAAGTAGAGCCTGGAATTGCTGCAATCTTATGACAAAACTTGAATTAACGAGGAACTGCTTGTAATGGACGAGCAAAGAAAGTGATTTCTTCAGATGGAATCTACTCCTGGTAAAGATGCTGTAAACATTGTTGAAATGGTAGCAAAGATTTAGAATATGCTGTAAACTTTGATGATAAAGCAGTGATAGGGTTTGAGAGGATTGATTTCAATTTTTACAGAAGTTCTACTGTGAGTGAAATGCTATCAAATAACAGCTCATACCACAGAGAAATCTTTCATGAAAGGAAGAGTCAATTGATGTGGCAAATTTTATTGTCTTACTTTAAGAAATTGCCACAGCCACCCCAACCTTCAGCAACCACCACCCTGATCAGTCAGCAGCCATCAACATAGAAGCAAGACCCTCTACCAGTGAAAAGAAGACAACTTGGTGAAGACTGAGATGATTGTTAGCATTTTTTTGCAATGAAGTATCGTTTAATTAAGGTGTAGACATTATTTTTTAAGACAAAATGCTATTGCAAACTTAATGGACTACAGTATAGTGTAAATGTCACTTTCATATGAACTGGGAAACCAAAAAAAATTCATGTGATTTTCTTTGTTGCAATTTGCTTTGTTGTGATGGTCTGTATCTCCAAAGTATGCCTGTATACAGGAAGAGGTACATAGGTTATTTGCAAATCCTACATGATTTTATATAAGGGACCTGAGCATTTTTTGTAAATGTTGGTACCAGTTGGGGTCTTGGAACCAATCCCACGTGAATCCTGAGAAAGAACTGTGCCTGGGCTGTGTTTCCTATGGCAGGGCATAGTGACATGGCCCTGGAGAGTAGTTCTGGTACCTGAAGACTTCACTTCTGGCTCACAGCTCCAAAGCACCAGTGACTGGAGTCCAACTGACTCCCTCTGGAAGAGATGCAGCCTCACCAGATCCACTTCTTTTCCCGGCCTGGCTCTCTCTCCCTTTTTATTCCCCTTTTGTCATTAAAATGACATTTTAATGTTGCATTCTTCCTTAGTTGCTAGTAAGAGTCTATCATTCTCTCTTCTTCACATTGTTTTGGTTCACAAGACATAGTCTCTTCTGGAGTTGAAAGTTCAGAAAAAGGAGACATGATGTTTCAGGAGACTTGTAGTCCCAGTCCGATCCCAGGAAGAGCTCTAGAGCTGGGATTGTATCACAGAGGTTGTTCTGCCCAGAGGCAAGGGGGATGGGCTCGAGAGCTGCGGTTGTTACCCATTGGCTCCAGGTACTATTCCTGCCACGTGGAAAAATGCCCAGGCATCTCCAGGAAAGGTGGCTCCAGCCAGCCAAGGACAGCTTCTAGAAAAGAGTGCAAGTGGGAGCTCCTCAATGCCAATATCTGCAGCAAGCATGAAATGGAGCCCTGCATATCAAAGGGTGTCTACACCCTCATAAGAGACCCTTCTTCTACTGCTGTCTACTTCAGTTTTAACTCTCACCATCAAGTTTTTGCATTTGCTGGTATGCTTTTTCAGGCTTCTGTGCCTTTCCACATGCTATTCCTTGTGCTTGAAGTGGTTTTTCCACCTTTCTCCTGATTATGATTTCAGGTGCAGCTAAAATGTCATTTCCTTTGTGGAGCCTTCCTCACTTCCTCCAAGCAAAAGCTGATCCGTCAGACTTCCTCTGTGACCCACAGCATTTTGTACCTGCCCACATTTTAACATTGAAAATGTTCCTTTTGCCTAGTTTGCTATGTATTTGTGTACCTAAAAACTTTGGCTCTTAGAGATCAGGGACCTTTTTTTAAAATTCATTTTTGAATATCCAATGACTGTCCTGGCACGTATTCTAAATACATGCGAAATAGGAATTTATTGAATACATGAATGAAATTGCTGCAGCTGAAAGGTAAAGGAAACTTCTATTTCTCACATAGGGTGCCACCTGTCTGGGTGATTTGAGATAAGTAGTTTAAATCCTCTGTGTTATAACTCACTGTCTGTAAAATATGTGAGCACTTAGATACTGCCAGCTAACCTCTGTTCTCCAGAGGCTTCACCATCCTCCTGCCAAGCAAAAATGAAACCCAAGCAAAGATGGCCTCTGACTACTACTTGTCAAAACACCTAAAATCCTTACTGACGGCATGTGGCCTCACTGCTATCCTTTGTCACCAGGATCACATTATCAATGGTGAATATGTCCTTAAAACACCAGGAACATTTAAAAATTGATATAAACATTTTAAGTATGACATTTACCTCTTTATTTAAAAAGTTAGCTTTATATAATCAATGGGGCTTCTAGAGTTTTAAAGTAGAAAGGTTAGTTTTGGGGTGAAAAGCACAGTAGAAGATTGAAAACTACTCTGGATGGGGAAGAAGAGAAGGGAGCAGAGAAGTAATTTGGCCAAGGCCCCATAGCTAATAAATGATGGTGTTTTTTTTTTAACTTAAAATCAGTTTTACTGAGTTATAATTTATTTACAATAAAATACACTCATTTTAAATGCACAGTTTGATGGGTTTTGACAAATGGATGCACTTTTGTAACACCACCAAGATTAGGATGTAGAACATTTTCATCACCCCCAGAAGTTTCTGTAAGCCCCTTAGCAGTCAGTTCCCCCTCACCCATGGTCTAGATTCCAGGGACCTGCTTTCTGCCACTATAGATTAGTTTTGCTTTTTCTAGAATTCATTTAAAAGGCATTACACAGTATGTAGTCTTTTGTGTCTGGATTGTTTTCACTTAGCATATTGCTTTTGAGATTGGTCCTTGCTGTTGTGTGCATCACTAGTTGTTTGTTTTTATTGCTGAGTAGTATTCCAATGTGTGGACGCTCACATTTGTTTATTCATTTACCTGCTGATGGACTTTGGGTTGTTTCCAGTCTGGGGCTATTATGATTAAAGCTGCTATAAACATTCATGCACAAATTTTTGCATGAACATGTTTTTATTTCTCTTGGGCAAATACCTAAAAGCAGAATCGCTGGGCTGCATAGTAAGTGTTTGTTTAGTTTTATAAGAAACTGTCAAACTGCTTCTCAAAGTTGCCGTTTCCTATGGCAAGCAGTGTAGGAGGGTTCAAGATGCAGAGCTTGGTTCTGAGCTCTACAGATTGGGAGTCCACTTGACTGGGAAGCCCTGCTCTTTTCTACCATGGACACTAGATCTATTTGCAAATCTGGGTGTATGTAAGAATAATTCAGACAGCTTGTTAAAAATACAGATTCCAGGCCAGGCATGATGGCTCATGCCTGCAATTCCAGCACTCTGGGAGGCCAAGGTGGGCAGATCACCTGAGGTCAGGAGTTTGAGACCTACCTGGCGAACATGGCGAAACCCTGTCTGTACGAAAAATACAAAAATTAGCTGGGCGTGGTGGTGTGTGCCTGTAATCCCAGCTATTCAGGAGGCTGAGGGAGGAGAATCCCTTGAACCCGGGAGGCAGAGGTTACAGTGAGCCGAGGTTGCACCGTTGCACTCCAGCCTGAGTGACAGAGCAAGACTCCATTTCAAAAAAAAAAGAAAGAAAGAAAATTACAGATTCCAGGACCCCAACCCCCAGAGTATCTGATTTGTAGGTCTGGAGTGAAGCTTGGGAATTTGCATCTTGATATGGTTTGGCTGTGTCCCCACCCAAATCTCATCTTGAATTTTAGCTCTCGCAATTCCCACGTGTTGTGGAAGGGACTTGGTGGGAGATAATTGAATCATGGGGTGGTTTCCCCCATACTATTTTCATGGTAGTAAATAAGTGTCGTGATTCCGATGTTTTTTAAAGGGGTTTCACCTTTCACTTCGTTCTCATTCTCTCGTGCCTGTGCCATGTAAGACGTGCCTTTCGCCTTCTGCCATGATTATGAGGCTTCCCTAGCCACGTGGAACTGTGAGTCCATTAAACCTCTTTTTCTTTGTAAATTACCCAGTCTCAGGTATGTCCTTATCAGCAGCATGAAAATGGACTAATACGCATTGTTAACAAGCACCACAGAGGCTGTGGATGCTGGCAGTCCCTAGAACGCTCTTTGAGAAACTGCTATGTGGTTCACCAGATTTTCCAGAGAAAATCCCCCCAAATAGGGACATCTGGTATTCTAACAGAGAAATGGCTGCAGTTAACAAATGCCAACATCTGGCTGGTCCAGCTGTTTCTATATCACCGTTATCTATGGATGCTCTGGTGCAGAGAAAAATGACACCGAATGGTGGATAATTTTCAAATCTTCCTCAAGTGACTTTGAAATGCATGTTTATCCTCATTTTTTCCCTAATATTATGCTCTAGGAATTTATGTTAGGAAAAGAGAGAGGCTATATTTTAAGAAGAAGACTCAGGAATTGCAGGGAAACTGTTTAATTTCCTTCACTGCTTAATTTTTTCAGGACACCAACTACATGCTTTGAGAAGACGAATGGTTCTCTGGTATTTTGTGCAGAAGAATCTTCCAGGGCATGTGTTAATATGGAGATTTGGGGGCCAGGTCCCACCAGAAAACTACAAACCACACTTTGAGAAACACTGAAATAAACCACTGTTTCTTAGTCTCTCTAGGGCAAAAGGCAATGGTCGACTGTGTGGGTTCCAAACCTTTATAAAAAAAACAAACAGAAAGTGGATTTTTTAAATTCATAGTTTTCTTAGTATTAGGGCATGTGAGTAAGAAACTGGGACTTACATTCAGATCTGAACTTGAACTTCAGCTGCATCGCTTGCTGTGTAACCTTGGGTTAGTTCTGTAATACCCTAAGCCTCAGTTGCCTCATCTGTAAAATGGCAATTGTAACATCCACTTCATTTACCCTCCTTAATTTTCAAAGGCTGTGGAGGTTAATTGAGAGCCCACCCAGAGCCTGACATCCAGCTAGTGCTCAGTGAGTGTCAGGTGATAACAGCAGTGCTACCTGCTCTCATTCCCCAGCCCCATGTTGGTCTATGGCTGTGGATGGTGAATCCTCATCACACAGATTTTCCCTCTGCAGAGGCTGGGGCTCCAGGGATGCACAGGGGTCAGCCTTTCTCCCCTGAGAAAGGAGTGCTTGCTAAAATATTTACTCCACACCCTCCTCCCCTGCTCCCAGAAGAATGAAAAGTGTTCCGCCCCCACATCCCACAAGTCCTCAGCCTATTTCTCCAGTGAGACAGAGCTTATTGCTACTTGTCACTTCTTATCTGATCTCCAAATAACACAAAGGCAACTCCTGCCCAGTCTGAAGTCCTGATCCCACGTGACCTTCAGACACCAGGGTGTGAAAGTGTGAGAACAGCCCAGGCAGGTGCAAGGAATCTGTATTTTCCCAGCTCTGCCTCAATCCCTGGATGGAGTCCCACCTCTATCCTGCCACCTCTGGGGACCTCACACAGCTGGGTGAATGGGGTGTCTCTCCTCCTGAGGCCTCCCAACTCCAGGAGACTATCTGCAGTGGAGATGGCAGCACACTCTCCTGGTCTCTCTACCCAGACACATGGCACGGCTTAACACATGGCATGGTATGGCTAAGGGTCCCATGCAAACAAAGATGGGGTGCCCAGGATGATCTTCAGATAAGGGCCCAGGAGCTCTGTATTCTCAGGGCTTCTCAGCTTCAGGTGGAGAGGGGATATGCCGAATTGAGAGCAAGGGGTCCTACCATCAGAATATGACTCCATCTTCCCCTAGCCTGTTCCCTGCAGATACCAGCCCTCAGGTTTCTTTCTTGACAGTTTCATCCGGTTTCTCCCAGAGACCAATCTTTCTTTGGGATTCTTTGCTCCCTCTCTGAGGTGCATTTCCCTCTCCTCCCCTCCCGTTTGCCATCCATGGTGACCTTGGCATGTCTGCCAACACTCAACATTGTGAGGCTTTATAAACCTCATATCTCAGAAGGGGCTGACATTACATTACAAGAGGATCTGTAAACCTCCCCGGGATGACTGATGTCTTTTTTAAACAACAGACCAAGACTTCATTTAAATTAGTAACATGGAGATTAGAGGCGCTCTGTCAGCCCCTGGCTCGGCCACACCGCGACGCTGGGAATATCAGTCACATGAAAGCTGTTAAGTTTGAGATGGAAATAAATCTGGGAGCCTGTAAAAACTGTCAGCAGGTCAGGGAAGTTTATGAACTCTTGCTGTATCTAATCATAAATCATCAGAATAAGCTAAAACTGAGAAGAAAAATGTCCTCTTTTGTAATCTAATGCTGTCTGTTAGGGCAATAAAACTCAAATGAAATGCATGCATTGCAATTTTTAGCTGATACTTTACATTATTAGCAAAGTGAAGGAAGAGACTCCAACTTAAAAGAGTGAGACAGATGAGGAGAAGGGCACCATCCTTCTAAAGCTCCAGGCTCTTCATCCTCTGACTTTGTGATCTTTCCTCCCTTCCCACCTCCTCAGGCCTCAAAACAAGGAAGTAGGTGATATGGATCCCAGGGACTTGGGTGCTAAGTGACAGGCAGTGAGAGTGTCCTGGGGGTGACCTTGAGATGGGTCACGTGGTCCAGTCTCTGCTCCCAGCAGGGGTTCCCACACTGGCCTTATTGACCCACTTCACATTCCCACACTTTTGGGCTGCAGAAGAAGGAAGGTGTGTGCCAGCCAGGCTCAGGTCTCCAAACTTTCTTGTTCTCATTAGCCTGGACATGTGCCCTAATCACCCAAGCCCTTCGGGGGTGACTCACTTCCAAGTGAGGGTTTTTGGAGACTCCTCTGTATCCCTGGAAACCTTTAGCAATAACTCATCTATTCCGCACCTTTCTCCCATGATCTGCAATGTTTGATGTTGAGGTTTACATTTTGCCTTTATTTTCTCCAGGACCTGCCCAGGGATTGACAGCACCTGAAGCAGGCATGAAAGTTGGGTGAGGAACAGGGTTGTTTCATCCGTGTCCACTATTTATTGAGTGCTAGATCTACGGTGGGTGCCAGAGACCCAAAGGGAAATAAATTAATGCTCTTTCAAGGGTGGGGATAGAGGGGAAGGCAGGGCAGCCCTGGATTTCTACTATAAAAACCAATGGTGGCATCCAGCTTGCTGCAGCCTCTTGTTGGTCTTTCTAAACACTGGGAAAGTATGAAAGACTGGAGATGGAGCGGGGCAAGAGGCACAGAGATGCCTGGGAAGATACCTTCAAGAAGATGAAGGGTTTTCATGGGGTAGATGGTGAGCTGCTATCATCCATATCTGCAGATAACTCTCCAAGAAGAACGGGCCTCACCTAATGCTTTGGCTATTGTAGACATTGGAGTGTTTGATACATAAAAAATGAAATAATTAAATGGATTTAAGGTAAAGCAGCTGAGATTTTGATTAGCTCCAGAGTAAACTTCCTAATGTTTGAGATATTCAAACATTGGAATAAGTGGACCTGGGGAGCCTGAGAAGATTATCCCTGAAACTCATCCAGAAAATATTGAATGACCGTTTGCATGGGATTAGACATCCTCCTGCAAGAAGGCAAAAGTCTGAGCAAGCAAATCTCTAGAAGTCCCATTGAGTGTTATCTCCCACCCTCAACTCAGCCAAATTGGAGGGTGGAAAATCCTTCTCCAACCAGATGGTGTCTTTGTCCAATCCTGTTGCTATAACAAAATACTTAAGTGTGGGTTTAGAAACAATAGAAATGTATTGTTCACAGTTCTGGAGGCTGAGAAGTTCAAGATCAAGGCACTGGTGGATTTGGTGGCTGCTGAGGGCCTGTTCCTTATAGATGGCACTTTGTCCTCTTGTGGTGGAAGGGGCCAATAAGCTCCCTCAGGCCTCTTTGTTTTGAGACAGAGTCTCTCTCTCTCTCACCCAGACTGGAGTAGAGAGTGGCACAGTCATAGCTCACTACAGCCTCAACCTCCCAGGCTCAAGTGATCCTGCTACCTCAGCTTCCTTGAGTAGCTGGGACTACAGTTCTCTTTTATCAGGGCACTAATCCCATTCTTGAGAGTGGAGTCATCATGACCTAATCACCCCCTGAAGTCTCTGTCTCTCTCTCTCTTTTTTTTTTTTTTTTGAGACAGAGTCTCACTCTGTCACCCAGGCTGGAGTGCAGTGGCACAATCTTGGCTCACTGCAAGCTCCACCTCCCAGGTTCACACCATTCTCCTGCCTCAGCCTCCTGAGTAGCTGGGATTACAGGTGCCCACCACCATGTCCAGCTATTTTTTTTGTATTTTTAGTAGAGATGGGGTTTCACTGTGTTAGCCAGGATGGTCTCAATCTCCTGACCTTGTGATCTGCCCACCTCGGCCTCCCAAAGTGCTGGGATTACAGGCGTGAGTCACTGTGCCCAACCTCTGTCTCTTAATACTATTGCACTTGATCTTAGGTTACAACATATTAATTTTGGGGTACACAACATTAAGACAATAGCAGGGGGCGACATCTCCCATGTACCTGCCCCCCAAAGCATCATCTTACTGAGCTCTAGTCACTGATGCTGTGTCTTCTCTTTCCCCCAATGGAAATAAAGGGCAGGTCCCTCTGCAGGAGGTGCATTAGCCTTGGCTTGGGGTAGGGCTTAGCATAGCAGGTGATAATCTCCACTAGCTCTCTCACTGGAGTGACACACGTGAGCCTTGTAAAGGGTGAACATCTCAGAGCAGACACCCAAAAGTAAACCAAATGAGAGGGAGATCCAGAGACAGACAGCGTTCTTATAGATCTCTCAGGAGCATGAAGAAGTAGTTCCTGGAATAGCAGCCCTATTCTGGCCTCTTAGAGCAGAGGAGAGAGGCAGTGGGAGGCCTAAACAGGGACTTAGTGCTCTGGACCCCCTCCCTGGTGAGTCACCTGAGGGCTCTGAGGAGGTCTGGGACCCCTGAGCCACACCCCTCTGCACTTGCTTAGCTCTAGATGTTTCCTTTAGGCAGCATGTGGTTCAGAAGAGAAAATCCAAAGGGAAATTCGCCATTATGGCTGTGTCTCCTTCTATTAACTGCCACATGTAAGTTTTTACTTTAGCTTGTTGATGGACCTAGGAAGAAGGCTGGTCAGTCAAGGACTCTTCTCTTACTTCTATAAGTGGGGAAACAAAGACCTTGCTTAAGAATGGCTCTAGGGCCACGCGCAGTGGCTCATGCTTGTAATCCCAGCACACCTGAGGTCAGGAGTTGGAGACCAGCCTGGCCAACATGGTGAAACCCCGTTTCTATTAAAAATACAAAAATATTAGCCGGCCATGGTGGTGGGTGCACGTAATCCCAGCTACTCTGGAGGCTGAGGCAGGAGAATCACTTAAACCTGGGAGGCGGAGGTTGCAGTGAGCCAAGATTGCACCATTGCACTCCAGTCTGTGCAACAAGAGTGAAAATCTATTAAAAAAAAAAAAAAAAAAGAATGGCTCATCAGCGGCACAATCATGAGTGAAATCCAGGTCTCTTTGCCCTCAGATCATCATGTTTTCCATTACATTGTACCACCATTAGCCTTCTAAGATTCTGTTGGTCATACAGAATCAGAGAATAACTGTGAGCTGAAGAATAGGAATTGGCCCTGCTCCCCAGAGCCTGAGGGTTATCAGGCAATGGGCTGAAAGATGGGCAGTAAGATGGAATTCACATATATATTTTGTGGGCATGTGTTTTGCCTTATTCTTGTGACAAAAGGTAGGTGTGTGTGTGTGTATGTGTGTGTGTGTGTGTATGTGTGTGTGTGTGGAGCAGCAATGAGGGGGAGAAGATAACATTACAAAATGTAAATTTTTGTGAGGAATTAGAGAAACTTCTAGGACCTTCATGACTTGAGAAGACAGTTTGCCATACATATTACTTACATTAACCAATATTGTATTTCCTGGGGATAGACAAGAAAAATGGGTGTTTTACCTCTAGGGAATGTAAAATATAGAAGAGCAATCTGTTTATGCACTGGAGGTTGGGAGAGAGGTGGGTGGAGGGATACATCAGAAACATCAAATAGGAGGAGGAAGAGTGCCGTTCCAGAACAATACTTCTTTATTTCCCATCTTAAGCTGTAAAAAGACAAATTTCCTGTTTATTAAAATAAAACTGGACACCACTCTGGGACTGCAATGACACCCACAAACACCGGTTCCAGACTCTTCCGCTTGTTTGTGTTGACATTTAAGGTAAACGCCACCATTATCTGTATTATTCACAATGACACCAATGTATACATGTGGCCTCACAGACCCAGACACAGGCTCATGGGTCAAATAACTTCTTTTCCTTTCAGCAGAAATTTCCACCTCCAACCATTATACCTCAGAGTGAATGACCCATGTTGGGTTAATGACAGTGATTTCCTCTTGTAGCCTCCCAAACACAGTGGATACTTGCTCTCCAGTCCCTACCAGAGCATCAGGGCAGAGGAAAAGGTGATGAAACAGCCTCTTGTCCATTTCTTCTCATTGTTGTGGTGAGAGGACATTCCAACCACGTTTCCGTTGCAAAGGGCGGGCAGGAGAAAGAAGCAGACAGGCACACAGGTGTCCCCTTCCTTACCACGGATGGCTGGGACACAAACCATCAATTCCTCCTCAGCTGCTTTTGGAAGCCAGTGGTTTTGCCGGACCAGCCCAGCAATTCATGCCTTGCTTAGGACATCATGGCAGCAGCTCTGCTAACTTTTTGCAGGATGCCTTTACCAGGGGAATCATAGTGAAGCCAGTGTTGAACAGAATGCTTATAATTTGACATTGAACTGTGTGGCATTCTCAAAATTCAGCTACTTTTGATGTACCAAAATGATAATTTCATAGGTTTTAACTTAACGATGTCTGAAACTATGTGAGCCTTAGCCTAGTGGGGCTCCCACATTTTAGTGATCCCTGAAGAATCACTAAACCTGGCAGAATGCCCAGTTCCCCAAGAATTTTGTTATATTGAGGATTTCTTTTTCACTGTTGCTGTGTTTTGTTTTATTTAGTTTTAAAATACCAGTAAGAAGAGTAGAAGTGAAGAGAGAAAAAGAGGTGGAAAAATAATTGTAGAATGTAGATTAGTTATAAATGGCAGGTAGCTTAAGATTGCCTGAGTTATGAAAATGATAGGAAGTGGCAAAGGATCACTTGATTAGAGGAGGAAGGCAGTATCACAAAGTAAACCAAAAAGACTTGCCCATTAAGACAGGCTATGAAGATGGGATGAAGGGCTTAGGGATAAAGGATTTTCTGCCCCTCTTTGGTCATGCTCTGGAGCGATATCTTGGGGCTATGGCATGAGCTGATAGGAGTCAACGTGAGGGACTTTGCTGCCAGCTGGTTCCCTGTCTCCTTCAACTCCTTTCTTCCAGAAGTCCAGTAAAAAGTGGTTGTTCTCCCTCCATTATAAAGGGTTTTTTCTCCACCAGCCAAGTAAATGAGGTCCAGTTGAAGAAGACAAGGTAACACAATAGAAGACAGTAAGACCAGCCATCCAAAGCACTGGTTTTACATGGATTTGACTTTGATGGAATGAAGGGTCAGCTTTTCACTATCAACATGTGTCCACTTTGTCAGGAAGGGCCTCCTTGGGTGAGAGAATCTTGCTGCGCAGTAAGTGGGCTCCTGGTTTGAGCCCACCACTCCTGGTCTGATCTTTTCAATTATTTTGGCTGTTTCTTAGCATTGATAACTGACAGCTGGTCATAAGACTTTACTTTTGAAGAATTCTAATACTTACATTATTTTCCTCTCATTTGGCTTTATAACTTTCATTTTCTTGGCTCTGTTCATTATTTATTTCTCAAATACAGCACTATGCCAAGAGCAGAAATACGATTTTTGCTCTTGTGAAGTCAAATACTGAGATACATATTGAGTAAAACAACAGAGAATTATTAATTGCTTTAAGTATTCAGAGTCTGTTTGTACCCTGCCCCTGTCAGCCAGGGTGGCCACGTGGATGGAGCCACTGTGACTGCAGCTGGACAGAGACATTTTTCGAAGGATAACCAAAGCCACTGTCAGGATAGACAGTTCAAAACCAAGTGACTGATTCTGAGGCTAGACTGTGCGCCAAGGAGGATGGCATACATACCTGAACAAGAGAATAGATGTTGGTTATTTTTTTCTTTAAAATATGGATGTTCAAATTTTTATAATTAAATCTGTTGTTCATTTGTGGTTTCTTTCATTGCTTTTAGGTATAAAGGCTTCTTTCCCATTCGTATATTTAGAAAACAGATACATATCCACCTATACTTTATTCTAGTTAAGAAAATGTTAAGCTGATATTGGCATGTTTAGGGGATATCCTTGCACAGCCATGGAGAAATGCAGGTTGGTGTGCAGGGGCGAGGCGAGAGAAGGGTCATGTGTTTGGACCACGTCTGTCAGTCTAGGAGTGAGTGAAGTGGGGCTGTGGGCTACATCCCAGAGCGAGACTCTTTCAGGGTATCCAGAGACGGTAATGTGAAGAAGGAAACAGTGTAGTCAGGCAAGAGGACCTGGGAAGAACATCCTAGAAACCAGGGAAGAGGAGATTTGACAAGAGAGGAATGAATCTCCATGCTTAGGTTCAGCAGGACGATCCATGTCAGATATTCCTTGGGAAAGGAAGGGGAAACCGAAGATCAGAGGGGCTTCATGACTAAGTCACTCAGACCCTCAGTGGCAATTTAGGTCCACCTCTCAGTGACAGAGGCAGCTCTGACTTCTAAAGGCTTTGGGAGTCCATGGGTCTGTGTCACCTGGCCTTGCGCAATACCAAGAAGCCCAGAGCTGCTCTGACTGAAGGACCCACTTATTTTGTTGTTGTTAGGAAAGATACTCATAGAACAATGTAGTAAATAAGCAATGTAAAAAGTGAAGGGCAGAGCAGGACTAAGGTCAGGCAAATGTGGCACCCAGGGTAGAGTGTTTAAAGAGGCACTTGCCTGACTCAGAGTGAGTGGCTCCTAGAGAAGTCTCCTTTCAATCTCAGGGTTGTTTGAAAAAAAGAAACAAAAACCAAAACAGAGTGATGACTTGTCTTGAGATATTAGGTTGGCGCAAAAGTAATTGTGAGTTTTGCCATTGCAAGAAATGTAAATACATAAAAGGAAAAAGTCCCACAACTTTTAGAAACACAGTCTGACCAGCCCAGGAGAATAACCATGCGAGGAAGCATATCTTTGTCCTTCAGAGCTGCAGATATTGCCATGACTCCTCTTTTGTATTTTCTAGAAACGGAAAGAGAAGGTGTTGAGGAAGTCACACCCTCCAACAGCGCATAAGTAGGAAATTACCAGCTAGTTAAAAGAGTACGCCACCTTGCATGTACAAACAGAATTTCTTTCTGTGTGAAGTTGCTCAGCCCATCCAAAAATTGAACCTGTTTTTAACTCATCTATCCAGGGTGTTAAACAATCTAGAGTTATATCTTAGTTCCAATCCCAGTTCTGCTTATCTATGTGACCTGGGAAAAGTTACTTTCTCTCTTTGGGGCCTCAGTTTTCCTGTCTATACAATGGGTCCACTGGACTGAATGATCTTCAACATCCCCCAATCTGCTTTTAGGTAGATAAAATATGAGGGCAAAATCAGAAACTCTCCTGGAAAACTACGAATCTGGGGACTCAACATTTTAATGTATAAAATACATTATTTTAGGCCAGGTGTGGTGGCTCACACCTGTAATCTCAGCACTTTGGCAGGCCAAGGCAGGCAGATCACTTGAGGTCAGGAGTTTGAGGCCTGTCTGGCCAACATGTGAAACCCCGTCTCTACTAAAAATACAAAAATTAGCCAGGTGTGGTGGTGCCTGCCTGTAATCCCAGTTACTCTGGAGACTGAGGCAGAATAATCGCTCGAACCTGGGAGGCAGAGGTTGAGGTGAGCTGAGATCATGCCAAAACAGATGTCTGGCATAAAATGTAAAAATGTAAGACTATGTCTCACATTTAGAATCTAGTGATGTCTTAGATTATTGTAATTTCCCAAATTTCACGGAATCAAAATGTATAGTGTTTCATTTTCCCTGTGTGGTATTTATCAGTGGGTATGTAGCTAGAAGATGAGGGTTGTGTATTCTTGTTTTTGGACGTTTACAATTGCTGGTTGCATTTGGTATAAACAGCTCTATTCTACTTGGGGAGCTGGTGATCAACAAGGCAGATAATATTTTCATAATATTCAAAAAGACTAATGTTGTGAAGACAGCCTGTTGAGGGGGTCTCTGTTTTCTTAGCAGCTTCACATTTTCCTGCAGGCTGTCTCCCATCCAGGCTCTTTTCTTTGTTGGGTCTGTCCTCTGTTCCAAGCACCAGAAGAATCATATCCAGTCATTTGCTAACACTGGAGAAAAAAAAAAAAAAAAAAAAAAAAAAAGAGAGTGTCACTTCTGGTAGAACGAGGGGGAAAAAAAAACATTCATGGCAAGATTTTCTTTTTCCATATTTCCAAACAGTGGGGGCAAAATAATGGAATGTTTGCCTTGAATTTTGTGTTGCTTTGGCTGCAATGGAGAGAGAGTTTCTTGAAGGCAAAAATCTGTCTTTTGTCTTATTATTGCCATCTTCAATCACGGGAAAATCTGTTCTAGCTGGCGGTTTTGCATTATTACTTTTTTTGCCCTCAAATCTGTCGCTTGTACCAATTGTGGAGTTTTTGGATTGAAGTGTGGATTCGAAGGGCATGGTGAAGAACATGGCTGTGACTTATGAAATGGATCAGAATAACCTGCCTCCTCTCCCTTCATTGTCTCCTCTTCACAGAGAGGTCGGGGAAGCCCTGACCTGGCTCAGGTGCTCAGGATCCCAGCTATAGGATGAAGAATGCTGACATGGTTTGACTCTGTGAACCCAACCAAATTTCATCTCGAATTGTAATCCCATGTCCAGGGAGGGACCTGTAATCCCCACGTGTAGAGGGAGGGAGATGATTGGATCATGGGGGTGGTTTCTCTCTTGCTGTTCTCATGATAGTGAGTTCTCATTAGATCTGATGATTTTATAAGCATCTGGCATTTCTCCTGCTTGTGCTTCCCTCTCCTGCCGCCATGTGAAGAAGGTTTTTGCTTCCCCTTTGCTTTCCATCATGAGTGTTAAGTTTCCTGAGGCCTCCCCAGCTATGTGGAACTGTGAGTCAATTAAAAGTCTTCTTTATAAATTACCCAGTCTCAGGTATTTCTTTGTAGCAGTCTGAAAATGGACTAATACAGATGCCCAGGCTGCATCCCAGAAGCTCCCTCTTAATAGACAGAAAGTTCAAAACAGTCCACACACCACAGAGCTTGGAGGAGGCCCCTCTCTACCCTTTTGCCTTCATCAAAATCACTTTTTAAATGAACAGACAGACATGAGGTATTGTCATTTTGGTAATTCCATTCTGGGAAGGTAATTTGTTTTTCTAATCAGGCCTATAGGGGGAACCGGAGATAGATGCACTTGAACTCCTTCCCTGAACCCATTTCCCTGAAACCCTCAGGTCTTCCCTTAGCCTTTTCTTTCTTCTCTACAAAGCCCATGGTGACAAGAGAGGTGCCTGTTTAAGGAGGAATCAAAGCTGGAGCTTTCCGCTGTCTATCCCCACCTTAAGATCACTGGGAATCATTTCTAAATCTCCACCAGCCCCACTTCTCCCCACTAGCAGGAGGTTCACCAGAACTTTGACTGGAATTTCTCATACTTTAAAAATAAACAATGATAGGGTGCATGTTTTTGAGAAGATTACTTTCCTTGATTCAGTAGTCTCAAATGTAATAGCTGGTTCATATTAGCCACTCAGTGGTAGTTGTTATGTGAATGAACAAATGAATAAGTGGTAGGGCACCGAAGGGTCCTAAGTATTAGCTGACTTTGTGAGAAGCCTGAGAAAGATTTGTGGCATCCCAGGCTGGGAAGGAGGATGAAACAGTGGGGTTTGCCTATGAAGCACTCTGAGTGAAGCCATGCTTCGCCAGATGGAAGGAAGTTACTAGGCAAGAACAAGTAAATGATCCTCATTCCTGGCACCCTGGCATGGTGCCAGATTCAGGGTTTTCAGAAGCAGGTGAAAAAGTTTGACAAATCAAGTTGATTTCCTTTTTCCAAAACAAAGGTCTGATTCAGTCAAAATGAATTAAATTTGAGGCAGTGGTTCATATTTACCTGTATTTGATTTAAATGTTTGTGTGTGGGTGTGAATATATATAGTTCATGTGTCTTAAAGAGTAAATATATATATATTTATTATATTAAGAATAAATATATATTTACTTATTATATATTTATGTATTTATAAAATTTATATTTAAATATGTACAAATGTATAAACATATTTAAATATATTATATATTTATATTTGTATATATTATATATTTACTATATATGAGATATAAATATATATTTATATGCTAAAATATAGAAAATATATAATATATAAATATATATTTCATATATATTTTATTAAAATATAGAAAAAATATATTTATATTAAATATTATTATATTTATATATCATCATATATATTTATATAAATATATATGAAATATATCATATATTTTATATATTTATATAATATATAAATATATTATATAAATATTTCATATATTTATATAAACATATATTTCATATATTATATAAATATTTCATATATTTATATACATATATTTCATATGTATTTCATATATGTATATAAATATTTAATATTTTTTATATATGAAATTTTTATATATTTATCTATATTTTTATATATTGCTTATATAAACATATATTTCACATATTTATATAAATATTTCATATATATTTATATATTTCTTATATATTTATATAAATATATATTTCTTATAAATATATTTCTTATATATTTATATAAATGTATATTTCTCATATTTATATAAATGTATATTTCATATATTTTATATAACATATATTTATATTATGTATTTATTAAAATATACATATTTACTCCTTAATAGGAGATATATATCTATATATTTACTCCTTAAGACACATGAAAATGTCTCAGATGGTTAAGGACTAGGAGCAACCACAGGTCTCAGGGCCTTAGGAGTTAGGATGGAGAAGAAAGCTCCTTTCCAGGTGCAGGTGCAGCAGCTTCTGGACCACGCTGCTCCCACACTTGGCCTGGGGTTGGAAGGTTGGGACTAGACTGTGTGCTGGGAGCACAGGATGGAGGCTGTGGGTCTGTTTGCTGATCTGTTGGGTCAGTGACAGCTTCATTCAATGTCTCATGTGGCTCTCTGAGGGTGAAGCTCCTTTGATGACAAACTTAATGGTGTCCGAGGATTCTCAGAACTTCATACCTCCACAGTGGATTCTGTCCTCTCTCTATGATTCTTTGCTTGTTTAAATGGTCATCTCCATTTAATGCTATATTGAGTTTCTAAGGGACTGGAGAAAAATTCTCATTCCTTCAAACAAAACTTCCAGTCTTTATTTACTCTTTCTTTCCTTCTTTTCTTTTCTCTTTTCTTTTCTTCCTTCCGTTTTTCCTTCCTTCCCCCTTTCCCTTTCCCTTTCCCTTCCCTCCTTCCCCCCTTTCTCTCTTTCTTTCTTTCTTTTTTTTTTCAGAGTCTCCCTCTGTCTGTCACCCAGCCTGGCTAACTGCAACCTCTGCCTCCCGGGTTCAAGCGATTCTCCTGTCTCAGACTCCTGAGTAGCTGGGATTACAGGCACCGCACCCAGCTAGGTTTTTTTTTTTTTTTTTTTTGAAGTAGTGATGGGATTTTGCCATGTTGCCCAGGCAGGTTTCAAACTCCTGAGCTGAGGCAATCCACCTGCCTCGGCCTCCCAAAGTGCTGGGATTACAGGCGTGAGCCACCGCACCTGGCCCCATCTGTCTTTCTAACATAAAAATATCTAAATTCAATGGAAGAATAACATTTTATAGTCTTCTGTGGGGCTCTTCAGGATCCCCAAGAGAAGAGGTTTTCTTAGAGTTGATGTTTCAATTTTCTGGGGTTTTCTATTTCCCAGGTGATGACCTGAGGCTCAGATCAAAATTAAGGTCTTTGGGAAGCAAAGATTTACCCACTTCTTAGCCAGAGGTAGCAGATGCCAAGTAAAACTTGCAAAGGACTTTTCTCATTAGTTTTCTTTAGCTCCCTTGCAGCCTTAGAGTTTGGAGGCTTTATTTCATAGAATTTTCCTAATGGAGAGAGCAAGAGGTATCCTTTGTATTTTCCCCATGGAGATCAGAGCCATGAGGTCTCTTGGTATGAGAGTTCTTGCAAGTACAGAGGCTTAACTGCAGTGAGTAAAGATGATATGGTTTGTGGAGTTTGAGAGATCTCTGACACTCTCCAGAACCGTGTCCTGTTGTGTTAGTGGAACCTCCAACTATCTGATAATGACATTAACTTAACACATGCTGTAGCTTACAAAGCACAGCCAGGCAGATTTACCTCACGAAAACCCAGTAGGGCAGATATTATTATTTCTCCCTATTTTGTAAATGAAGAAATCTCAGACATAGCTTGTCCAAAGCCACACAGCTGGCTGGAGACAGAGTCAGGGTTCAGAGCCAGGGCTGCTGGCCCCAGACCCTGTGCTCGGTCACTAGTTCAGAGATTGCTGTCCTGATGCTGCTACTGCAACTGCACCATGTGACCTCACCCCCTGGGTAACCCTCATCAGACACCCAAAGCTTCAGAGGTCGTTTGAGCACTTACTGCCCCTGGGGAGAGAGTAAACACCTGGTGGTGAGCAGAAGTTAGGGACCGGGAACCGTGAGAAGAGGTGGCAGCAGAGGTGAAGTCAGGTTGCTGGTCTCTTATTTTTTATCCTTCCTATTTCCAAGCTGGCCTTGATGTTACACCTAACATCCAGCGGCTTCATCTCCTACCTTCGAATGATTGACTTTTTTTTAGAAGTTTTCTTTTTTTTTTTTTTTTCTGGCTGGGTGTGCTGACTCATGCCTGTAATCCTAACACTTTGGGAGGCTGAGGCAGGTGGATCAATTGAGGTCAGGAGTTTGAGACCAGCCTGACCAACTGGAGAAACTCCGTCTCTACTAAAAATACAAAAATTAGCTGGGCATCATGATGTATGCCTGTAATCCCAGCTACTTGGGAGGCTAAAGCAGGAGAATTGCTTGAATCCAGGAGGTGCAGGTTGCAGTGAGCTGAGATTGCGCCACTGCACTCCAGCCTGGGTGACTGAGTGAGACTCCATCTCAAAAAAAAAAAAAAAAAAAAAAAAAAAAAATCAGAAAAAAAAAAGAAAAAAAGAAAAAAGAATTTTTTTTTCTGTTTCCCCACTCCACCCCTAATTGTTGACTTCCCGTGTTTGTAGAGAGAACCAAAGTAATTGGGGAGATCAATTTCTCCTATGACTTTTGTCTGTATTGGGAAGGGTTATTACTATAAGTGGCTTTTATTTTTGTTTCTTTTCATTAAGGAAATCAAGGCAATACTTTTTTTTTTTAACTTTAGAAAATACAGAAAAGTAGAAAAAAGAAAATGACAATCAGCTAGACTCTGCCCAGTTAGATAATATTTGGTTATATGTCCTTCCAGGCATTTATCAATTTTTTCTTCCTTCTCTGCCATTTCTAACTATATATACCAAACAGGAATTTCATTTTACAAATTAGATTGCAGCTTGCTGTTCCAGCTTAGTGCACGTGATTTAAGGAACTTTCTCATATTATCACATGGGCTTACAGAACATGGGTTTTTCATGCTGCATAGTATTCCTCACTGCAGTCTTACCATCAAGTATTTATTCCCTATTTGTGGACATTCAAGTTGTTTCTGATTTTCCCTGTTATCAATAAACTGCACCCTCTCAGCAAGTCCTTGTGGTTTGGTGCCTGTTCTTGTAACTGGGCTCCTGACTTGTTCTGTGTCATTGAACCCCCGCCCTGTGCCCCATTTCTGGGAATTGTGTCCCTGCTTGGTTTCCTGCTCAGAGCCTCAGTTCCTTCCAGGGACTGAAGCCCTGTCCCTGAAATCCAGTATCTCTCTGTTGCCAGACCTGCAAGGCTGCCAGACCTGCCACGCGGGCTGCCGACACCCTGACTCTTGCCTGCTACCCTGCAGCCCTGGGGCGACCATCTGCATGGTCTCATTCCTGTAGCATCACCAAATCCTTAGATCTTAATGTTCTCTGCTCAGGCCTGATCCCAGCCCTTGGAGGCCTGGGAATAGGAGGAGAGATAGTAGGGCAGGACTGTGGGGCTGAGGAAGGGTGGGCAAGTGTGTGAGTCAGTGGGTGAGGGTGGGGGCAGTAGGAGATGGGAAGGGTGGCTTGCACTGGGGGACTAAGAAATAAGCACCTTTGGACAGTTTCTAGTTCTCCAACTCATCCTGTTCTCTCATATCTTGTTTTTGGCTATCCTGTTGCTTGGTCTGGAACATTCTTTCCCTTCCTCTAGGCCCAACTAACAAATCCTTCTCATCCTTCAGGTCTTTGCTTTGATCAGAAGTTCTCAAACTTTCTCTGTTATGGTGCCTTAGCTTCTCGGTATTTTTTTAAATTGCACTTCGAGGTCAAAAGAAATCCCGAAAGTTACTGTCATTATGCAGTTAGGGCTGAATAATGTACTCGGTATTTATCCCCTCATCACTTAGTAGCCGTTTGAAAAACAACTCTCACAAAATGGACGAAAATAGAGTTTTAAAAATTCATTCCTAAAAAGTCACAGTTTCTTACTCATGGAATGGACAGAGCTACTGGGCCCCGCACACCTTCTCAAGTTTTGGAATCATGACACTGCACTGATTTTCACACTGTGCTTTTTTTTAATCCCAGCAACTGCTGAAAAATCAGCTTTGTGGATGTAACACTGTTGGACAGAATGTTCTGTGATTTAATGTTGAAATGCACACTACTGCTAATGTGACCCTAAAAGACTTAAACAACCCCACTAAGCCACTGTGAGGTGGTTGTGCTGGTCTGGGCTCTTTGGGCTCACCATTATGCACTATCTGTTTACATGTCTCTTTTGTGTTAATTGTAACCCCATGGGACCATGGGGCAGGGACCATGTCTGTCTTGTTCATCTAGAACCATATTTGGCACATAGTAGGTGCTCAATGAATAAACACTCATGGAAAGGCAATTTCTCCAGCCTGGCCTTTAGAAGGCAAGGTTGGAGGAGCTGGAAGCAAAATAGCTGAAGTGCTGGGTTTGGTGACGGCAAGGACGACACTCCCAATTTCAGAGGCTCTGGTGGATAAGGAGGGGAAACGACCAAGGTTACACCAGAGGACGTGTGCAAGGGAGCCAATGCCAGGTGCTGAGAAGGATGCCGCCGATTACAGAATGAGGTTGAGGGAGTGCAAACCATGATAAGAAAAACCCAAGGAGAACTTGAAAAGAAGATTGCACAAGAGGTCAAGAAGATAATGAGAAACGCTCCCCGTACATAAGGAACGTCTGCTCAGGGAGGATGGTGGCAGTGCCCCTTCTGAGACAGAGCAAAGGCAATTTATTGACAGACATAGTTTCTGAAAATTAAATGGATCTTTGCCTTGGTATATTCACAAAAGAAGGGCAGAGGACAGATCTCACAAAGACACAAATTTCCCAAGGGATGGAGAAGAAATATCATGGAAGGCATGGAGGGTGGATGAAAAAGAGAAAAAAAAAACCTCTTATTTTTGTAGTGTGGCTTCTGACCTTCCAGGGCTGGCAAACAGGGTCCAAATGGGACATCAAATGAGGAAACCAATCTCTTATCACTGGCCCTGCTGGCCCCAAAGCTGCCAACTGTTCGGTGCCCACATCAGTCCACAGGGACTTATTTTGTCACATTCTGTTCCTGGGTCTGAGGCAAACTGCTCCAAACAGGCTTCCTTGCCAAGTCAGGGCAGTGAGAAAGCCATGTGTTTGAAGTTGCTATTAGTGTCTTCCTCAGCTGATTTCTATAAGGGATTGTTTTCCGGTAAAGGAGGAATAAGGGAAATACTTAAACAATAACTGCTCTGAGTGACTGTGTCCAGGGAAATCATTATCTCTTATTGTGCCAATAAGTTTCAAGGCAATGAGCCAAGCTGTTTTCAAGCTGGAGCCTCAGCTACAGCTCGGAGGTCAAAACCTGCACCAAAAGGGAGTTCGTGTGAGATGCCCCCTGGAGATGCCCAAACTGCCAGAGGCATGTTTGAGACCAACTGTTTTCCTCACTGTGGGGATCAAGGTTTTAAATTCTGTACTTCCAGGAGAGAACAGATATTATCATAATAATGATAAAGGATAAGAACTGATATTACTGAGCCCTTGTTCTGTACCAGGCATTGTGATAGACACCTTGTGTATAATCTCATTTAAAACTCGGTAAGCAATAATGAGAGTATGATCATCTCCATTTACAGATGAGGAAACTGAGGGCAGGATCCACCTGGGTTTGCTTGTTTACAAAGCTTAGGTTTCACCCATGCTGTGATGCTGGGACATCACAGTATTCCCACTTCCTGAGTATGTCTTACGTGCTCAGCAATGTTTTCAGGAAGAATGAGGCATGCTCTCCTCTGCAACTTCTCTCGAGGAATTTATTGGGAAGACAAAACTAACTCAGAAGAAACAAGCATAATATTAGGTGCTGAACTGGCGAAACCGGAAATAAGTACAATTTCAGTAAGAGTGTCAGGGTGTGGCAATATTATTACAAATTGGAAAATCATCCACAGATTTTAGAAAGAAAAGAAATGGGATATAAGCCCACAGAACAATATAGTCTTAGAGTAATAAAGGATTTGGATATCTTGTGTAATTTTCCCTCTTTTACAGAGGAGGAAATGAAGGCTCAGAATGGTTAAGTCACATGGTTTCACTGGAAGAGAGGTGTCTCTAGTGGTCTGTATCCCAGCATTTACTATTAACTCCCAAACTATCTCGTGACTTCCAGCCTTCCTCCTTAAAGTTGGAGAATATGGGAACCAATAAAGGCCTTCCCTACCACTCTACGTGAAGTCTCTATGTATTATGTGAGAGAAAGAAGGCCAGAGGGAGCACGTGCCAGGGGAAAACATTTAAGATGCTAGCCTGTTACTTGGCAGTGTTTTTAAAACAATGACAATTGCAATTACACACACACACACACACAAAAACAAAAACAAAAACAAAAACAAAAACAAAAACCATGTAGCTTTGTTTCCTTCTCTCAACTTTCAGAAGTATTGAGTGCATGTTGTGGATTGGGAACTCACAAGAGTTCTCATATGAATTTGCAGATTTTATTTCGAGTTAGAGTAAGGTATCTGGCTGGACTTGCCTGACTTTTCTTCTGGTTTTAGTTTTCTAATACTTAGAGGGGCTCTTCTCAGTTCTCCCATCCATGGATCGTGGTGGGCTTTGCTGACAGGAGAACCCTGTGGCTGTTAACATGGTTTGATTCGCATCCTGATTCAGTCCCCAAATGTCTTCCGGATTCAGAAGTCACATGCAGGACATGTTGCCTTTGGAGGTTCCTTCCCTGGGTTAAGTTTGTCAACTCCCTGTTAAAAATGAAGACTCTTAGAGGGTAAGTGTTTGGGTGAAGTAATTGATCAGAGCCTCTCCCAGGAAGCAAGAGATAAAGTACCTGCCTGGTGAAGCCTGGGAAGGGACGTGGGAAGGGACGTGGGGAGGGAGGTGGGGAGGGAGGTGGTGATGGTGGCCCGGGATTCCACAGCTCACAGAGGGCCATATTTGCACCTGCTGTGGGGCCAGGTCCCAGCAGGGAGAAGGCAGGTGGGTGTGCTTGGCTCTTTTAAAAGCACCCATGTTGCTCCCCTGTGGAAGCACATTCCTGGTGGCCCCCTAAAGAGGCAGCTTCACAGTTAGGATGAGGCCTCCAGGGCTGCACTAGGGAACCCAAGTGTCAGAGGTTCTAAGGGAAATAGTGCTTGGAAAGCAGGATTCCACAGTGGCAAAAGGCTGGAGGGTTGTGTGGGGATGACGTCAAAGGTTACTAGGCTATCGCTTCCTCGTGGAAACATAAACCTGGACAAATGACAGACATATTGAGATTTTTAAGCAAGTTCCTGATTATAAAAGTTAATTCCTGATCATTGTAGGAAAAAACAAAACAAAAACATAAAGGAAAAAAAGTTTTTATCCACATTTTCACCAGACATAAATCACCAGTTACTACTTTTGTGATTTTACATCTTTTTAATATGTGCATTTGTATATGTATATTTTTATAGAACAGTCATACTATATAATTTTGTAGCTTGCTTTCCAATTAATATTGTATTAAGCATGTTTCACTAAATTTCTTCATTAATGTAAAATGGGTTCATTAATAGAATTTAGATATGTTTATCCACATATGACATAGATGTATCATTCATTTGACTATTTCTTGGTTGTTTAGCATTTAGGCTATTTTCATTTTTAGGTGTACAAATATTTCTCAACATTTATAATTTTTTTACACTAAACTAATGAATGTGGGATTACTGAAATACCGAATGTCAATTTTTTAGTATGCAGTAGAAAAATAAGAACACAGAGAAGAAATTGAAATGGAGGAGGAGAATTAAAATCATCCTTAATTCTACTATCCAAAGCAGGTCCATTCCTAACATTCTCATGATCTGAGGCAGGAGTATAAGTAAAGGTGCATCTACCACATATAAATATCTAGGAGTTCTAAATCCTACAAACAAAGTTTTAAATGAAATATTTTCTATTCTTACCTTTGTAACAGTCTAGAAGTTCAGGTTCAAATGAAGAACTCAGACTCCTTGAAGGTCCTTGAAAGAACGCAGTGGGATGTGGAGACCTGACCTCTGGCCTTGGCCACCTCCTTTCTCATCTCTTGTCTCCTAAGTCTTTGTCCGCATGCCCAACATGAGAGGTTTGTGTTGCATGTGTTGGCACTCAGTTCCATGTGCCAGCTTTGTCCACACCCCTGCAAACAACCCCTTCTTGGCTAACTGTTGAGTTGGGGAATGCACACCAGCAACACAATCACCCTCAGCAAGAGGTGGCTGGAAAGAGGCTTGTGCATCCCTGGAGCTGGTTTAACAGTGCTTTGAATTCCACGGAATTCCAGGTGCTGGGGGCTACAGTGTGCAATAGGAGGAAAATGGGCTAGGGCATCAGGTGGGTTTATCCCTTTGGCCTCGCAAAGCCATTGCCCTGTGGAGAGAAGCAGGTTGGAGCAGGGTCAGAGTGAAGCCATCTATAGGTTGGTGCAAAAGTCATGGTGGGTTTTGCCATCAAAAGTAACGGCAAAAACCCGCCATTACTTTTGCACCAACCTAATAAATTACAGGGATGGATCCATGTCTAGGGGTGATATAGATCCAAAGAAAACCCAAAATAAAATTTGAGAGTAAAACCTTCCAGATGCTTTTCTACCCTTTCCATGAGATTGCTCTGTATGTTATTTTATAATTTTCTGTTAAAACCAGTGATATTGTAAACATATTTCTAAGTTGAGGAATATATGTGCATGAGTACTTTCAGTCAGATTTTTTAAAGTGTCTTCCAATGTGGTTTTACATTCTCATCAGCCATACCTTGTCTTAAACCATGTCTTTGTTTACACTGAGCATTTTAATGTTGTTTCATTGGTCACATGATAAGCAAAAAATGGCATTTTACTGTGGAGTCACAGTGAGGTTGCACCTGGTTCCGTACGTTCCTGAGCCAGTTTGTTTTCTATTTCATGCACCAGCTCTTCACATCCTTTGTCTACTTATTGGAAGCCATTCCAAATGTGCATTCGAAGGCCTGAAGAAAGGAGAAGTGATGGCAGACTAGTGGTGGAAACTGATAAATGATGGATGAGGAGCTGAGGATGCCCCATCCCTGTTTGGTCAAGAACTATTGCTTTGCCTGAGAGCACTGAGATGTGGAAGAGTCCCCAGAGGGAAACCAGGGAAACGAGTCGTCTGTTCGCAAGAGTGAGGAGGAGATTTGGCGGAAACCTCGACCATCAGGGACACGAGATCTGCCTCCACAGAGGAAGCACAGGCAACTCGTATCCTGACCCCTGGCCATCTTAGGGCTTCCTATATAATGATTCAGCCCTTCTCCCTCAGGAAAATATAATTTGGCTTGTGACCTTGAAGTTTATTCCTATCCTGGAAGCTGATTATAGTCTGGAACACACTCCCCAGGGCAGTAATTGTTTAAGGGGCTGCCCTCATCCTGGATGGCAGGAAAACAATACATTACATATGTCGGCTGACTACACATATGAGCAATTCAGGTAGGAAAACATCATTCTCTGAGGGTCAGTTTGCTCCAGTGGGACATATTTGTTTTTGCAAGGATTCAACTGATCAAGTCAATTGGAGTCAACTGCATTTGCTCGCAGGAACAATGAAGACCCTTTCCGGTTCTTGAGTCCATCTGCTGGATACATAGACTCAAGTGACATCCAAATGTGTGAAGCATTTCCCATTTCTGATAATTTTTTGAGGGGGTTGCCTATGTGGGGTTACACTATAAATGCTTGTATAATGCCTTATACTCATTGCATCATGTGTGAATCTAAGCCATGCTTCCCAACAATATTGCAAGCTTTTTGGGGGCTGGTCTTCTGTCTCTTCTATTCTTCCTCAGTTTTGGTGGTAGTGGGGCCAGAGGGAATACTTCTTTGCCACCTTATTTTCTTTTATGTGGAGGGAACAACATTTTGTAATGCTTCTGGCCTCTCTGTCTCTTCTCTAGAGACTGGAATTCTTTTCTAGGAGAGCAGGAATAACCCATCTGCTTGGTAAATTTGAGATAAATTTCTTCCATCTTCTTCTTGGGAGCTAGCTGCCCCCATGAAGCCCATGTTTTGGTCTGCTCACCCCTGCTGCCGTTTTTACAGGGTAGCCTCCACACATGTGTTTGTTGGGGAGGGGTGAATAAGGAGTACACCTGAAACAGGAATCATCCAGCCCACTCCCTAGGACTTGTCAACTAACTCTGCAATGGAGTATTTCCTAACGTGTGCTTCTAATGTTCTTAATCCACGAAATGACAATAGGTGTTATCCAGGAAAGAGGAGGGATCTTAAGTAGCCATGTAAATTTGGGAAGAGCTATGTCAAAGTTAAACTTGGTACACACCACAGGACTTCTCAGAGCCTTGGGTGTGCTAATGTGCATTTTGTGTCTTGTATTTAGTTCATGAAGCTCCTTGGCAAAGTTGCTCCTGTGACCTACGCTTATATTCCTCATTTCTGTCCTCAAGCCTTGAATGATTCTCAGAATACACTGCGAAAGGCAAGAATTTGTAATTGGAGCCACTAAACTGGAATCTCACTGATAATGGTGAAATGTCATCACTATTATGAGGTGTGAAATAGGTGGGAGAGAAGGTGGCCAATGGCATTTATAGTAGAGTCTCCTTTCTGGAGAAACCTCTGCAACAGAGGGGCTGAGAGATGAGGTAGTAAGCCTGTGATGAATTTTTGCAGAAGCCAGATGGATAGACCAGGCCACAGTCAGATACAGAGGAGGAGGGAAGACACAGCTTCTGTCCTTAAGGTGCTCTAAGCTGAGTGAGAAAATCCCTAGGTCAGCAGCTCTCAGATGTGGCCCCTCAGCCAGAAGCATCAGCAGCACTAGGAACTTGTTGGAAAGTCTGCAGAGTTCAATTAGAATCCCTGCATCACACCTTTCTATGATTAATTTACTCAGGTCACAATTTAGTTTCAACATGAATTTTGTGAATTAAAGGATTTTAGAAATTTTGAGACCATATGACATAGGGGTAAGAGCCTAGAGCCTGAAATAGAAGGCCCAAGTAAAGCCTCAGTGGCTGGGGGTGCTTTGACTGTTCAGTTCACTTTCCTCTTCAGTAAAGTAGAGAGATTAATGGCTACCCTCCATGGTTTATGAGATTATATAAAAGGTAATTGAGAAAATGTACGTAAAGTTGCTGCAACAACTGTCAAGTGTCTCACATGTGTAAAGACAGATTTTGAGTCAATACTGTTTGAATCTTATTTTGGCAAAATGTAGTCCATTTCTCTCCAATTAATTATAGTCTCAGTATAAATCCAAAGTTCTTTTGGATCCAGGCATAGCTTTTACCCTGAGACTTCATATTAAAATAACCACTTGGGTTTTAATGAGAACTCTGGGGGCTCCTTCCTTTCTAACATACATCATGAAGTACATTTGCCTCGGCAAGGGAAGGTGTATATGTCTTTATCCACTTGCTCTTCTTGTAACCTTTACCTTCTCCTTCAGAGAATAAAAAGAAAATGTATTTTCTGCCTTTTTAATACCATTTTCCAAACAGAGCCCAGTGTGATGGGAATTGAGGAAATCAACACTTCTTTCCCTTGGGATGGTGACTCTCATCGCTTTTATGTCTGTGGGCATTGCATTGATTGCCCATGTCATCAGCAGTTGTAACTGACTCTCTCCCAACTCCCTCTCCCCAACCACCCAAGAAAACATTTGCTGTGTAGAATTCATTAAGATGTCAGTACATTTTCACTGGACCAGTCATTATTATGAATGAAGGAAATGAACAAAGTTGGCCTTGTGAGTAAGAGGAATCAATGGCGCCTGAGTGGAATAACTTTTGAGATAATTTTCTCTGTCCCAAAATTGCACCAGCATCACTTGTGCTGGACCTTCCACCACTAGATCACTCCTGCTATAGGTTAATCTTTGTCGTTTCTGCTGTCCACTATGAAAAGAAAGCACCAGTTACCACCTACCTCCTCGTGTGGATTAGATTTGGACTAGAGTAAGGTTTCCTGGAGCAGTGTGCCAGCTCCAGTTAACACTTAAGACACGTTGAGGCAAAATATTTAAAAAATATTTTTAAGGCCCAGAAAGGGACTGTGGTGGGCATCAGACTCTAGCCTCTTGTCTACTTTATGAAACACTATCACTGGCCTTAGAACTGGTACCATAATTGGCAGTGTCCAGTCTTGCAGTAAAAATGCACCTATTATCCTCCCCTTTCTTAAGATCCTCTAATGGTGAACTTAAAGGCAGAGGACTCCACTTGCAAACAAAGGCTTGAGGAGTAACTATGAGCTTGTTGCCCATGTGACCACAGTGCTTCAGTGTCCCTGTGCTGAAGTCGCACAGTCTGGGCAAAGCAGGGCAAAGGGCGAGTAGGCTGGGCCCAGACAGGAGACTCCCACCTCAATTGCCCAGGTAGGACTATTCTTACATGTACCAGGAAAACCACCCTAAGGTTAGTGCAGCTGGTTCACTCACTTAAGTTTGCTGTGCTCCATAAGCTTTCATGTTTCACCAGATGACAACAGGCATTTTTTCACAGCTGCAAGGAATAAATGTCCAAGACAGCAGAGCATGGACTTTTACTGGGGCTGGGTGGAGGAAAGATCTTCCCCTCTGATGTGAAAGATGACCAGTGAGGGTCTGTTTGATCCTTATTATTTCCGGACATGTGTCTGTCACCAGACAAGTTCACCAAGTCACAAAGCCACCGACTAGGTACAGCCACTTTTATCCACAGCTGCAATAGTAGCTGAAGATCCTGCCTCCTAGAGAGGTGCAGTGGCTCACCCAAAGTCACGCAGCAAAATAACAACAGTCCTAGAGGTAACATCTAGTCCTTGGGATCCCTATTCTAGTTTTTCTAGGAATTACATGGATGTGAGGAGACCTAGACCAGGAAAGGTGCCCCCAGGGCAAGAAATTTTGAGAGTCCTGTGCACCACTATGGCTTCTACAGAGGGTGAGTCCAGAAGACCAATAACCCAGCTTAAAGGAACAAGTTAACAGTTCACCCCTAATTCTGAGAGCTACAACTTCGATGGCAGTGCCTGACTCTGTTGCAAAGCACCTTTACTGTTTTTGCTCAAAACCAGAACTCCGAGGGTCTCTTTGGCAGTAGAAATTAACATCCTCCTCTACCGTCTTATCTGATGTTTTGTATAACTTGTTCCAGTCGGTCTGCCTCGTCTCAGCATTATTCCCAATTCCCAAACTCCTGGAGGGCAGAAATCACTTCTTTATTTCTTGGTTTCCTGTGTCCTTGTCCTTGTGCCTTGCTCTTAGCAGCTGTTTCCTTTTGAATGATGGCAATTGGAGAGAGCTGGTCAGCTTGGAAGAAGTGTCCCACGCTGTCCTAGAAGTTTGCCATGGCAGAACCTGAGTCAGGGGCAAGACTGGGCCCTTTCAGCCTGTGGAAGAGGAGCATGCAAACCTGCAGGATTGTGAGCCACAGGAGGAGATGCATTTTATTTTATTTTTTATTTATTTATTTTATTTTAATTAATTGAGACAGAGGTCTTATGATGTTGCCCGGGCTGGTCTTGATCTCCTGGCCTCAAATGATCCTCCTGCTTCGACCTCCCAAAGTGTTGGAATTACAGGCATAAGTCACCATACCCAGCTGGAAATAGATTTTATATCATTGTGTGTGTGTCCCCAAAACCTAATGACACCATACCATTCCTGTATGTGATGTACTGACACTTCTATTCCATTCTATTTTGTTAAAACAATTGCTATTTGTGACCTGGTAAATTGATTTTATGTTGCACTGACAGGTCACAGCCACGCAATTTGAGAAACACTGCCACAGAGAACACACCTTCAGCTCCCCTGAAGGGATATGGGGAAGTGTGGGAGGCTGTTAAGGGGAGAGGCTGCAGTTTAGACAGCCCAGGTGGGCTGCTTCAGGGGCTCTGGAGCCAGCAGCACATGGAAGGAATAGTACAGGGGCTTTTGCATTGGCCAATGTCCTTGTTATGTGGATAAACAGAAGACACCAGCCTTCAGTGCCTGCAATCTGCTACCTTTCAAGAGCTTTCCAACTCAGCCTGAGAGAGGAAGGAAGGAACGCTTGATGAGAAAGAAGACAGCCACCTCCTCTGCCCGACATGCCTTCAGCTCTGCAGGCTGGATGTGGCTGAAGCTTTCTTTTGCCAACAGGAAGCCTGTTAAGAGCAAGACATCTTGCAGAAGGGCCAGGATGGAGGATGAATGATTTGGTGGCGCTTGGCCCCCAGGCAGCCCTCCTCCCTAGCTGGTGCCTCCCTCCATCACTGTGTGTTCCGCAGAACGCGCCATCTGGGGGCCTTGTTGCAGGAGGTGGCTGGGACTTTGCAAGCCAGCTGAGCTGCTGCTAAGACAGAATGTGTCCCTGTGAGAATGTACACCGAGTCCAGGGGGAGGCATACAGCCTGCTTCCCTTTGAGAAGGCTCTGCCAGTCTCCATGGGGACTTGAGAGACCGATTCCCTACAGGGGGTGGCTGGCAGAGGTTGGGGGAAAGCATGCCACCTTAGTGACTGTTCTAGGGGAGGGGTAGGTAGAGAAAATGATTTCTAAAAGGAAGGCCAGCCAGTTGACCAACTCTAGTTCTCCACCCAAAGTGGGCAAAGCCCCTTGTGGGACAGGTGCTTGAATGAATCCTTTTGTACTGTGTATCCCTTCTCCTCCCTCACAGCAATAGGCTGGAGTTTGGGAAAGGGCATGATTGGGAAGGCAGTGTAAGCAAAGTGCAAGGCATGGCCCCAGCTTCTAAGGAGCTTACACTCGAATCAGAAAAAGGATATTAAAAACAGGAAGCTATTAGTGCACCGTACATGAGAGAATGTAAGCAAATGCTGTGCTAAGTGGGGCAGAATGTAAATGCTGCAGATCAGGAAGAGGAGGTCTGTGGGGGCTGAGCCGGTCAGGCGCTTCTTGCAGAGGCATTGGTGGGAAGGAGGGAGGCCATCTAAGGGCAGGGCAGGACAGCAGAGGCCTGGAGCTGGAGTCCAGAGGATGAGAAGCCTGCTGTGCTGGGCACTGCTGATACATGACAGGGAGTAAAGAGGTGTTGGGCCGGAGGTCAAAGCAGTTGCTGGAGACCCTTGATGCCCAACTGATAAATGTCCTTAGGGAATTTAAAATCCAGAGCCTAGCTGAGCATGGTGGTATGTTCCTGTAGTCCTAGCTACTTGGGAGGCTGAGGTGAGAGGATTGCTTGAGCCCAGGAGTTTGAGGCCAGCCTGGCAACATAGTGAGACCCTGTCTCTAAAAAATAATAAAATCCAGAGCTAGGTAACATAGTGGCGTATATGGCACACACAACAGGTATACATAGCATAGCATGAGGTGGGTATCCAGGGTGGGCAGGGGACACCTGTGGCGGGAAAGCTATTGTAGGAAATCTGATGGGACTGGGATAAACTTCCAGAGGCTCAGGGCATTGAGAGCACCTGACCCAGAAGGGCAGATCTCTGAGCAGCAGCAGGGCATGATAAAGAGACCATGGGTTCTGGAGGCAGAAAGGCCTGCATTCCTATCCCTGCTCTGCCAGCTTTGAGCTGTGGGACGTTGTTAACCTCTGTGGAGCTCAGTGTCCTCATTGGTAAGAAGGGACGCAGCACAATAACTCATGTGAATCACCTATCACATGTCAATGTGACAGGTCTGACACATTCTTAGGATAACTTTTGTTAGTTTACTACTGCATTTCTATTTCTTTAGCCTGGCCCCTGTCTCCTAAGACAAAATTACAGGCTGCTGTCAAGTTCACTCCTTCTGGCAGTCAACCAGGGCTATGTCACATGGGATCACTACATGGTGGCCACTTGGCATAATTTCCCTTCTGTGCTGGCAGGTGGGGGGTGTCACCACATCTGATGACAACCATATTCTGCCAGGTCCCACTGCCAGGCACCAGAAATGGGCCCCACTAAAGTCAATTGTGTTTGCTTTAGCCAAATGTATGTAACTGACACCAGGGATAGGAGAGGCCATGTGAGGCATTAACCTGGATGTGGAGATGGAAGGAGGGACATCAACCTGGCCTTATTCTGTTAATTTGAAATGTACTAAGGGCCTTCTCCAGCTTAGAATCGTGCTACCTATGTACTGCTGTATTGGGGACACAAGCCATTTACCCATCAGATAGTTAAACATTGGAAGCTTATTATGAGTGGGTTATGAAAGCATAAATGCTTTAGATAATCCATGAAAGAGGATTTTATTTTTAAGGGGAATGTTGAGTAGAAGACTCACATGCTCTTGTGAGAGATGAAAGTATGTCCCTCAGTAGGGACATACTTTCCTTACCCACAGGCATTGTTTGTACCTGCACCATCCTCACTTCTGAGGGACCTGTTGAGTGGCTGTTGATAGTGCTGACCACTTGGTTCACGAGAACAAAGGCATTTCACTGTCCTAAAGCCGAGGATGGAAGGAAAGAGATACTCTAAAGAATGAGATTTTTCTTATTGCTCTAGCTCTATGTCTCCATCAAGGAGATTTAGACAGAGGGGTCTTCTCAGAATGAAAAATGTTAGAGGGGTTGAAAATTAGGGAATTTCTATCTGCAGCCTTGTTTCTTTGGGGAATTGGTTCTTCCTTGTGATTTATTTTCCACTTTGATATATTTCATTCATTCATCCCACAATTCATTTATGACATTTCATCAACATGCCACTGTGAAAAACTGGCCAACTTAATTTTTTTTTTCTTTAGCACTTAAAAAATTTCCCCAAGTTGTTACATGAGGTTGTTTTCCCTTCCAAAAAGTGTTTCTTTATTTGAAATGGATTGTAAAAAACAATAAACTGGAGGATAGGAAAAAAAAGAGCTCTACAATGATCCCAGTGTAACTTACATTTAGTTAGCAGCATGAATAATATCAAAACAATGTGCCTGATCATACCCACAACTCCTTTGAGAACACTGAATGAGATCACGTGCATAAAAGCACTTTGGCAAGTATGGAGTGCTCAGGAGGGGATTTTCAGGGAGCAAAATGGGAAGCTCTCAGGCTCAGGGGTCAGACACCTGGGTTGAAATCCTGACTTCATTACTTACTGACCCTGTGACTTTTAGGAAGTTATATATTCCTATAAGTTGGGCGTTATGCATGTAGTGAGGTGTTTAGGATACTGTGGGTGCAGTGAATGGTAACCATTATTATGCAAAGGCAAGGCATTACTATAATCACTAGAATGATTATTATTATTTTTATTCAGCCTTGGAATGAGTCATGTGGCCTTTCTGCAACCTTCTTAATGATATTTCATTTGGGTTAATATCAGAATGAGATGGTATTCCAGGACTACTGATGTTAGTGGGTGGTAAGGTCAAGGAGTGCAAAGTGTCAAGAGGCAGTTCTTCAAGGTTAAACCTTGGCAGGGGAAAATGGCTGAAGTGGCCCAAAATTTAATTTTTCTGTAATTGAAAACCCTTATGGCGAGTTGACTTTAGTTCATAAAAGTTTGTGTCACTTGCTATATACCAGGTTGGAGGGATACAAAAAATAAACGTCAAGAGGTACCTGACCAGAGGAGGTAGATGTGTAATCACAGAATAATGTGGGGAGTGCACTGATCGTGAGACACACATGGCTTGAGTAGAAGAGAGCAAGGACATATAAATCCACAATAGTGTGTTCTTGGTCACTAGTCACAGAAAACTTGAGTAAAGATGGCTTAAACAATAAAGAGATGTATTATCTTCCATAGAAAGAAACTCTAATTTAGGAAAGCTCAGAGTTGATTAGTGACTCAACAAAGACCCAGGTTCTTTTTATCTTCACTCTGCCATCCTCACTCAGAATGCTCAGAATGTTATCCAGATCTTCTCATGATCACAAGAAGGCTGCAGTAGCTCCAGGGATCACATAACAACAGATTAACATTCCAAGGACAGATAAAGGCCTGTATCTCTCATGTGCATCTCTTTTTAAGAGTGAAGAAAACTTTCCTAGAAGTGCCTACTCTACACAGCAGACTTCTCCAAACATTTCTGAATCAAGTTACCTGGCTGCTTATAAAAATAACAGCAAAGGGAAGGACAACACCAAGAATTGCATTTACATCTATTAAAATCCATGCATGCCACTGGGGGCAAGAGGAGACCTTAAAGTAAAACTGGAGCTTTGCCAGCACTAAAGAAAATAAATGTGGGCTTTTAGATAGGTAGCCAAGAGAGTCTGCAACAGCATTTCACTGATTCAGCCTTGGAGACAGTGGGGATTAGGAAGGTCTCAGGAGGAGGTAATACCCGAGGTGAGACTAAAGGCTTGCTACTCAAGGTGTGGCCTATAGGCCAATACCAATGGCATAACCTGGGAGCTTGCTAGGAATGCATATTTTAGATCTGTCCCAGACCTGTTGACCCAGCATCTGCTTTTTTGCAAAATGTCCAGGTGAACCATATATGCATTGACATTTGAGAAAATGATATAAAGCATGAATGGAAGGCAACCAGGTGAAAGAATCTGAAAAATAGAATGCAGGTAGGAAATAGAAGAGAGAACTACATGAATAGAAGTAGTAGAGGGCAAAGTAATATAGTACTTGGAGTTAACCACAATGAGCTTAGGGTTGTGAATTTTTAGATGTAGTTTCCAATTTTTTAAGTGTTCAGAAAATTTAATCCATCTAATATTACCAATGTGAGTATAGCACTAAGTAAGTAGAAGAACTAACATTGACTGCCTACTGTGTTCTAGTCACTATCCTGATGTTCTGTTTGGTTGTCATCTATAGTGCTGTATAGGTTGTTCCATTTGTGTATGGCTGCTTAACAAACTACTTTAAAACTCTGTATGTTAAAACAACCACAATTTTATTATATTTCCCCAATATTATGGGCCAGAAGTTTAGGCAGGGCTCTGCTGGGTGTTTCTTCAGCTTTACATTGGGGTCACAGCTGGTAGATGGGCTGGTTTCTGGGGTCCAAAGTGGCTTGACTCACATACCTTGGTTCCTTGGTAGAGGGACTGGAAGCCTGTGTTCAGTTGTGCCCCACTTCTCTTGTGGTCTCATTGCCTCTCCATGTGGCTTCTCTACTGAGGAAATCAATCTTCTTGGCTCAGGGCTCCAAGAAACTAAGATAGAAACTTCCAGTTCTCTTCAAGGGTGGGCCCAGAACTGGCAAATTTCACTTCTGTCCCACTCTACTAGCCAAAGTTGTAACAGGCTAGCCCAGAATTAAGAGGAGGAGAGAATAAAATCCCACCTCTCAATGGAAGGAATGTCAATGAATTTGGAGCCATCTTCGATTCACCACATAGACACTAATTCATTTATTCTCCCAATAACCCTGACGTAGTTGTTACATTTTTAGTTTGCATGTTAAGAAATGGAGACACAGTATGGTTAAGTAATTTCCCCAAGGTCAATGATTAGTAAAAGAAAAAGTCAAGGTTGGAATCCAGCTCGTTTGACTCCACCATACCTAACCACTGTACCATTACTGCCTCTCCGTAGGGAGGCTGTACTTACTAAAGAATTAGAGTGTATTTCTATAGTTTAAAACCACAGGGAAGAGCCACTTCACAGCCTCCCATTGGCTAACTCATTGTCCACAACACATGTATTGAATAGCACACTTACACTCTTAATACCCTGGTTTGGGCCTCACATTTTTAAAGAGCTTTTGATCTCTTCTTTCTGTGTCCAGTAAGTAACCCTAGCCCAGGTGCAGAGGATCCAGCAGCAGATTAAATGCATTTCAAATAATGAGGAGACAAAACCCTGCCTTCTCTGCTCCCACTACTCTCCTGGATTGTTGAAGGATTATTTACTGTGTTTGCCTTGACTTGAGCTATTTAATTTTTCCAAAACAGATGCAGCCGATTGATTAATGGCATTGCCCACTAAAAGTCAGAAATGTCAGAAAGACGCGGAGAAGCCAGTGTCATTCTGGATTAGAAGAATAGATATGGCTGAGAAACAGGGACCCGTGCCAAGTATTCTTGAGGCTAGGAGGTCATGTGCCTCTCTTCTGCTAAGAGACAGATATATATAAGGGCAAGGAAAGCAGGAGTTTGTCGGTGGCGGGTGGGTTGGGGATGGCTAGGCATGTGCTAATAATTGGATGGATCACATGACACCTAAGTCACCTCAAAAGAGGCTTAGTTGGTGAAGGTGAATTAAAGTGTTCGGAATTAAGGACATTTCTTCAAATATTCCCTGATGTGTAAAAATAGACTGAAGGAACTAATATGTATGATGAAGAGAGAATTGTGAGGTTAGACTGACCTCTGTTCAGAGGGCTTTTGTGATTTGCTAGAGAATAGTTAAGAGCAGGACCAGCTATATAATTTGTAGGGCCTAATGCAAAGTGAAAACATGGGGCCCTTTATTCCAAAAATACAAGGTATTTTAAGACAGCAACTGCAGAGCATTAAAGTGTGGGCCCTTCTGAACACAAGCCCTAGGTAACTGCGCAGGTGCCACACCCTGAAGCCGGTGCTGGTTAGGAGAACGTGATGCGCTATTTCTTTTAAGGATGGTGCAGCAATGAATGAATCTGACGAGGATCTGAAGGGCTGGCCCCGGGTAAAACTGTGGAAGGGACAGCCTGTTTGGGATCAGAGTGTTAGCTCTGTCTACGCCCCTTCCTCTGCCCCTCTAAGCCTCTTCCTTCTTGTAACCTGGAGTTCCCCAACTCTCTCACCTCCTCCATCTCTTCCCCTCAGAAAACCTGCCCATAGGACAGGATCTAAAAAGGTTCCAGACACTGAGGTGTACATGATGAAATATTTGAAGTGTTCCCCCTACGTATTTGTACTTTCACCGATATTTAAGCCTCAGGAAAAAGCAATAATGGAATTTTAGGCATCACCCTGCTCAGGGACAAGTAATGTCTTTTTTTTAAGCTCTGAAGTTTGTGCAGCACCCTTGAGATCACACTGTTATAGGCATGTACTTATTTTCCCAGTTGTGGAGGCCAGTGGCTTTCTGCTATCGGGGGCGTTTATCCCTGAGAAGGCAAGTTGCAGCCTCCTCTTTTGTGAATTGGAACTGGCAAGACCCTTTCTCCCATGTCAGTGGGCTGGACAGTAGGGCATGCTTAAACAATTCCACAGGAAGTATCTACAGACTAAATTCCATTCGGTTGCACATTTGTAGTCTCAGTGTCTCCCTCCATCCCTGCCCCTCCCGCCCCAGTGCCCACTCAGCTGTTTCACAGTGCACAGCTCACGACTCCTGAGCTGCCCTTTCCTTGACACTCTCTCTGAATACCAGCGGCACCCCTGCAGTCAGCTGCACATATGTCCCTAGGCATTCCCTCCCCCTGACCCCTATAGGCACTTGATCCTGTGGGGGTCTTGCTGCTAGAAGGGATGGGGCTGGGAAGTCACCTCTGGTCACCCCAAACTAGGCTTTGCTCCCTTTCTCTTGAACCTGCTGTGGCTTGCTTGTCCTTTCCCGGGCTTAATGTCAAAGGAAACGCCTTCTAAAACCACAAACCACTAGGGCCTCCCTTATTTCTCAGATTGACTTGGCTTCTAGGCAGTGGTTGTGGCCTACAAAGCCACGGCGTGAGTCCAGGAGAAAATCATTTCAGTCGCGTAAGGCCAGACAGCAGCTCAGCCTCACAGAGGAGGTTAATAATAGGGCCCGTCCTAGAGGCAGTCCAGGAAAGCCTTTGGAACTTTCTATCTTCAGATATGCCTCGATCGATCCATTCAGAAGCATTTTGTTCTCTAGGCCCTATCTCTGTGGCAACCTGGCTGTAGAAGGAAGACGATTGCTGTTCTGATTTTGAAACATCGGGCATGACTGTTTTAGGGTTTGAAGCCAAAACACATGGAGTAAATGAAAACCTCTGACTCACCAGGAATCACTCTTCGTTTTCAAACACATCAATCAGTCTGTCAACAGCATTGACTGAAGGTCTATTCTGTGAAGAACCATGGATGGGCACTGTGGGGAGATTTGCAGAACCGTGTATTAATAGTTTCATTCATCCATCCATTTATCTCGCCATTTAACTCAATTTAGTGAATTGAGTCAATCAGAAATACCCACTGAGCCTTACTAGCCACAAAACCCTGCCCTCGAGGGATGCCAGAAATATAAAGAGAGATAGCAATGTATAAAAAGTCACCCATAAGCGCTTACAGTCTAATGAGGGACTGGTGGCAAAGGCAAGTACATAAATAGATAAGACCAGGCAAACTATGACAAATATAACAAGAGAAGTTGACCAGCAGTATTTCAGAGATTCAGAAAAGGGAATTGTCATACTGAGTTGGAAGAATTACAAAATGCAGTTCCTTATTAGGAACTCATTATTAGGCATATTAGCTATTCAGTAAGTGTATGTTGAAAATTGTCAAATAAAATAGGCTTGGATATGGGTTTTAGAGGTCTACCAGGAAATTAATAGGCAGAGGCAAGGACAAGGCAGAGGTACAGTAGGTGGCAGACTGCTAGCAACACATCCGCTGAGGTCTGTGGAGGGCAGCAAGGTGCTGTGTGTATTCACCTGTCATCTTTCCTTCCATCCACCCGCCCGAGATGTCTCACTGGGCAGTGAGGGGCAAAACCAGGGTTTCTGATGGACACTGAAGAAGCAGTGAGGTTCTAGAAAATATTTGCAAGCTAAGAAGCAGCATTGTGTGTGGGGAGGCAACAGAATAGAGGTGTGATGGTTCACTGGAGACTTCATTACAGATGGGGAAGTGGTCAGAGGTAGAATGAAACCTCATTCTGCCTGGGTAAGCAGACAAGGAGGTTGGATATCGATGCTGAGAGGCGACTACTGAGGCTCTGTGACCTAACCTCCAGACAGGCACTTGGGCATGGCACTAACTTTAAAGGGCTGGCATATGATGCTACCTACATACTAAGCACTTGCTGTGTACTCAGCATTGTGCCAGGTGAGAAAAAGATCATTTCATATTTGGAGTAAATGCAATGTATGAAATGTTTGTATGAAATGATCCTTGTCCTGACAGAGCTTAGAATCCAGTTGAGCAAGCTAGGATGACTAGAAAGGAAACAAGAAGAGGAGTCTATGAAAGCGATTGCCAGAGTGTACACGGAAGGGCTGAATGAGTTGCGGGACTTGAAAGGATTAACTGCAGTCCAAACTCACTTCATAAATATTGAAGGGCTTCCTGGTTGCAAAAGCACTCATGGAGAGAGCTTATTGGAGGAGGTGAGATTTGAACCAACCTTTCAGTAGTGGCTAGTCAGGGATGTCCAGGCCGGATGGTCAGGCCCGGCTGGGGAACTCTGCCTCAGCCTACAGCACTGCCCATAGGCCCAGCCACCCACTGCGCTTAATAACCTAGGAGACTGAGCAGGTCTAAGGAGGCTTCTGGACCTGTGGTGCACAGGATCCCTCTTTTTGCTGTGTTCTCACTTGGTGGAAGGGGCGAAGGAGCTCTCCGGGGTCTCTTTTATAAGGGCAGTAATCCCATTCATGAGGTCTCTGACTTCAAGACCTAATTGCCTTCCAAAACCTCACCTCCAAATACCATTACATTGGGGATTAGATTTCAGCATATGAATTTGAGGGGGGACATAAACATTCAGTCTATAGAATAGATTAAGTATGTTCCCTCTTAAAAGTTATTTATTTTTTATTTTGTTTTGTTTTTTCCCAAGACAGGGTCTCACTCTGTCACCCAGGCTGGAGTGCAGTGGTGCGATCTCTATCACTGCAAACTTCCGCCTCCCGGGTTCAAGTGATTCTCCCACCTCAGCCTCCCGAGTAGCCCGCCTTGGCCTCCCAAAGTGCTAGGATTACAGGTGTGAGCCACCATACCTGGCCAAAGGTTATTTATTTTTAAAATACAAGTAATATAGTAATAACATTTCAGTGTAAAAAAAGAAAAAGAAAAAAAGCAGTTTCTTTAGATGCTTTCTATTCCACCTATTCTCACAGAAAGTCCTGTTCCTGATTCATTGTATGTCTTAGAGACTTTGTACTACATTTTCATATGTGTGTATGTATGCAATATTCTTTTTAATATATAAATGGTAACATGCAGTATGGAATGATTTGCAATTTGCTTTTGTTTCCCCATTTACAAATACGTCTTGGGGCTCCTTCTATGCCAAAAATAAATAAATAAATAAATAGATTTGCTGTACTCCTCTTACAGGGTGTATTGTATTCTAGTGAATAGGTATATTTTCTTGCCTGTTCCTTTACTGATGAACTTTAGGATGTTTACAATTTTTTGTGATTACAAACAATGTCAGAATGAAGATTCCTGTAAAAACCTCATTGAATATGTGTATGAATGTTTTTCTACACAAAAATTATAATCACTGGGCCATGAAGTATATTTATATTCTAATAGGAAAATTTTCTTTTTAAATGACTTACCAATTTAGTCTTCCACCAGTAGCCTTCTAGTGTATTGATTTTCCCCAAAATCTTGTCTTGATAAGTGTGTTGATTTTTGCTAATCTAATGGGTATAAAAATGGGGCTTCTCTGTTTTTGTTTTAAGTTAAAATATAAAATTATTTTTTTAAAAAGGGTCTTTTTGCCATACAAAATTATATTTTAAAAGTATTATACAGTAAAGTTAGCTGTTTTCTTTTTGATGTACAGTTCTAGAAACTTTAACACATGGACAATTAGGACTCTCTCTCCCCATTTCCAACCCCTGGCAAACACTGATCTCCATCATTATAGTGTTGTCCTTCTGAAAATGTCACATAAATAGAATCATACAGTATGTAATCTTTTAAGGTTTGCTTCTTTTATTCGGCATAATGCTTTAGAGATTCATGAGACTTGTTCGATAATATCAAGAGGTTTTTTTCCTTTTTGTTGCCTAGTAATATTCCACCATACACTTTTATCAGCATTTATTTATTTATTCACCCAAGGAAGGACATTTGGGGTGTTTCTAGTTTTTAAAATTGTGGATATAGCTGCTGCAAACATTTGTGTCAGGTTTTTATGTGAACATACATTTTCATTTCCCTAGAGAAAATACCAAGGAGTATCCCCATTCCAAGATGGCCAAATAGGAACAGCTCCGGTCTGCAGCTCCCAGCAGGATTGACGCAGAAGATGGGTGATTTCTGCATTTCCAACTGAGCCTCCTCCACTGATGATACCCAGACAAACAGGGTCTGGAGTGGCCCTCCAGCAAACTCCAACAGACCTGCAGCTGAGGGACCTGACTGTTAGAAGGAAAACTAACAAACAAAAAGGAATGGCATCAACATCAACAAAAAGGACATCTACACCAAAAGTCCATCTGTAGGTCACTAGCATCAAAGACCAAAAGTAGATAAAACCACAAAAATAAGGAGAAACCAGAGCAGAAAAGCTGAAAATTCTAAGAACCAGAGCACCTCTTCTCCTCCAAAGATTGCAGCTCCTCGCCAACAACGGAACAAAGCTGGATGGAGAATGACTTAGATGAGCTGACAGAAGTAGGCTTCAGAAGGTTGGTAATAATGAACTTCTCTGAGCTAAAGGAGGATGTTCGAACCCATCGCAAGGAAGCTAAAAACCTTGAAAAAAGATTTGACGAGTGGCTAACTATAATAAACAGCATAGAGAAGACCTTAAATGACCTGATGGAGCTGAAAATCATGGCACGAGAACTACGTGATGCATGCACAAGCTTCAATAACCAATTTGATCAAGTGGAAGAAAGACTATCAATGACTGAAGATCAAATCAATGAAATAAAGCGAGAAGAGAAGTTTAGAGAAAAAGAGTAAAAAGAAATGAACAAAGCCTCCAAGAAATATGGGACTATGTGAAGAGACCAAATCTACATTTGATTGGTGTACCTGAAAGTGACAGGGAGAATGGAACAAAGTTAGAAAACACTCTTCAGGATATTATTCAGGAGAACTTGCCCAGCCTAGCAAGGCAGGCCAACATTCAAATTCAGGAAATACAGAGAACACTGCAAAGATACTCCTTGAGAAGAGGAACCCCAAGACACATAATTTTCAGATTCACCAAGGTTGAAATGAAGGAAAAAATGTTAAGGACAGCCAGACAGAAAGGTCAGGTTACCCACAAAGGGAAGCCCATCAGACTAACAGTGGATCTCTCGGCAGAAACTCTACAAGCCAGAAGAGAGTGGGGGCCAATACTCAACATATGTAAAGAAAAGAAATTTCAACCTAGAATTTCATATCCAGCCAAACTAAGCTTCATAAGTGAAGGAGAAATAAAATTCTTTACAGACAAGCAAACCCGGAGAGATTTTGTCACTACCAGGCCTGCTTTACAAGTGCTGCTGAAGGAAGCACTAAACATGGAAAGGAACAACTGGTACCAGTCACTGCAAAAGCATGCCAAAATGTAAGACCATCAATACTAGGAAGAAACCGCATCAACTAATGGGCAAAATAACCAGCTAATATCATAATGGCAGGATCAAATTCACCCGTAACAATATTAACCTTCAATGTAAATGGGCTAACTGCCCGAACTAAAAGACACAGACTGGCAAATTGTATAAAGAGTCAAGACTCATCAGTGTGCTGTATTCAGGAGACCCATCTTAAGTGCAGAGACACACATAGGCTCAAAATAAAGGGATGGAGGAAGATCTACCAAGCAAATGGAAAGCAAAAAAAGAAGAAGAAGAAAAAAGCAGGGGTTGCAATCCTAGTCTCTGATAAAACAGACTTTAAACCAACAAAGATCAAAAGAAGCAAAGAAGGCCATTATATAATGGTAAAGGGATCAATTCAACCAGAAGAGCTAACTATCCTAAATATATATGCACCCAATACAGGAGCATCCAGATTCATAAAGCAAGTCCTAAGAGACCTACAAAAGACTTAGTCTCACACACAATAATAATTGGAGACTTTAATACCCCACTGTCAATATTAGACAGATCAGTAAGACAGAAGGTTAAAAATGATATCCAGGACTTGAACTCAACTCTGCACCAAGCAGACCTAATAGACATCTACAGACCTCTCCACCCCAAATCAACAGAATATACATTCTTCTCAGCACCACATCATACTTATTCCAAAATTGACCACATATTTGGAAGTAAAGCACTCCTCAGCAAATGAAAAAGAACAGAAATCACAACAAACTGTCTCTCAGACCACAATGCAATCAAATTAGAAATCAGGATTAAGAAACTCACTCAAAACTGCACAACTACATGGAAACTGAACAACCTGCTCCTGACTCACTACTGACTGAATCATGAAATGAAGGCAGAAATAAAGATGTTCTTTGAAACCAATGAGAACAAAGATACAACATACCAGAATCTCTGGGACACATTCAAAGCCATGTGTAGAGGGAAATTTATAGCACTAAATGCCCATAAGAGAAAGCAGGAAAGATCTAAAAATTGACACCCTGACATTACAATTAAAAGAACTAGAGAAGCAAGAGCAAACACATTCAAAAGCTAGCAGAAGGCAAGAAATAACTAAGATCAGAGCAGACCTGAAAGAGATACAGACACAAAAAACCCTTCAAAAAAATCAATGAATCCAGAAGGTGGTTTTTTGAAAAGATCAGCAAAATTGATAGACTGCTAGCAAGACTAATAAAGAAGAAAAGAGAGAAGAAACAACTAGATGCAATAAAAAATGATAAAGGGGATATCACCATGAATCCCACAGAAATACAAACTACCATCAGAGAATACTATAAATACCTCTACGCAGATAAACTAGAAAATCTGGAAGAAATGGATAAATTCCTGGACACATGCACCCTCCCAAGACTAAACCAGGAAGATGTTGAATCTCTGAACAGATCAATAACAGGCTCTGAAATGGAGGCAATAATTAATAGCCTACCAACCAAAAAACGTCCAGGACCAGACAGATTCACAGCCAAATTCTACCAGAGGTACAAAGAGGAGCTGGTACCATTCCTTCTGAAACTATTCCAATCAATAGAAAAAGAGGGAGTCCTACCTAACTCATTTTATGAGGCCAGCATTATCCTGACACCAAAGCATGGCAGAAACACAACAAAAAGAGAGAATTTTCCACCAATATCCCTGATGAACATTGATGCAAAAATCCTTGATAAAATACTGGCAAACTGAATCCAGCAGCACATCAAAAAAGCTTATCCACCACAATCAAGTTTGCTTCCTGGGATGCAAGGCTGGTTTAACATATGCCAATCAATAAACATAATCCATCACATAAACAGAACCAACAGCAAAAACCACATGATTATCTTAATAGATGCAGAAAAGGCCTTTGACAAAATTCAACAGCTCTTCATGCTAAAAACTCTCAATAAACTAGGTATCAATGGAATGTATCTCAAAATAATAAGAGCTATTTATGACAAACCCACAGTCAATATCATACTGAATGGGCAAAAACTGGAAGCATTCTCTTTGAAAACTGGCACAAGATAGGGATGCCCTCTCTCACCACTCCTGTTCAACATAGTGTTGGAAGTTCTGGCCAGGGCAATCAGGCAAGAGAAAGAAATCAGGGGTATTCAATTAGGAAAAGAGGAAGTCAAATTGTCCCTGTTTGCAGATGAAATGATTGTATATTTAGAAAACCCCATTGTCTCAGCCCAAAATCTCCTTAAGCTGATAAGCAACTTCAGCAAAGTCTCAGGATACAAAATCAATGTGCAAAAATCACAAGCATTCCTATACACCAATAACAGACAAACAGAGAGCCAAATCATGAGTGAACTCCCATTCACAGTTGCTACAAAGAGAATAAAATACCTAGGAATACAATTTACAAGGGATGTGAAGGACCTTTTCAAGGAGAACTGCAAACCACTGCTCAGTGAAATAAAAGAGGACAAACAAATGGAAGAAAATTCCATGCTCATGGATAGGAATCAATGCCATCCCTATCAGCCAACCAATGACTTTCTTCGCAGAATTGGAAAAAACTACTTTAAAGTTCATATGGAACCAGAAAGCGCCCGCATTGCCAACACAATCCTAAGCCAAAAGAACAAAGCTGGAGGCATCACACTACCTGACTTCAAACTATACTACAAGGCTACAGTAACCAAAACAGCATGATACTGGTACCAAAACAGATATATAGACCAATGGAACAGAACAGAGGCCTCAGAAATAACACCACACATCTACAACCATCTGATCTTTGACAAACCTGACAAAAACAAGAAATGGGGACAGGATTCCCTATTTAGTAAATGGTGCTGGGAAAATTGGCTAGTCATATGTAGAAAACTGAAACTGGATCCCTTCTTTACACCTTATATAAAAATTAATTCAAGATGGATTAAAGACTTAAATGTTAGACCTAAAACCATAAAAACCCTAGAAGAAAACCTAGGCAATATCATTCAGGACATAGGCATGAGCAAGGACTTCATGAGTAAAACACCAAAAGCAAGGGCAACAGAAGCCAAAATAGACAAATGAGATCTAATTAAACTAAAGAGCTTCTGCACAGCAAAAGAAACTACCATCGGAGTGAATAGGCAAGCTACACAATGGGAGAAAAATTTTGCAATCTACCCATCTGACAAAGGGCTAATATCCAGAATCTACAATGAACTTAAATAAATTTACAAGACAAAAAACAGCCCCGTCAAAAAGTGGGTGAAGGATATGAACAGACGCTTCTCAAAAGAAGGCATTCATACAGCCAACAGACACATGAAAAAATGCTCATCATCACCGGTCATCAGAGAAATGCAAATCAAAACCACAATGCGATACCATCTCACACCAGTTAAAAAGGTGATCATTAAAAAGTCAGGAAACAACAGATGCTGGAGAGGATGTGGAGAAATAGGAACACTTTTACACTGTTGGTGGGAGTGTAAACCAGTTCAACCATTGTGGAAGACAGTGTGGCAATTTCTCAAGGATCTAGAACTAGAAATATCATTTGACCCAGCGATTCCATTACTGGGTATATACCCAGAGGATTATAAATCATGCTATATAAAGACACATGCACACGTATGTTTATTGTGGCACTATTCACAATAGCAAAGACTTGGAACCAACTCAAATGTCCATCAGTGATAGACTGGATTAAGAAAATGTGGCATGTATGCACCATGGAATACTATGCAGTCATAAAAAAGGATGAGTCCACGTCCTTTGCAGGGACATGGATGTAGCTGGAGACCATCATTCTGAGCAAACAATCACAGAGACAGAAAACCAAACACTACATGTTCTTACTCATGGGTGGGAGTTGAGATGAGAGCACTTGGGCACGGGGCTGGGGAACATCACACCGTCGGGTCTGTCGTGGGGTGGGGGGCAGGGAGAGGGATAGCACTGGGAGAAATACTAATGTGGGTGATAAGTTGATGGGTGCAGCAAACCAACATGGCACATGTATATCTATATAACAGGCCTGCATGTTGTGCACATGTACCCTAGAACTTAAAGTATAATAATTTTTAAAAAATAGAAAATACCAAGGGATAGAGCAGGATTACTGGTTGAAATGACAAATGTATATTTAACTATAAGAAACCGTGAAACTATTTTCCAGAGTAGCTGTGCAATTTTGCATTCCCACCAGCAATGTAGGAGACTTTCAGTTGCTCTGCATCCTCACCACCTAGCACTTGGTAATGCCAGTACTTTTTATTTTAGCCATTCTAATAAGCATGTAGTGGTATCTCACTGTGGCTCTTTTTTTTTTTTTTTTTTTGATAGGGTCTCACTCTTTTGCCTAGACTGGAGTGCAGTGTTATGGGCTTACTAAAGCCTTGACCTCCTGGACTCAAGTGATCCTCCCTCTTCAGCCTCCCAAGTAGCTGGGACTATAGCTGTGCACCATCACACCTGGCTAATGTTAAAAATGTTTTTGTAGAGATAGGGTCTTGCTATATTGCCCAGGCTGGTCTACAACTCGTGGGCTCAAGCAGTCCTCCTACCTCGGCCTCCCAAAGTGCTAGAATTACAGGTGTGAGCCACTGTGCTTTGCCTCATTGTGGCTTTAATTTACATTCCCCCAATAGGTAATGATGTTAAGCATCTTTTATTCACCCTATAGATACCTTCTTTGATGATATATTGTTCAAATTTTTACCGACTTTTTAGCTGGATTGTTTTTTTTCTTACTGTTGAGTTTTGAAAATTATTTAAATGTTTTGTTTGAACTGTTATTTGCAAATATTTTCTCCCAGTTTGTAGTTTGTCATTTCATTCTCAGAGCAAAAGTCCTAAATTTTTATAAACTCTAATCTTTCAGTTTTTCCTTTATGGATTATCCTTTAGTTTTCGTGTCTAAGAGGTCTTCACATAATTCAGGTCATGAAGATTTTCTCCTACGTTTTCTTCTGAGAAGTTTTGCATTTTAGATTTAAATCTATGATTCACTTTTAGTTACATTTTATATAAGGTTGAGGTATAGGACAAGATTGTTTTGGGTTTTTTTTTTTTTTTTGCATATGAGTGATTAATTGGTTCAAAACCATTTGTTGGAATACTATTTTTTCTTTATTAAATTGCTTTTACACTTTTGTCACGTATTAGATGGGTAAATTGGTATGGGCCTGTTTCTGGTCTCTATTATGTTCCATTGATCTATTTGGCATCCTTTACCAATACCATGTGTTTTGAATACTATAACTTTATAGTAAGTATTGATATCATGTAGTTAGATTTCCTCAACTTTATTCTTTTCCCAAGTTGCTTTGCCCATTCTGGGTCCTTTTCATTTCTATATGTATTTTAGAATCTGCCTACCAATTTCTGCAAAAAGGCATACTGGGATTTGGTTGGTACTTGATTAAATCTATATGTCAATTTAGGGAAAGTCAGTATCTTTAGTATGCTGAGTCTTTCATGTCATGGATATTTTGTCTCTCCATTTATTTAGGTCTTCTTTGATTTCTTTCATCAGCATACAGTTTTCAGCATATATACTCTGTGCATGTTTTGTAAGGCTTATACCTAAGTATTTCATTTTGTTTGAGCTATTGTAAATGGTATGGTTTAATTTCAGTTTCCAATTGTATGTCATTGCTATATAGAAATACAATAGACACTTTTGTGTTGACATTGTATCCTGTAACCTTGCTGAACTCACTTTTCTCTAGGAGGTTTTTGGTAGAGCCCTGAGATTTTCTATGCAGGTGATCATGTCATCTGTGCATAGAAACGGTTTTATTGACTTCCTTTAAAATCTATCTGCCTTTTATTTCTTTTACTTGCATTATTGCACTGGATAAGACTTCCAGTATGATGTTGAATGAGAGTATTAAGAATGGATCTCCTAGATGGACATCCTAGTTTTCTTTTCAATCTAGGGAGAAAGGTTTTTGTTGGCAAGGGCTGGCTGGGGTGGAGCAGGGAGGGAGGAGAATCTTTTACCATTAAGTATCAAGTTAGCTGAAGAGTTTTTTGGGGATTTTTTGGTAGATATTCCTTATCATGTTAAGGAAGTTCCCTTCTCTTGTTACTTTACTGAGGGTGTTTATTATAAATGGATGTTGTATCTTTCCTGCATCTATTGATAAGATCACATGGTTTTTCTTCTTTAGATTGTCAACATGGTAATTGTCATGACTTATTTATGAATATTGAATCAGCTTTGCATTCCTGGAATAAACTCTACTTAATCATGGTGATTTTTTAAAAAAGATATTGCTCTATTCCATTTGCTAATATTTTGTTGAGATTTTTTTCATCTCTGTTCATGAGGAATATTGGTCTATAGTTTTTTTTTTCTTGTACTGTCTTTTTTTGGTTTGGTATTAGTATAATATTGGTCTTGTAAAATGAGTTGGAAAGTATTCCCCTTCTATTTTCTGCAAAAGACACTGTAGAATTGGTGTTATTTTTTCTTTATTATGTTGTAAAATTTTCCAGTGAATTACATCTGGATCTGGAGATACTTTTCTGAAAGGCTTTTAACTACAAATTCAATTTCTTTGATAGTTGCAGGATTTTTTGGGATATCTACTGTTACCTACTTCATCTTGAGTGAGTTGTAGTAGTTTGTGGTTGGTAAAGAATTGGCCCATTTAATCTACATTGTCAGATTATCGTGCATAGAGTTGCTTCTGTATTTCGTTATTTCCTTTTAATGCCTGTGAGGTCTGCAGTGATATCCCCTATTTCATTCCTGATATTGGTAATTTGTGCCTTCTCTCTCTCTCTCTCTCTCTCTCTCTCTCTTTGTCAGTCTTCCTAGATGCTTATCCATTTTAGTGATTTTTTTCTAACAGTATGCTGTTAGTTTGATTGATTTTTCTCTATTATATTTCTGTTTTCAGTTTCATTGATTTACTCCCTTGCCTTTGTTATTTACTTTCTTCTGCTTGATTTGTGTTCATTTTTTTTTTTTTTTTTGCTAGTTTCCTCAAGTGGAAGCTTAGATGATTTATTTGATACTTTTTTGTCTTTCTAATACCATATAGGCATTGTAGTGCTATACATTTCCCTCTAAACACAGCTTTGTCCCCTAGATTTTCATGTGTTGCATTTGCCTTTTCATGCTGTGTCACTGAGACTTCCTTTTTGACCTACAGATTATTTTTAAGTGTTTTACCTTGCCAAGTGTTTGGAGATTTTCCTGTTACCTTTCTTTTTTTTTTTTTTTTTTCTTTTTCTTTCTTTCTTTTTTTTTTTTATTATAAATCTCCCTCCCTCTCTCTCTCTCTCTCTCTCTCTCTCTCTATATATATATATATATATATATATATATATATATATAAATATATAAACTCCATATAAAACATATATATTCTTTTGGCTGACTTTTTTTTATTATACTTTAAGTTCTAGGGTACATGTGCACAACGTGCAGGTTTGTTACATATGTATACACGTGCCATGTTGGTGTGCTGAATCCATTAACTCATCATTTACATAAAGTATATCTCCTAATGTTATCCCTCCCCACCACCCCCCAACAATAGGACCTAGTGTATGATGATCCCCTTCCTGTGTCCAAGTGATCTCATTGTTCAATTCCCACCTATGAGTGAAAACATGTGGTGTTTGGTTTTCTGTTCTTGCGATAGTTTACTGAGAATAATGGTTTCCAGCTGCATCCATGTCCCTACAAAGGACATGAACTCATCCTTTTTTATGGCTGCATAGTATTCCATCATGTATATGTGCCACATTTTCTTAATCCAGTCTGTCACTGACTGATGGGCATTTGGGTTGATTCCAAGTCTTTGCTATTGTGAATAGTGCCACAATAAACATACATGTGCATGTGTCTTTATAGAAGCATGACTTACAATCCTTTGGGTATATTCCCAGTAATGGGATTTTTGCATCGATGTTCATCAGGGATATTGGTCTAAAATTCTCTTTTTTTTGTTGTATCTCTGTCAGGCTTTGGTATCAGGATGATGTTGGCCTCGTAAAATGAGTTGGGGAGGATTCCCTCTTTTTCTATCGATTGGAATAGTTTCAGAAGGAATGGTACCAACTCCTCCTTGTACCTCTGGTAGAATTCGGCAGTGAATCCATCTGGTCTTGGACTTTTTTTGGTTGGTAGGCTATTAATTATTGCCTCAATTTCAGAGCCTGCTATTGGTCTATTCAGGGATTCAGCTTCTTCCTGGTTTAGTCTTGGAAGAGTGTAAGTGTCCAGGAAATTATCCATTTCTTCTAGGTTTTCTAGTTTATTTGTGTAGAGGTGTTTATAGTATTCTCTCATGGTAGTTTGTATTTCTGTGGGGTTGGTGGTGATATCCCCTTTATCATTTTTTATTGCATATATTTGTTTCTTCTCTCTTTTCTTCTTTATTAGTCTTGCTAGCAGTCTATCAATTTTGTTGATCTTTTCAAAAAACCAGCTCCTGGATTCATTGATTTTTTTGGAGGTTTTTTTGTGTCTCTATCTCCTTCAGTTCTGCTCTGATCTTAGTTATTTCTTGCCTTCTGCTAGCTTTTGAATGTGTTTGCTCTTGCTTCTCTAGTTCTTTTAATTGTGATGTTAGGGTGTCAATTTTATATCTTTCCCGCTTTCTCTTATGGGCACTTAGTGCCATAAACACACTGCTTTAAATGTGTCCCAGAGATTCTGGTATGTTGTATCTTTGTTCTCATTGGTTTCAAAGAACATCTTTATTTCTGCCTTCATTTCATTATGTACCCAGTAGTCATTCAGGAGCAGGTTGTTCAGTTTCCATGTAGTTGAGCGGTTTTGATTGAGTTTCTTAGTCCTGAGTTCCAGTTTGATTCCACTGTGGTCTGAGAGACAGTTTGTTGTGGTTTCTGTTCTTTTACATTTGCTGAGGAGTGCTTTACTTCCAACTATGTAGTCAATTTTGGAATAAGTGTGATGTGGTGCTGAGAAGAATGTATATTCTGTTGATTTGGGGTGGAGAGTTCTGTAGATGTCTATTAGGTCCACTTGGTGCAGAGTTGAGTTCAATTCCTGGATATCCTTGTTAACTTTCTGTCTTGTTGCTCTGTCTAATGTTGACAGTGGGGTGTTAAAGTCTCCCATTATTATTGTATGGGAGTTTAATTCTCTTTGTAAGTCTCTAAGGACTTGCTTTATGAATTTGGATGCTCCTGTTTTGGGTGCATATATATTTAGGATAGTTAGCTCTTCCTGATGAATTGATCTCTTTACCATTATGTAATGGCCTTCTTTGTCTCTTTTGATCTTTGATGGTTTAAAGTCTGTTTTATCAGAGACTAGGATTGCAATCCCTGCTTTTTTTTGTTTTCCATTTGCTTGGCAGATCTTCCTCCATCCCTTTATTTTGAGCCTATGTGTGTCTCTGTATGTTAGATGGGTCTCCTGAATACAGCAAACTGATGGGTCTTGACTCTTTATCCAATTTGCCAGTCTGTGTCTTTTAATTGGACCATTTAGTCCATTTAAATTTAAGGTTAATATTGTCATGTGTGAACTTGATCCTGTCATTATGATATTAGCTGGTTATCTTGCTCGCTAGTTGATGCAGTTTCTTCCTAGCATCGATGGTCTTTACATTTGACATGTTTTTGCGGTAGCTGGTACCAGTTGTTCCTTTCCATGTTTAGTACTTCCTTCAGGATCTCTTGTAGGGCCGGCCTGGTGGTGACAAAATCTCTAAGCATTTGCTTATCTGTAAAGGATTTTATTTCTCCTTCACTTATGAAACTTAGTTTGGCTGGATATGAAATTCTGGGTTGAAAATTCTCTTCTTTAAGAATGTTGAATATTGGCCCCCCACTCTCTTCTGGCTTGGAGAGTTTCTGTCGAGAGATCTGCTGTTAGTCCGATGGGCTTCCCTTTGTGTGTAACCCAACCTTTCTCTCTGGCTGCCCTTAACATTTTTTCCTTCATTTCAACTTTGGTGAATCTGACAATGATGTGTCTTGGAGTTGCCCTTCTCGAGGAGTATCTTCGTGGCGTTCTCTGTATTTCCTGAATGTGAATGTTGGCCTGTCTTACTAGGTTGGGGAAGTTCTCCTGGATGATATCCTGCAGGGTGTTTTCCAACTTGGTTCCATTTTCCCTGTCACTTTCAGGCACACCAATCAGACGTAGATTTGGTCTTTTCACATAATCTCATACTTCTTGGAGGCTTTGTTCATTTCTTTTTACCCTTTTTTCTCTACACTTCTCTTCTCGCTTCATTTCATTTATTTGATCTTCTATCGCTGATACTCTTTCTTCCAGTTGATCGAGTCAGTTACTGAAGCTTGTGCATTTGTCACATAGTTCTTGTGTTATGGTTTTCATCTCTATTAGTTCTCTTAAGGTCTTCTCTGCATTGATTATTCTAGTTATCCATTCATCCATTCTTTTTTTCAAGGATTTTAGTTTCTTTGCACTGGTTATGTAGTTCCTCCTTTAGTCTGAGAAGTTTGATTGACTGAAGCCTTCTTCTCTCAACTCGTCAAAGGCATTCTCCATCCAGCTTTGTTCTATTGCTGGCAATGAGCTGCATTCCTTTGGAGGGGGAAATGTGCTCTGATTTTTTGAATTTTCAGCTTTACTGCCCTGCTTTTTCCCCATCTTTGTGGTTTTATCTGCCTTTGGTCTTTGATGATGGTGACATACTGATGGGGTTTTTGTGTGGGTGCCCTTTCTGTTTGTTAGTTTTCCTTTGAACAGTCAGGACCCTCAGCTATAGGTCTGTTGGAGTTTGCTTGAGGTCCACTCCAGACCCTGTTTGCCTGGGTATCAGCAGCGGAGGCTGCAGAATATAGAATATTGCTGAACAGCGAGTGTTGCTGTCTGATTCTTGCTCTGGAAGCTTCATCTCGGGGTGTACCCTGCCGTGTGAGGTGTGAGGTGTTGGTCTGCACCTAATGGGGGATGTCTTCTAGTTAGGCTACTCAGGGGTCAGAGAGCCACTTGAGCAGGCAATCTGTCTGTTCTTAGATCTCAACCTCTGTGCTGGAAGATCCCACTGCTCTCTTCAAAACTGTCAGACAGGGGTATTTACCTCTGTCGAGGTTTCTGCTGCTTTTTGTTTAGCTATGCCCTGTCCCCAGAGGAGGAGTCTACAGAGGCAGGCCCCCTGTTACCTTTCTTTTACTGATTTCTAGTATAATTTCATCACGGTAAAAAAATAGACTTTGTATAATTTCTATTTTTGTAAGCATGTTAATGCTTATTATATGACCCTAGATATTGTTTCTCTTGGTGAATGGTTCATGTTCATTTGAAAAAATGTATATTCTACTGGTTTTTGTTAATAATTTTATCCAGTTCGTCGATGGTGTCAATTAGCTCTTCATTATCCTTGCTTTTTTGAACTTGCAACTATAATTACTAATTTGCTTATTTCTTCTTTGATTTCTGTCTGGTTTTGCTTCATTATTTGGGAGCTCTATTGTTAGGTATATACCCATTTAGAATTGTTATTTTTTTTGGTGAATTGACACTTTTAGAAAAATGTAATGTCTCTCTTTTCAAATTTTTTTTTTAAACCTGACATCTACTTTGATATTCTTTCTCTTTTACCATTTGTTTCTAGAGTGTTTGTATTGCTCTTTCAAGCACTTTCATAATTGCTTTCAGCTCTTTGTTAGATGATCTAATATCTGCATTTTCATCTCCTTGGTGTCTATTGTCTTTTTCTATATTAGTTAATAATTTTATGGTTTGTCATATACTGAGTAATTTTGGATTGTATTTGTAGTATTTTGAATATTAAGTTATGAAAGGCTGAGCTTTGTTTGAATTGTATTAGTGTTGTTAATATTTTTGTTTTAGTGGGTAAATTGGTTATTAGAGTTAGACCTGAAGTTTAAATCTGCCTTCTGTAGATTGTGGTTACAATGTCAGTTCTACTTTTAGTTTTGCAGTGCTACTCAGTTCTGTCCCGTGTCTGTACTACCAAGTGGTCATTCTGGGACCTGGGTAAAGGTCTACTCATTAGCTCAGTTTTCAACGTCTTCAATATATTTTCTTAGGATTAAATCCAAGCATTTGTGGGTTGAGGCTTAAAGATTCATTAGGTCATTGTCCTGAGTTTCTCCCTCTCTGTGATCTCCTCAGTACATCCCAGTTCTCTAGGGTGTCCATTCTTGTCCCCCATTCAGAAACCATTCACTTCTACAGTCACAGTGTGTCTGAGGCAAAGTGATAGAAGGACATCACCACTGCCCCACCTACCCCTACCCCCTGCAAAAATAAATAAATAAAGCATTGAAATTTGTCCTTATCTTCACGGAACTTCTGCTCCACTAAATAAAGAAGAAAGTTGTCCTCCCTTTGAGTTTTGGCTCCTGAAGGCTACCATTGCTGCTATGACTGGGGGCTAGGGCCACCACCACAGGAATGTCTGGTGGGAGTGCAAGAGAATGAAGCAAAAGGAAAGAGAAATATAAGAGTTTACCCCACTCTCTCTGAGCTTTAGAACTTCCCTGACTCCTTGGGTGAAGACTAGAGGGTTTCTCCTAAAGCTCTTCCTACCTAGCACAGTGCTCATTTCAGATTTTCCAGCTCAGTTAGGCCAGGTGAACACAAGGGACAAAAATTGATGAACTTATTGCTAGTTTGATAGTACTTTCATTTTTGGTGCCCATCCCTGGTCCACCAACTGCTATTTATTTTACAGAGTCCTCTAGTGGGCCAGACATTCTGTCCAGGTTTTAGAGTTGCATTCAATTGAAGGAAAAACATGGTGTGTATTTGCTTTATCTTACCTGGAACCAGTTTTCTTACTTTGTTTTAAGGTATACTTTTCTGATTACCAGTGAGATTGAGCATCTTTTATTATTTAATATCATGCATTCTTTTCTGTAAATTATATTTATATTTTTGCGTATTTTATTATTATTATTTCCAGGAAAGTACTAAGAAGAAAGTACCTATTTCAATGCCTGCATTGTTTGCTTTTTTCTTATGAATTGTAGGAGGTTTTTAATCCTGAATATCAAGCCTTTGATTATTACCTATGTGACAAATAGTTTTTACCATTATTTGTTTGTTTGTTTTGGACTTAAATTGTTATTTGTTAGTGTACTTTATTGTAATGAAGAATGTAAGTTTGATAAATTAATCAAATTTATCAAGTTTTTTGGCTTCTGCTTTTGTAACTATTAGAACAGACTTTTTAACTCTAAGTTCACAATCATATTCATCTGTTATTTGTAATACTCTTAAGTTTATTTTCTCACACTTAGAAATTTTCTGCATTAGAATTTATTTTTGTGAATGATGTATGGTACGGAGATAGCTTATTTTTTTCCCAAAACATTTCATCATTTTTCCAACACCATTTATTGTGTATCTTTCATCTGCTGATTTTATCAAATACTAAATTCCCATATATATAGTGCTTAGTTTTAGAACTATATTTTATTTCATTGAAGTATTCATCTATTCTTTCAAAAATATATTATTTTATTTATTTATTTATTTTCTTTGAGACGGAGTCTGGCTCTGTCGCCCAGGCTGGAGTGCAGTGGCCGGATCTCAGCTCACTGCAAGCTCCGCCCCCCGGGTTTACGCCATTCTCCTGCCTCAGCCTCCCGAGTAGCTGGGACTACAGGCGCCCGCCGCCTCGCCCGGCTAGTTTTTTGTATTTTTTAGTAGAGACGGGGTTTCACCGTGTTCGCCAGGATGGTCTCGATCTCCTGACCTCGTGATCCACCCGTCTCGGCCTCCCAAAGTGCTGGGATTACAGGCTTGAGCCACCGCGCCCGGCCCAAAAATATATTATTTTAATAAATATGGTTTTCTAACCTAATTTAATAACTAATGGGTCAAGGACTTCTTTGGCAATTTTTCTTTCTCAAAATTATCCTAACTATTCTTGGTATTTAATATTCTCTCATATGAATTTTAGAGTCAATTTGTCAAGCTACATAAACAAATCTTTGGGAATTTGACTAGAACTGTATTAAATTTACAAATTAATTTGAATCTTCTCATCCATGAACACCTTTATGTATTCAAGTTTCTTTTTATGTTCTTCAGGAAAGAAAGCTTTATAGTTCTTTTTTTTATGAAGGTTTTGCATACGATTTATAAGGTATCTACCTAGATATCTGATAGTTTCATTAATATTTTGAAGGGTATTATTTCTGTTTTGTTTCATGTTTGGTTATTGTAAATACATGGGAATGTTGTTGATTTTTGTTCGTGCTTATCTGGTATCCAGAATATTACTAAATGTACTTAGGAGTTTCAGCAATTTTCAGTTAAATCTTTTAGATTGCTTTGATGTTTGATTATATTTTCATAAGTAATGACTGTTTTTATTTCTTTTAGTATTCCCCTCCCTCCCTCAACCCCCTTTTCTTATTTTGTTGTGTTGACTAGAATATCAGTATAGTGTTAAATGAAGTTAGGAGAGAAAAGGCCTTTGTTTTATTCCAATTTTGTTGGAAGTTCTTCTAAGTTTTACCAGTAAGTATGATGCTTGCTATAGATTTCTAGTAGTTAGCATTAATCAAGTTCAGTAAGGTCTTTTGCATTTGTGTTAGCTAATAATTATCAAAAATAGATATTAAATATAATAGAATGATTGTTCAGGATTTATTCAGATGGTTGTAATTTTTAAACCCATTAATTATTTTCTAATAATGAACCATCCTTGCTTTCCTAGGATAAACCATACCATGTCATGATGAATTTCTTTTATACAAAGCAAGATTCAATTTGTTAGTCTTTTATTTAGAAGTTTTGCATCTATATTCATAAATGAGACTGGTTTATAAATGTTTCTTATAAGGCTTTTATCTAGTATTGATGTGGGATTTTGTCTCACTACAGGGCATAAATATTTTCAGTTTTATATATATCCATCTAAAAACATTTTACGTACATGCAAGCAAAACCATATATGGATATTTTAAAATATACTTTATCTTTTAGAGCAGTTGTATATCCACAGTAAAACTGAGCAAAAGGCACAGATTTCCAATATTCCCCCATTCTCACATATACGTGGTCTTCCCCATTATCAAGCTCCCCCAACAGAGTGGTACATTTGTTATTATCAATGAACCCACGTTGATACATCATCATCACCCAAAGTCCATAGTTTACATTAGGGTTCCATCTTGCTAATGCACTTTCTATGGGTTTGGAAAAATGTATCATGACACATATCCACCATTACAGTATCATACAGAGTAGTTTCACTGCCCTAAAAATCCTCTGTGTTTTGTCTGTTCATCCCTCCCACCCCCCATACCCTGGCAACTACTAATCCTTTTACTGTCGCCATCCTTTGCCTTTTCCAGAATGTCATATAGTTGGAATTATAAAGAATGTAGCCTTTTGAGCTTGGCTCCTTTCATTTAGTAATATGCATTGAAGTTTCCTCCATGTCTTTTCATGACTTGACAGCAAATTTCCTAGGAGTGGAATTGCTCAGTCAAAGGGCATATGCACTTGGGATTTGGATAGATTTTGCTAAATTACTCTTCATAGAAGTCATACAAATGTACACTCCCACAGGAGTTTTAAAGATCTTTTTACTCATACGCTTTCCAATGCAGAGTTATCAAACCTTTTGATTTTTGGCAATCTGATCAGTACAGAAAGGAGGTACTTCGGTGTAATTTTAATTTGCATTCCTTTTATTGAAGGGCATTATTACTAGCTAAAATTAGACATTTTGCAGAATCCCTTTTAGACAGAGGGTGACAATGTGGTATTTTTTCTGCCAACGAAAGGTAAGAAAAAGTGATTGGGTATAGCTTCCAAGAAAGTAATTTAAGAGGAAGGGAGGTTGTAGACTCATCCTAGCAACTGCCTTTTTGGCTTTCCTCTCTTCTCTCCTTCCTGTCTGGGATGTAGTAAACACAGTGCTGATGGTGATGAGCACAGGCTGAAGATGATGGAGCAGAAAGAGGTGGGTTGCTGAGTATGCCAAAAAGAACGTTTTTGTTTTTTGTTTTTGATCTTGTGTTTTTGCCATACCAATTCTATTCCTAGTGCTCTGAGAGCCAAGGTGTATTTTGGGCAAGCAGAAGGTGACAAGGTAAACAAAAACCATTACAGGTGAGAAATTCATTGGCAAGTATTTCATAAAATCATCCTGACCCACAGGGATAACGACACTAGTTACCCGCTAGGGCTGTTGCAAGAATTAAGACTGTGTATGTAAAGGTGTCTGAGCCAGACAGAGGATCCTTAAAATGTAGCCACTATTACCATCATTAGCTGTTGTCTCTGGGGTTGTAATTCCCCTACCCCATGTCACCTACTTGTCCTGGGTAGGGTCTGTACCTCTCCTGATTTAAAAATGAATAGCGATGATGAAGTGTTAGAGACAGAGGGAGGTGCAGGAAGTCTCAGGTTCATGGCAATAGTTCCGTTTTCTTAAAGGCTTTGATGCAAAGCCTCTGATACAATTTGTTAGTCCACCCAACCCTGCAAATCAGAAATTGAGTTTGTATTTGATCAGTTTGGCTGGGCCACTGAAGCTTCATGTGTCAACAGCAGCACTGAATATCGTCATAAAGCTCTCAGATGCCCAACCCCCCGCTCCAGCTTCTGGTTCACATCTCCCAGGATCTTGAACTGGAAAGAAATCAGGCTACACTTCTGGAGGTTGTTTCTGGGTCTGAAATTGTCATAGACAACCTGGTCATTCTTTGGAAACAGTAACCCTGGTAACTTGAGAGACAGAGAGACAAATATAGCAGCATTTGCAGCTGAAGTTTTTAAAAATCAGTTTGTTTTGCATACATTTTCTGTTAGCATATAAAGCATAACGTAAAATGTTGTGTATATTTTAAAGCAAACCTGAAGTTTTATAGCTTGTGGTAAACATTAAGAAAGGGCAGCCCCCCCAAAAGGGATATAGATACCTTGGTTAGTTTGGAGAGGTCTATTTAGTTGTGAGAAGCTAGGCTTTGGGGCTAGTGTAGTGTGTTGAAACAAAAAGGAATTAAATTATCTAATTATCAAAGTGAGAGCAGTTTGGAAATTTCTGCCTGGGGTTGGGAGTTAGACTTTGGAAGAAGAGATGGAAGAAATAGTCTAGAGACAGGAGTGTGGCCTGTAGAAGAGGATAGAAAGTAGAGCCTGAAGGCCAATGGCCACTGAGAAGTATCTTGTGGGGAGAAATGCCTAGTGCAATTTTCAGACAGGGATTCCTAGTGTTTAAATTTAAGTTGATTCCTGTTATGTGCGGTGCCATCAGCCCCTTACTATTAGTCTAGGTTAGATACAGCTGTTTTCCTGCGGAATTAACTTAGAAGAATTGCACTCTACACTTGGGACCACCTGGAACAGACAGAGGCAAGAAAGAAACACTGTGGGAGGCAAGATGCAGAGAACGAGCAGCCATTGACCCCTGCAGGGCAGGACGAAGGAGCAAGAGGAAGGAAATAGAGCACCCCCTAGCCTGCTTTCTCCCTGAGCTCCCCTGAGGTTATCGGGGGTCCTGGGGAAGGCACTGAATCCCCCTCAGCACATAGGATAGAATCTGGAGTTAGTTCACCTGGTTATAAAAAGTGACTCCCGAATAATGTGTTTGCATCATATATATATATCATATATATATATATATATATATATATATATATGCATCATATATATATCATATATATATATATATATATATATATATATATATATATATATTTTTTTTTTTAGACAGAGTCTTGCTTTGTTGCCCAGGCTGGAGTGCAGTTACATGATCTCGGCTCATTGCAACCTCCACCTCCCAGGTTCAAGCGATTCTCCTTCCTCAGCCTCCTGAGTAGCTGGGATTACAGTCATTCATCAGTACCGCCCATAATACACGCCAGCTAATTTTTGTATTTTTAGTGGAGACGGGGTTTCACCCTGTTGGTCAGGCTGGTATTGAACTCCTGACCTCAAGTAATCCACCGGCTTCGGCCTCCCAAAGTGCTGGGATTACAGGTGTGAGCCACCACTCCTGGTCAGCATCACAATATTTTTGAATCATGATTTGAAGGAGGTTGACTTTACTTACGGGGTCCTTGCATTGTGACAACAAGTGAAAATGTGTCATAAATGGCCAAATCCCAATAGTGGCTCACATCAAGAGGGAATGGCTAGAATTTGTTCTTCACTTCTGTAAATAAGGTTTTTGGGAGAAAATACATTAATCCTTAAATTACTATTATTCCAGAAATAATATGAGTGAATTAGGCTACTTATTTTCAACTGAAGCGATCCTTAGACAGAAAGTATTGAGACCTGTGTACCGATTCTTGTTCTACCAACAACTGATGACCCTAGACAAGGCGCTGTAACCTAGCTGAGCTATGTCCTCTGTAAAATGACAGCAGTTATTCTAAATAATCCTGAGGTTCCTTTCAGCTCTCACTTTCTAGGATTTAAAAACATTATAGCAGAAACCCAAGTTTGGGTAATCCATTAATCCAAAGGCTCCCAAACATTTTCTGTTCACAGTGTCCCTCGTGCCTTAGGTACTTTTCTTTCATAGCACTCCTCAGCCAAAAGAAATACCCCAAAGTTCCATTTGTTAAGTGACTAGGTCCTATGTCCTAATAATTTAGTAGCCATTTGAAGACACAATACATGCCAACAGAAGGAAAAAGTGATCATTTTATTTCATCCCTTTATAAGCACGTTTATTTACTTGTGGATGGGTATATCTGTTGAGCACTGCACAACTTCTCCAACCTTGGAGTCAACCTGGACCCCACCCCTCTCATTCCCTGCTCCACACTGACATTCACTGGATACTTGCGTGTTACCATGGCAACCACCAACAACTTAGCTTTGAAAAAGATATGATGTCATTGAAAATAATGTAGTACCATTTATTACTTTTTTTTTCTATATCACAAGTCATCAAGCAAAGCACCATTTATTTTGAAACCATGAACTACCTCAAATAGTTTGTGTTGTGTCTGACAGGTGCTGCGGTGCTTCCCTAAAAAGTTAAAACTATCCCACAGCACCCTGTGAGTCCGCTGCACTGTCCTTGAGTGCCTGGGTACATTTTGGGAACTATGGCTTTAAGCAAAGTATGGGGCGTCCGTCCCGTTTTTTAATAGAGCCATGTGCACCTCCCTGTTGCAGACATTTTCAGACTCTCTAGACCAACCACAGAGTAAGATAGTTTGCATAATCTTGGTGCAATGTCTGCTGAATTCTGGCCTCCTAATGAGTAATATAATCATCCAGGTGATGACCTACCTGTGCCCCAGTGTCAAGTTTCCTGGTGACATTCCAGAGACCAGAGAGTTTCATCCTAACTCCACTGCACCCACAAATCCCAGGCCACCCACTGGGCTTTGTAAGCCCTTGGAGCTCACCATCACCCTCATCTGAAACCCTAGGGTCTGAATCTGCAGTCACCCCCTCCTACCTATCAGTAGGCCAGTCCCTTGCTCCCATCTGACTTGCTGTTTGACCTCATGGGGATGGGCCATCTCCTGACTAATTTTTTTGTTAATGTCCTCAGGAGGCTCCACTTCTCTTGCAGTCGTATGAGATATCACTGTAGCCTTCTTCTCCCGGGCATCCTCAGTGTCTTCCCATCTTCACATTCTGTCCTCACCATGACAATCCTACACAACTTCATCCTTGGATTAGTCTAACCATTTGCCTCATGCCAACATTCCACAGTTTCTCCACTCTCCTCTCTCATCCCAGCCTCTCTTGCTCAGCAGATAACCTGCCTTATAGCTCATAGAGGAAATTCACGCTCTCAGGAACACGCACTAGGACACGGTCTTCACCTACAAACGCTACCTTTTGTACCAACCCTCTCACTTGCCTCACCTCCGCAGAACTCCAGGCTTGGAGGAAGAGGCAGCATCCTCGTGCTGACAGCTCACCATTGCCCTGGGCTCTTGGTCCCATCCCTTTCCATGATCCCCAGACCAGCATCTGGCTCTGCCGGGTGGTTTCTCTCCCTCTCATATTCCCAACTTCTCCTTTTTTACTGGTTTCTTCTATACAGCCTATGAGCATGTTCAAGTCTCCTACTTAAAAAATAAAAAGAGTCTCCAACAATATCTCTCCAGTAACTAATGCCCGATCGTCTTCCTCCCATTGGCGGACAATTCCCTGAAGAGTCCACACTTGACTCCTCTGCTTCTCAACAGCCTCTGGGCCCCTGACTCTCCTCTCCAGCCTCAGTCTCTCCTCCACTCCGCCCCCACCTAGCCCTCTGGCCACAGGAGCCACAGGCCATTCTCAGAAGCGGCTGTGCAGTCCTGCTTTGATGCTATTGTTCCCTGCTCTCCCTTTCTCCCTTGCCTACCTGGCAAGCGGCACTTATTTCAAAAGGTCCTCTGGGAAGCCTTTGCGAACCCTCCCTCCCCCGCCCACCAGGTAGAAATGGTCACTCCTCCTTTGTGTTCTCAGCTGTCCTTTGAGTCACAGTGTCTGTGACGGTTGACTTTCCATGTTGTCGTGCTTTTCTCCAACAATTATAAGCTCCTCGAGAGCTAGGACTGTGTCTCAATTATACCTGCCTTCCTAGTACCAAGCACACCTGACTCGTCTCAATGACTTGAGTTCAGTGAGGGAGCAAATGAAGCTTGTACAAGCATAGAGAACTCTCGCTATTCATGGTGGTGGCGACAGTGGGAGGATCTGCCTTGTCATGGTCCTTGTAACAGACATTTGATCCCGAGCAATATCTTCTAGATCTCTTGGCATTCACGGGCCCTTTATCTATGCCACCTCATTCTTCCTCACAGCAACTCTGAGTGGGTATTATGACCCCTGTTTTACACATGAGGAAACTGAGGCTCAAAGAGAAGAGGTGAGTTTGGCCTTGTCATACAGCCGATTGTAGTGGACGCAGGAGCCCAGCCCAGGTTTGGTCCCTTTCTATACATCCAGGCACTCCCTACGTTGCCCAGCCAGAGGATGCTTACTGCCTGTCACCTCCATTAATTGTCACCCTTTAGAAACAGGATTAAGATGCTGAGTTAGAAGCAAAAGCAGTAAGTAATGCATTCACACCTCTGTAGACTCATACACACTTGTGTGTTATCAGTGATGATTGGGGCCCTGGATTTGTGCAACAAATATCACCTGTCCAGTGGCTTTATTTCTAATTTAGTAACTACCATGCCTTTAACTAAATAGTCAGGCTTAGTGAGATGCTAGCCTTCAGCAAACTATCAGCAGCGATCCCCTGCAAAGCCTTTTAACACTGCTCATGGAGGCACAAGCTCTCTCCCTCATTTTTCGTGACACACTCACTCAGAGAAAGAAATCTCTAAGTTTACACCATCTGCTAGCCTCTCACCTTTCAGCGTTTGCACCTACATCCCCATCCGGGCCCCCTCTGCCAAGAGTTTCTCTTTTACCAGCTACAGATGAATGGAAACCTGGGGAGGAGAGAACTGTTTGGGATTGGTATCTGTCCCTGCAAGGAAACTTGGGCAAGTCTCCCTTGCCTCCTGAGCCCATCAGCTCATCTTCCCCTCCCCACCCCATTCCGTTTTTGTTTAGTTTGACCTTGGTCACTGATGACAAGGCTTCTTTTCCTGCCAAACCAATCAATAAGCTAAACAGACAGAAGATGAGTATTTAGAATATGGGAAGCCAAACTCAAACACAGATAGGTTATCAGCCTAGCCCAGAGCAGACTTCTGAGCAAATATTTCATTAACAAATTTTTCATGGCAACTTGCATGTTAAAAAAAAAGGGGGGGGGGAGGGGAGAGGGAGAGAGAAAGAGAAAACATGGTGGGGGTGGGGTGGAGGTGGGGAGAAAGGGAGAGGCTGGCTGAAGCCCAGAAGCTGAATCGCCCTCCTAGGGAGTGTTATTTGGGAGTGTGAGGCAGAGAGTAGGGAGAAAACTGGGATGCAGAGAGAAGACCCCTAGAATGGGGAGCCCTATTTACTTAAGACCTTTCAACTTCAAATCTACCTCTTATTGCAAGGCTGGCCATGTGATTCATCTTCGACCATCTCCACAGGGGTGGGGCAGGCTACATCTCCCCAGTAAAAATCCCAGACAGGCAGTCAGCAACTGGCAGGTAGAGCCTGGGCTGGGCACCTGGTGGGGGAGACTGGGAGGAGAGAGGAGATGTGGTCCCTAGAAAGCCCCACAGAGGAGCTGGAGAGCCACAATGAACACAAACATAGACAATAATAACAAAGGCAACTGTGTATCAGCCCCCACTGTTTTAGGCACCCTTGAAGGCACTTCAAATATATTGCATCATTTAATCCTCGCAACCAGGCCCAAGACTGCGGTCAACACTGGTACAAAATGCCCATGTGTCCATTCTGATGGCTCAATATTTTGAATATCATGCCCTGTTCACAACAACCCTAAAAGAAAGGCACTTTGATTTTAATTTATAGATGAGATGCTTGAGGTTCAGAGAGGTTGAGACACTTGTTCCAGTTTGCACAGCTGGCAAACTGAAGAGGCAGAGTCAGGGCTTAGCCAGCCTGACTCCAAAGGCAAGGAATTTTCTGTTCCTTTCTATTGCTTCCCTAATACTTCCAAGAAAAGGTTGGAAAAACGTGGAATTAGTAAGGTTCAACTCTTGTAAGCAAGTGCTGAGAGCAGGAAAGAAGGAAGAGACTGAATTTTCAGCTCCTTGTGTGCCGAGCTCCTTCCCACGTGGCCTGAGCTCCTGCCTTCATTTGGATGCACGTGGGTATCATTCAGGCCTCAGTTCACGGTCACTTCTCAGAGATGCTTCCTGACTCACCCTGTACTATTTGTTCTTACTGCTTTCCATTTTTCCTTCAGCATACTTATGCTAATTAATTGCTTTTAATTTATGCTATTTGTGTAAATTAGCACATATACTAATGAATAGTAATTTTATAATGTCAATTTATAAGTATTGAATGCTAATTAATATCTTTGTATGTAATTTATTGATGAATGTCTTCTCGATAGACTGGATTCATAATAATAATGATATTAACAATAACTCTAATAGCTAGCCTCCATTCAGTGCATTCTACATGCGTGGCACTGTGTTAAGGGCTTTATATATGTTAACTTCTTTAATCCTTTCAGTGGTCCTGTGAGGTGATGACCATTAGTGTCCCCATTTTACAGATAAAGTAACTGAGGCACACGGAAGTAAGGGAACTTACCTGTGCTTCTTAGCTAATGAGCGAGTGACAGAGCAGGATGTGAATTCAGGTGGTCTTTGGTCCCGGCATCCACACTGTTAACTGTGATATTGGGCAGACTGCAAAACATGGTCACAAATTCATATAAATATACCTTAGGGGTGGAGTCTGCTTTCTGACCTCTGGAATCTGGGGTGCTCATGGGATTTGTTTTGACAAGCAAAATGCAACAAAAGTGATGTTACATGAATTCCAAGGCTAGGCCATAGGCTTTGCAGCTTCTAATTCTGTGCTTTCAGAATGCTGTGCTGAGACCACCCTGTGAAGAAGCTGGCCTGGCCTTTGCCTGCATGTGAGGCCACATGGAGGAGAACTGAGGTACCCCAGCCAGGAGCCTGTACCAGATGTGTGAGTGCAGCCATCTCAGACTCTGCAGCCCAACCAACCCTCCACCTGAATGCAAGCACACGACTGGGCCAGGCAAAATCGGCAGGGAGACCAGCCAGCCAACCCTCAGGGTCATGAAAATGTAATAAATCATCATTTTCTGAGCCATGAAGTTTTGAGAAGGTTTGTCATGCAGCAAAGGCTAACTCAGCAAGAACTGTCTTATTCATGCTGTATCCCTAGTGCCTAGCAAGATGTCTGGTACATAGCACTTTGACAGTAAAAATGTATTGGCTGAGTGAATAAACAGAAAAGAGATTGAACCAGGGAGACACCCTGGAAGATGCTGGCTAACTTTACAATATATCATAGAATACAGCCCATGTGATACATTCTGAAATTCTGGAATAGAAGATAATTTAAAAACACTAGCATTCTAGGCTGGGTGCAGAGGTTTATGCCTGCAATCCCAGCACTTTGGGAGGTCGAGATGGGCAGATAGCTTGAGCCAGGAGTTTGAGACCAGCCTGGGCAACATGGCAAGACCCCATCTCTATTAAAAGTACAAAAAGTTAGCCAGATGTGGTGGCACGCATCTGTAGTCTCAGCTACTCAAGAGGTGGAGGTGAGAAGATGACTTGCTCTTGGGAGGTAGAGGCTGCAGTGAGCCATGATCATGCCACTGCACTCCACCCTGGGGTGACAGAGAAAGATCCTGTCTCAAAAAAAAAACATTACTAGCATTCTTAATTTTCTGTAGTTTCTTTCAAGTTTGTATCAGCTTAATTTCAGAGTATGTTATAAAGTCATTTGTTGACATTTAAATTTTTCTTTGTGTTCTCTTCTTTCTTAGGATCTTTAACCTATCATTTATAATTTATAAATTATCTTAATATAATTTATAATTTATCTTGATGTAAATTCATGTTTGTTTGTATAATTAATTGATCAATATCTATCTCCCCCTTAGATTGTAAACTCTGAAAGGACAGGGACCCTGTCTGATTTTGCTTATGGTTGTAACCTTTGTTCTGGCTCATAGCAGAATGGACTGAATTTAAAACATGGGTTTCTTTATTTTAATTTCTAGTTTCCTTAGGTTGGTATTAAACTCTAATCTGCATTTTCACATTTTCCTGCTTCAATTTTGAATCAGAGAACGGTAAAGGCGATAGGGACTTAGAACATCTCTTTTCCAGGGAAGTAAAGTTCAAAGGATAGCGTACCACCCGTTGTCACACAGCTAGTTTATAGCAGGGTCAGGACTTGAGGTCATGTCTTCACTGGCCACTGATTTTGCATTCTTTCAAAGTGGGTAGACCCTACAGCCCCCATTGTACAGATGGGCAAACTGCACTAGAGCCGAGGCCAGATGGCAGATTACTTATCTCTCAGCTGAAGGCTGTCTTCATGTGCCCAAGCTGACTCCAGGGTTAAGCTTCTGACAGCTCCAAGTATTTTTTTTCTCTTTTATGTTGCTCTCAAATATATTTCTATCCCTGTTAGACCATCCCCCTTGTTCCCATTTAACCTGAGAAAGTTAAACCCACTTTTGATCATTATGTGAAAATCTGAAGCAAAGTGCTTCCTTCAAGGCAGATGTTTGGAAATGCTTAGCTGCAGGCGTTCAACTTGTCAAGTAACTTTTCAAATGATGAAAAAAGGGGAAATGTAGGTCAGAAAGCAATAAACTATATTCACATCCAATATATCCTTCTGGTTAAGGAGGCGACTTTGAATCTCCACCTTTTACTAAAATGAAACAAAAATCCAAATCCAACCTAAAGCATTACAGCTTTAAGTACTGAAAGTATTTATTGTTTCTATTCAAGTAATCCAAAAGCATAATCTCAAGAACATCCATGCTCTAGGAATGTCTCAAAACACCAGGATTTGATGTGATTCCTTTATCCACATGTTTGTATAAATGATTCAGAATGGCATGAGGGGAATTAAAGATTTATTTTTAATATCTGAAAAAGTCATATTTCTAATATGACTAACAGTGAGCCTTAAAAATGTGTCCCCAGTTTTTGTCGCCTCTCTGATTTTTCTCATTATCATTTCTTAAATAACAGCTCTACTCCAAATGATCAGCCTGTAAGTTTCCAAATATAAATATTTAGGTACTGGAAAGACAAAGCGGGTGAGGTACTTTCGTTGTAACACTGATATTCACGTCGCCTTCATTTCAAGAGATGACTTTCACCCACTGAGTAAACTATAAGCAAATCTCACAAAAGATCGCATCTTTTTTTTTTTTAATTTATGGGGAAGAGATTTATTACAACAATGGGGAGCACAAGTTCTAATTCCAGGACAATTACATAGCCCTCAAGGTCAATATACGATGCATGAAATGGGGGCAAAATCTCTGACAAACTGTCCAAGTGTCTCAGCCTTGCAGAGTAGTGTGATTTGCCTTTGAAGACCTTGGTGTGTTTCTTTTTTTTGGGAAAAAGTCTCATTCTGTCACCCAGGCTGGAGTGCCATTGTATGATCTCGGCTCGCTGCGGCCTCCGCCTCCCAGGCTCAAGTGATTGTCATTCCTCAGCCTCTCGAGTAGCTGGGATCACAGGCGTGTGCCACTTTGCTCAGTTAATTTTTGTACTTTTAGTAGAGACAGGGTTTCACCACATTGGCCAGGTTGGGCTCGAACTCCTGGCCTGAAGTGATCCACCTGTTTTGGCCTCCCAAAGTACTGGGATTACAGGCATGAGCCACCGTTCCCAGCCTATGGTATGTTTCTATCTGTCCCTTAAATCGAGGTGAGTAACACCAAACATTCCACAGTTAATGTGTTCGTTACCCTGTGTTCAGACATCCAACATAAGATGTTCATGTGAGTCATGACTCACATGAACATCTTATCATTTGAAGGCCTCTCCTTCATCCATTATCCCCTCACTTGTGGAAAAGGATATTCTAGAACATGCTAGATTTTGTGAGTTGACCAAGTTTACCTGATGGAGAAGATACATTTCAGATTCTACTGGCAGAGAGAAATTCAAAATTAGGTCATCTCATGGCTACAAGTTGTATCTGTAACAGAAACTAAAAGGTCTCGGAGATCATACACATTTTCCTGGTGGAGAACCCTCACTTTCAAGGGACCTGCTGTGAAACATTCTTTACACTCAAAATAAAAAATATATATACTGAATATTTCTATGGAAACGGAAGTTTTGATATAAAATAATATACAGTAGCTGGGTTAAATCTAAGATCTGTGCTCCCCCCAGGATGAATATATGTGATTTTAGAGGATGACCGCCTGTGTATTGTGATGTTAAGGAAACTCAGAAGTCCTCCCTAAGCCTCTAAATCTTTCAGTTTGCTGTTTCTTGAAATTGATGTATTAGAATTCAGTCTCTATTTTAAGTTTGGGAGACTTCTGAAATACACATGCTTCTTTTTTTTCTTCGGCTAGCATTTATGTGGTGGTAACTTCTTGCCAGGCATTACTGTAATGCTTTATGAATATTAATTAATCCTCCCAGAAAGCTTCTGACTTAGGTACCAATGTTGTCCCCATTTGCAGATGAGGAACGTGGGCACAGAGAGGCCACATAACACAAAGAAGGTCACAGAATCATATGTGCACCCAGGCTGGCTGCCTTCCCCAGTACACTGCACTGCCATCTCAGTCTGTGGCAGCACCAGGCAAAATGATTTTAGGAATCTTCCCCCAGCCTAGCACAAGGCTGGGGAGGGAGAAGGGGTTAGAAGATTACAAAACGTGACAACACTGGGCAGAAATAAAGTGGATGGGTAGAAAGAGGTGCCTAAAACAGGATGAAAAGAACAAAAGAGAAGGTGTGAATAATGAAGACAAAATTTGCTTATATCTGAATTACAACAGCAGTGGAGGGAGAATTGTCACAATGATCACCCTTGGAATCACAGGTGGGACCCTTAGTGATAGAGTCCAATCCCTCCTTTTTACAGAAGAGTCAAACAGAGACTGACAGAGCAGACTGAAGACAAAGGAAAGGACGTTTCTGAGATTTCACAGCTGATCAGTAGGCAAGCCAGGACTGTGCTCCATTGCCCTGATTCCGGGTCCAGGGTCCGTTCCTCTGAAAGCATTCTTATGCGCTCCATTTCACTGAGGGACTGGAGGAAGCTCAGCAAAAAGGAACCTTTTTTCTCTCTGTGCTTTGCCTTGTAAATGTTTGCTGCCTGGATGGTATTTGGTTAGACAATGACACAGTGTAAGAGAATGTTCTTCCAACTATTCACAAGAATCATTTCCTTATAGATATATTTTCTGGGAAGAGAGCAGTACCTTCTTCTCTACCTTACATTACTTTTTTGGGAGCAGATAATGCAGCAGAGGCTAGAAGCAGAATTCACACTATCCCATATCAAAAAGATACTATGCGTTTCCGAAGAGCATCAGAGGGGCCAAGTGAAACCATGTGGGCTGAAGAGAGGGAAGAAATGATGAACACAGTTGGAAATGAAAAGTATTCAACTATAAATTAACATAAACCCAGGGGTCATCTTGCATACAGTCCTAGCAATAAGAGACTCCACAATGTGTATGAACAAGTGAAAAAAAAAGTAATCAAAAGTAAGAAAGAGACATATGTGAGGCATTAAACATCGAGTACAGAGGCGGCCAGGGAAGATTACTGAACAAAGTCCAGGGAGTGTAAAAAAAGATAAGGAAGGCAAAGGTAGTGAATGAAAAGAGACTGCACCGAAGGTTAAGATGAATAATGGGGAAAATTTCAAGTGTGTAAGGAACATAGGGGTCTTTGAAGGCGACAGTTGGATGGTGAAGAATTGGAAGGGTAATTTATTTAAAAAGAGGTAGATGTAGCTAAAAAAATAAATAATGTAATTATTTAATTATTTTAAAAATTAAATATTTTTTTTTGCCTTGGAATTCTCAGAAAGATGGGGGACAAATGTTAGAAGCAGACATGCATTTCCTAAAAGAAACCAGAGAAACTAAAGAAACAATGAATAACACGATTACATCACCACAAGAGATCCAGAAATTAAGACTTGGGAAATAAAGTGTCAGAGAATTCAATTCCAGGCAGAACATATGCAAACACAGGTGAATAATGAATAACAGGAACTTAAGAAATGAGAATTTGAAAAACCAAACTTTTGGGGGGAAAACAATTTCATGATAAATGATTGGTGCTATTTTTTTGCTGCTGTTACACCACTAGAGTCATCTTCTTAATTTCTCTCCCTCTTTTGCCTCCCAGTTTCCTTTCACAGATATTTATTGAAAGCCTGGTAATTCTAGACATTATGCTATATTTTGGGAGGTACATGGATGAATAAGATATTGTCTATGGCCCTGCCTTGGGGAGTTTGCATTTTGGTAGGGTGGACATACTGTATCAGGAATGTTTGTATGACTCAGCCACATACTGAGGTACTGTGAGGGCTGAGGGGTGCAGGAAATAGAGGCTCTGGAGGTCATTTTGAATTGGGACAATCAAATTCCACCTGTAGGGAAGAAATGAATGACGTAATGCTTGTGCGAACTGTGAAGAACAGTCCTTCCAGAGTGTTTGGTTTTCTTGTGTTTTGTGTAATGTTTAAAGAGCCAGATATGAGTGGTGTGGGTTACTCAGAGGGAGACAGTCTAGGAACCTGTATCATCATATTCGTTATGTGGGATAACTTCTGCTAATGCTTGGGGGACCTTCTTGTATATGAGCCTGGAGAACTGGTTGTGTTACCGATCCTGAGATCCGGGGAGGGGGTGATATTTGGCCCACAGGGAAAGAGGTGAGGTGGCTGAGTTGGGCACTTTTGCCCTCCTCCAAAGATTAAGGGAAACCCTGCAGGGGTTGAAGAGCAGCACTGAGGGGGCAGAAGGAGGATCAAAGGTGGCCAGTAAGGACAATAAAACTCCAAAGTGCTTGGTTGAAGAGAGGCAGGTAATTTGATTATCCAATTCAGTGTAGTGACAAATAAGGTAATGAGGCTAGGGACAAGAAATCTAGAGGTAAGACAGATCTTCCTTGGTCATGGGCAATAGATTTGAGAGGATAAATCCGAGTGCACAGGTAGATAAAATGTTAATGTCTTTGGCAACAGGTTCTGGAGCAATAAAAGAAATCAAACGTTATTCTGGATTGCATAAATAGAGGGACTGTGAACAAGTCCAAGGTAATTAGCTCAGAGTTGTAAAAGGAAATGTTGAGTAGTGTTTGACCAAGGAAACTGGGGGAAATGCTTGCTAAGGCTTTCTCATCCCCTACTTTGCTCTTTCCATTGCTTTTATTCACTGAATTTAACCTTGACTGGGGTTCTCTGCATCTCCAGCCCTCTGCACCTGAAGACAAACATGTATTACATGTGTTAGTAAGACTAACTCATTCTGCTGATTTATTTATTTATTTATTTTTTTGAGACAGAGTCTCCCTCCTGGGTTCAAGCGATTCTCCTGTCACAGCCTCCTGAGTAGCTGGGATTACAGGTGCCCGCCACGACACCTGGCTAGTTTTTGTACTTTGAGACAGCATTTCTCTGTGTTGGCCAGGCTGGTCTTGAACTCCTGACCTCAAGTGATCCACCCGCTTTGGCCTCCCAAAGTGCTGGGATTACAGGTGTGAGCCACCATGCCTGGCCTCAGCTGATATTCTTATAGGGAGGAAGGGCTGGAATGAGAAACTTGGATCACTGAAACCCTGCTCCAGCCTGTTTCTGATACGCTGTCCTAGGAGCCAGGTACCTCATGCCATCCAAGAATCCTTCCTTTATAGCACTTTTCAATGTTATAAAATATAGATTCAAGGAACCAATGATTGATTTCTTATTCACATACTGTCCTCTATGACTACCAGGTACCAAGGAATATTTTCTCAGAAGGAAAATAGTCATCATCAAGTCAACTAAGTTATTATTTATTAGTGACCAAAAGGGAAGTTGCTACAATGTTTAAATTCAAATAAAAACTAATGACTCTTCCTTCATGGAAGAATTTCTCTTATATTCAGGGTTTTTTTTTTTTTTTTAACTGCTTACTGGCATAAATGTTCAAGTTTCGATTTGTTACAATGAAACTCTCTTAGCATTTATTCCTCAAACAATAATTATGTGTAAATAGGCCAGAGGTGCATATGTGCCTGTAAGTGCATACCGTTCCCAACAGCAGTCAAAAATAAATACCTTTGGATCAATCAGGTTTTAAAAAAAGAAAATGATAGGGAAAAGGGAAGTCGTTTATCTAACCTCAGCCAAGCTATCATCTACATTCCTTGTTTACACCTGATAATACATCCACAATTAAGCATTTAACTTATTCCTTTAAGGTCAGGTTGCAAAGGAGTCAGGGCATCAGGAAAAATTTCACATGGGAAATTCACTTTATACCTACAGCCGGGTGTGTGTCTTGGCTGAGAGAACAAGCTGTCTCAGGTGTGGTGGCCCCTAGGTGTTCTGTTGGAGATCTGAGGTTACTGGTTTAATATTAGCTTTGGGCATATTAGCTTGGCTACAGGAGCCCCTAAAGCTACCCTCTCTCTAGGAGGCAGGTTTATTTTGTAATAAATGTGTGAGGGACATGTTTAGATAATTCTTTTAGTTGGAGTGACAGGGAGGAGGAACGGGAAGGGACTGAAATTTTAATGTAAACCAGTATTTCTAGGGAATGTAAAAAATGTCCAAGTTTCATGTCCAGAAGCTGTAGGGGATTTTAATGCCAGTGAGTTCATTTTAGACTCTACCCTCCTCATTGGAAGGCCTCCGGGCACATGTCTGGAATGTAGAAGGAAAGGCAGTGATATGCTTCACCCATGAGTGGAGCTCCAAGATCTCCATATAGAAAAACAAGCCCCAATTCGAAAAACCAAAATCAGTCATTGCTCATGTGCCTAATTTATTTATGTTGTACCTACTATGTGCCAAACCAACTGAAAACATTGTGGAAGATTCTAGGTAGCTCATTTTAAGGAGTATAGTAACACAGATGCATGTATAAAAGTAATTCAAATACACCGAAAGCTATAATATTAATCAAAGAATGGAATGAGAGACTCATGCCTACAAATTATGGTTTATTTGTCCCTTTATTTACTCTTCATTTTATCACACACCAATCTTACAACATAACTGTGCCCAAAAATGACAAAGTAGTTTTGCAGAGAAAGGACCATTCTCCCAGTGTATGCAGTAGGGCGATGAAATAATGCAACTGGTTTTATTTGAGCAATGGAACAAATCCTTCCCATTATGATTGTGTCATGTGCAAATTCGCCAGTCGTTGAGTCCTGCAGCTAGATTCTAGAGGTCATTTTGCCTGTAGAGACAAGCCCGGCTAGTGAGGCTGTGTGCTGTATTTTGAATTTTGACAGCAGAAGTTTCCACAGCCTTCTCGAGTTGTCTATTTCAGCCTAGAACTATTGTCATCTCAAGAAAAGTGTTTGTATATGGTTGAAGTCCCTCAGCTATTGGTTAATTTTATCTCAGCTTTCAGACCCCAGAGCTTAAGCTGCCTCCTTTTTTTCCTGCCCTAGCAAATGGGGAATCCTTTGCCAGACATGCAGCCTTTTTTGAAATTACAAATAAGTCGATAACTGTAGGACTGACCCAATTACTGGTGCGTGAACTGGGTGAGCCCAAGCCATGTCCTATTGTAGAAACCAGGGGCTGGTGTCAGGATCTCAGGTAGAGAGAAGTTAAAAGCAACACACTCAGCTGTGTGCTGGGGCGATCTTGCCTGGAAGTCAGTGGGGTGGAACGGACTGGGCGAGCCTCCTTGTCAGGCCTCCAGCAGCCCTTTTCAGAGTGCGAGCAGACCTTACAAAGAGGCACTGACCTCGCCTTTCAGATGACGAGCATCTCGCCATGATAACTAACCCCAAGGGGATTTCTTTACAGTGATGTATGGTAAAGGTCAGTCTGAATCAGGAGGAAGTCAGAGGCGGGGGAGGAGTTTAAGAAATGCGGTTGTATGACTTTTGAGAGCACACGATAACTCAAGTACACGAACTGAGTTCTGTTTGGTATCGAAAGGACCTCCCTGAATGAAACAATTAAGGATTTATAAAGAAGACACATCAGCCATCTTACACAAATAGTGTTTATAAGGATGTAGGACTTAGATGAAATTATTTTATGCTATTAAATGTGGTAGATATCCCCTTAAAACATTTAAACTTGCAATTTATGCCAGTTTATGAGGCATGAATTTGCTTAAATAAAAGTAAATTTTCTAGATGGTTAGAAGGATCACAAATTCTAAAATAGTGGAGATTGAATGAATGAGATATCACTATTTTCATGTTAAGGTTCTGACTAGCTATATTCAGAAAACCCCTAAAAGATAGATTCTACTGAATTCCTATTAATGTGGCTAGAACTGGACTGAAATTTCTAAGAAAATACTGACCGAATCTCTTACTGGTATAAGTAAGGTATGTTGGAGGGAGAACCCAACATTTCTAGATCTTTCCCGGAACTCCTTCTTATGACCCTCACTCCCCTCAAGACACACTTTAAAGGAATAAATGGTTTCATGGATATGTGAGGAGGGTAAGGGGTAAATAATAAAAAATGGCTCTCAGGTGCTTGGCCTGTGTGCCTAGGCAAAAAAAAAAATAGCAAAATCTGAAATACCAGAGTAAACTTTTCCTTTTTCTTTTCTTTTTTGAGACAGGATCTTGCCACGTCACCCAGGCTGGAGTGCAGTGGCATGATCTCCTGCAACCTCTGTCTCCCAGGTTCAAGCAATCCTCCAACTTCAGCCTCCAGAGTAGCCAGAATTACAGGCATGTGCCGTCACACCTGGCTATCTTTTTTTTTTTTTTTTTTTGTATTTTTAGTAGAGATGGGGTTTCACCATGTGGGCCATTCTGGGTCTTGAACTCCTGGCCTCAAATGATCCACTCGCCTCAGCCTCCCAAAGAGCTGGGATTACAGGCATGAGCCACTGCACCCGGCCCAGAGTTAACTTTTCTAAAGCATGACTTTAATCATATCTCACCTGCACACAGATGTTCTATGGCTCAAGATTCCCCACCAAATAGAGTGAAACCGTCAGCCTGGGTCTCTTCATTTCCCATCTCATCAGCCTCCTGCTCCCTTTAAGTAACCTCAACTCCAACCAAACTGGTCTATTTCCCAATGCCCAAGCTCACTATGGTCTTTTCCATCACAGCCCTTTTACTAATGATCTGCCTCTATTTTTGCCTGTCAAAATCTTTGCTTTCAATCCGATTCAATTTGATTCCTTCGTTTAGTCACTTATTCAATCCTGTTCATTCAGAAACCCTTCCATGAGTAGCCACCAACTGGTGAGTTACAGCGTCTGAGAAGCATTCCCTGAATTTCCCAGCTGGAAGTAGCCTGTCCACCTCGCTAATATGTTAGTGTTTTATACCACTCCGAGGTTTATTATAGGCTGCAAGGCAGGTCCTAGCTCTGCCTAGTGCGCTGTCTAAACCTCTGTTGTCCCATCTGTAAACTACTGGTTCCTTTCTCATGGGATTATTGGGTTCTTGTGAGGATTAAATGTATGCAAAGTGCTTAGCATGACATCAGTGCTCTTTGGGTTACCTGTTATTGTTCTTACTATTACTAGCTATTGTGTTTTTATACCTCATTGAAATCTCATTGAGACAAGAGCTGTGACTTACAAACCTCTGTATCCCCTCTAGCACCTGTCTCTCAGAGAATGTTTACTTCAATCATTTAAGCAAGTTTGGTTGCAAGATGCAGAGACCCTCTTCCATTACCTCAAGAGATGAGTGTTGATTCTAAGACACCCCTGGACTGGAATTGAGAACTCATCAGGTTCCTGGGCTACCTCTTGCTCTTGCAGTATTTCAGTTTCTCTCTCTACATCTATTCTGTTTTCTTTTCCCTATGAACGACTTCTGCTGGTGACTTAGAGTCAAGACGCCCTAGATGATTTTCTAGGTCCACTGCTAATATGAAGGGTCCCTTGTTCAAAAAGCAGAAAAAGCCACCATTAAAGTTATTAAATTTTCTTTCTTTATCCCTCTCTGTCTCTTTCTGTCTCCACCTATTTGCTATTCAATATTATCCTTCCTCGGGCATGGAAATACTCACAGGGCGGGTGCAGACTCTCACAGGTGCCTAGGCGCCTGGCCCTGAGACTTGGCACTCACAGCTGGGTTCTCCTTTCTTGCCAGGCACCAGACAGAAGCCATTCTGCACTAAGGGGTGAGGAAGTCAAGCCAGGCATCCCTCCTTCCCATGAGCCCACAGCTGCAGTCCAAGGCAGACAGGCAATCCCCAGGACCCAACGGAATTGCAACTTACACGCATGGTGCACTAGGTACATAGATCAGGGGAGGGCCAAAGACCTGTTCCACTGAATCTCCTACCAAATGAGCCGTGATGTGGCAGCCTAGGGCAGGGACAGCAGCCACCTCACGCATGTGTAGATGCCGCAGGTCACAACAGCCCGACCTTCTCTGGCCTGCACCCAGCTCCCTACAGCACACAGGGCAACTCCCCACAGCACACTGATTGCTGGGTGGTGTGGGGAGAGGCAGGGGAGGAGAAGGTCGAAAGAAATGAGGGGGAGCCACTCTGAGAACATGGGGCAACAGGGGGCAGCGGGAGGCAGGACTGCGGCTGCTGAGACTCCAGCCTCAGGAGCATGTTCCACTGTCACATGGAATTCACTAACAAAACCCACGTTTAAAAATAAAAGAAAGCATTAAATCCAAGCCTGGGGCCCTTGTAAACACAGGCCCTTATTTGACCACTGGTCTCATGCCCATGAAGCTGGACTTTTTTAAATGGCAGCATACACATGAAAGAGCATTAATGTCTCAGCCTAGCTCTCTCTACTATGCCCCTTCTGCTGCAGCTGCTACTGCTAACAGGTTTATTCTATCAGTTTCCAAACAACAGGTAACTAAAGAAGAAATCTGATTGGCCCAACTCTTGTTCATTAGTTTTTTGTTTTGTTTTGTTTTGTTTTAATAAACTACATAGGTTGCTGGACAGCCAATGGGCTGGCTACTGTGGAATCGGTGCCTCTGCCTGGCCCAGTCACAAGAAGCCTGGACTGCAGATTCATGTTGCATGGCCTCCTTGGTCCACTACTTTGTGGGGCTGATGAAAGGATAGCAAGAATTAAGATCTTTAGTATGGTGTTGAATAAATATATTTGAAACAGTGATTCTGATTTTGTAAAAAATGAATGAGACCTGTAAGTAGCAATGTTTTGTTGCTGAATTCATAGTTATGCTTTATATATGAAAGATCTTATATATATGAAAAGGATGAAATATTTTTGTTAAAATGAATACTTCGGTAAACATTGTATTCAGTCATTTATACTGGCTGCCATGGATTTTGTCTGAATTAATGAGGTTTTGGATCATGTGAAATCATGGGTTTTATAGAACATACTTTAGAGATTATCTTATTCAATTCTTATCATTTTACAGATATAGAATGCATTAATTAGGATATGACAGAATAGGGCAATTAAAGCATAATGCCAAAGCCAGGAAGAATAAAGGAACATATTAATAAATAAAACTGTGGAAACAAGCAAAAAAACAAAAACAAACAAAAAAACACATTTTTCTACGTAAAAATAAAAAAAAATCTAACAAAAGTATCCAAAAAGTAGATAAAGAGGTTAAGATCCTTAATGTAGAAAATATTCAAATAAGCAATAAGGGAAAAAAAGTCAATAGGAAGGTGGACAACAGGCATAGACAATTTACACACACACACACACACACACACACACACACCCATGAATACAAATTGCCAGTAAAATGTTCAACTTCATTAAAAAAAGAAATTAGAATATAATTTCTATTAAAAATAAATTAAAATTAAAACAACAATAGGCATAATTTTTCTCTCTGTTGGCAAAGATGAAAAAGAATTATGAAATCCAAATCTGATCTATATGTTTATATGAAACAGAATTACTCGTGTGTGCGAAAGGATATTTTGGAGCAGCCTTTTGAAGATCAACTTAACAATATTTATCAAAATACAAAAAATACATGAGTTTGACCCTAAATGTTTTCTTCTAGGTTTGACGCTAAATAAACCCATATATATGTGAACAATGGTATAGGTACACAAGGTTTCACTACACTGTTGTTTTTAAGAGTGACAAATCTGAAAATCTAACAATCCATTAATAGAAGGAAGGTTAATTCATGGTACTTTATTCCATGCTATAAAATACTGTGTAGTAAATACAAAGAATAAGAAAGACTAGTATGTACCATCATGGTAAGACATCCAAGTTATATTGTTAAATTTAAAGAAGATAAAAAACCACTATACTGTAAACCCATCATATTAAAACTTTTAATATATAACTATATATTTATTAAATATTATATACAATAATGTAAAATATATAATGTTATGCTACAATTTTATAAGATAGGAATATTAGCCACAACCCCTTCTCGGCAGTGGGGTGTGAGGGTAGCAGCAGATAGTCCCTGCTCTCAAGAGCTTACAGTCTAAGAGAGAAAATGAAGCTGGCTGGGACCTCAAAGGATAAACAATATGGTCCAGGGTGTTCTTAGGTACTTATTGAATGAAGCATTTCCATGCTCACAAAAACTCTCAGAAGTAAATATTTTATTCCCATTTATCAGATGACCAAACTGAGATCTGTCTAGAAACACAAGGTGGTGCTAAGTACATGACCAATTATCTCCCCAAGTCCTTAGCCAGCCAGAATTTCACAACTTCCACATCGCATGGTCCTGGCAGCAGCAGTCCATCACCCCCCTCAGTGCAAAAGTATCCCAGACATATTCTAATTACAGACAGTATTTGCAGTTTTCCAATATTATCTGATGGATAAAAGCTCTAACAGTGGAATTCCTGGGACAAATGATGACATATTTAAAGGCATTTGATATATACTAATGTTTACTTATCTAATTATATTTTATAAAAACTAGTTTTTCTGTACATTTTGCCAGCCAATATATATTTTGTCAAGTTACAATGTACCTGGAGCTCCCAAAGGGCATTTTTCTAAGTGAATGCCAATTTGCATGATCACCAAATACACAAAAGCAGGAGAAATAAATCCAGGGGTGGCACAAGCTAAGGAAAAACCAAAACAAGCCTGTTCTTGCGGCAAAGTAGTTAAACTGTCTTCTTAAGCTCACTCTAGCAGAGTTATTGCCGCTTATTCATAAGGGCACTGGCAACAGCTGTTCACCTGGCCAACCAGGCTCTCCAAAGGAAGATCTCCATATGTTGCAGGGAGAGGCACGTGAGCTGGTTCTTAGTGAGACGTGTCCTTGTTTCCCAGTTCGTGAGTGATGGGAAGAGAAAAGCCCAGACGCAAGATGTATGGAGGAGAAGCCACTTCTTTGTTTTCCAGGGTTCAAAGGGCTCACTCCTACGTGGTTTCATCAGTGAGGTGGGCAAACAAAACAGGTTTGTAAGTTACACTTTGATTGTTGGGCTTGCCCAAGTCCCAGAAGCAACAAGTGACAGAACTGGGGCTGGAACCCAGGGCTTCCTGAAGGATCTTGTTGCTGTACGTGTTGGGTGAAATACAAAAGAAAAAAAGAAGTTCTGTGAAGTTACAGCAGAGAGAAAATGGGAGGGAGTACAAATTATCCTGATTTTTTGCAAATTTTTATATATAGGCATACCTCAAAGACATTGCAAGTTTGGTTCCAGACCACAACAATAAGGTGAATATCATATTAAAGGGAATCACGCACAGTTTTTGGCTTCCCAGTACATATAAAAGTTATGTTTACACTATACTGTAATCTATAAAGTACGACTTAATAGGAATAAGGCATTGTGTTTTTTAAAAATGTACATACCTTAATTAAAAATAATTTATTGCTAAAAATTGCTAATGATCCTCTGAACCCTCAGAAGGTGGGAATCTTTTTGCTGGTGGAAGGTCTTGCCTTGATGTTGATGGCTGTTGACTGATCAGGGTGGTGGTTGCTGAAGGTTAGGGTGGCTGTAGCAATTTCTTAAAATAATACAATGACGTTTACCACATCTATTGACTCTCTCTTTCACAAAAGCTTTCTCTGTGGCATGTGATGCTGTTTGATAGCATTTTTCCCACAGTAGAACTTCTGTCACATTGGAGTCAGTCCTCTCAGACTCTGTTGCTGCTTTATCGACTATAATAAGTTTATAGAATATTATAAATCTTTTTTCATCATTTTAACAATGTTCATAGCATCTTCACCAGGAGTAGGTTTCATCTCAAGAAACCACGTTCTTTACTCATCCATAGGAAGCAATTTTTCACCTGTTCAAGTTTTACCACAAGATTGCAGCAATTCAGTCCCATCTTCAGGGTCTTCTAATTCTAGTTCTCTTGCTATTTCTACTACATCTGCATTGACTTTGTCCACTGACGTCTTGAGTCGCTCAAAATCATCTATGAGCGTTGGAATCTACTTCTTCCAAACTCCTGTTGATATGGATATTTTGGCCTCTTCCCAAGAATCACGAATGTTCTTAATGGCATCTAACATGGTGAATCCTTACCAGAAGGTTTTCAATTCACTTTGCCCAGATCCATCAGAGGAATCACTATTTATGACAGCTATAGCCTTACAAAATATGTCTTTTAAATAATAAGACTTTAAAGTTGAAACGACTCTGTCAGGCCTCTGAGCTAAATCTAAGCCATCATATCCCCTGTGACCTGCACGTACACATCCAGATGGCAGGTTCCTGCCTTAACTGATGACATTCCACCACAAAAGAAGTGAAAATGGCCCCTTCCTGCCTTAACTGATGACATTACCTTGTGAAATTCCTTTTCCTGGCTCATCCTGGCTCGAAAGCTCCCCCACTGAGCACCTTGTGACCCCCCCACCGCTGCCCACCAGAGAACAACCCCCTTTGACTGTAATTTTCCTTTATCTACCCAAATCCTATAAAACGGCTCCACCACATCTCCCTTAAGCTTTATTGCTCACACAAAGCCTGTTTGGTGGTCTCTTCACACGGACGCGCATGACATTTTGGTGTCGTGACTCCGATCGGTGGGGGGGACCTCCCTTGGGAGATCAATCCCCTGTCCTCCTGCTCTTTGCTCCGTGAGAAAGATCCACCTACGACCTCGGGTCCTCAGACTGACCAGCCCAAGGAACATCTCACCAATTCTAAATCTGGTAAGTGGCCTCTTTTCACTCTCTTCTCCAACCTCTCTCAGTATCCCTCAACCTCTTTCTCCTTTCAATCTTGGCACCACACTTCAATCTCTCCCTTCTCATAATTTCAGTTCCTTTCCTCTTCTGTTAGAGACAAAGGAGACGCATTTTATCCATGGACCCCAAACTCTGGTGCCGGTCATGGACTCAGGAAGCCAGTCTTCCCTTGGTGTTTAATCACTCGGGGACACCTGCCTGATTATTCACCCACATTTCAGAGGTGTCTGACCACGCAGGGATGCCTGCCTTGGTCCTTCACCCTTAGCAGCAAATACCGCTTTTCTGGGGAGCAAGAACTCCCTGACCCCTTGTCTCCCTGTCTCTACCCCTTCTCTGCTTTTCTGGGGGGGCAAGAACCTCCCAACCCCTTTCTCGCTTTTCTGGAGGGCAAGAACCCCCCGACCCCTTATCTCCACGTCTTGACCCCTTTCCTGCTTTTCTGGAGGGCAAGAACCCCCCAACCCCTTCTCTCCGTGTCTCTACTCTCTCTTTTCTCTAGGCTTGCCTCCTTCACTATGGGCAACCTTCCACCTTCCATTTCTCCTTCTTCTCCCTTAGCCTGTGTTCTCAAGAACTTAAAACCCCTTCAACTCACACCTGACTTCAAACCTAAATGCCTTATTTTCTTCTACAAGGCCGCTTGACCCCAATACAAACTCGACAGTAGTTCCAAAAAGCCAGAAAATGGCACTTTCGATTTTTCCATCCTACAAGATCTAAATAATTCTTGTAAAATGGGCAAACGGTCTGAGGTGCCTGACGTCCAGGCATTCTTTTACACATTGGTCCCTCCCTAGTCTCTCTTCCCAATGCAACTCGTCCCAAATCTTCCTTCTTTCCCTCCCGCCTGTCCCCTCAGTCCGAACCCCAAGCGTCACTGAGTCTTTCTAATCTTCCTTTTCTACAGACCCATCTGACCTCTCCCCTCCTCGCCAGGCTGAGCTAGGTCCCAATTTTTCCTCAGCCTCCACTCCCCTACACTACAATCCTTTTATCACCTCCTCTCCTCACACCCTGTCTGGCTTACAGTTTTGTTCTGCGACTAGCCCTCCCCTACCTGCCCAGCAATTTCCTCTTAAAAAGGTGACTAGAGCTAAAGACATAGTCAAGGTTAATGCTCCTTTTCCTTTATCCGAACTCTCCCAAATCAATTATCGTTTAGGCTCTTTTTCATCAAATATGAAAAACCCTGCCCAGTTCATGGACCGTTTAGCAGCAACCCTGAGATGCTTTATACAGCCCTAGACCCTAAAAGGTCAAAAGGCCGTCTTATTCTCATATACATTTTATTGCCCAATCCGATCTCAACATTAAATAAAACCCCAAAAATTAATTCCAGCCCTCAAACCCCACAACAGGACTTAATTAACCTCGCCTTCAAGTGTACAATAATAAAGTAGAGGCAGCCAAGTAGCAAAGTATTTCTGAGTTACAATTCCTTGCCTCCACTGTGAGAGAAACCCCAGCCACATCTCCAGCACACAAGAACTCCAAACGCCTGAACCGCAGCTGCCAGAGGTTCCTCCAGAACCTCCTCCCCGAGGAGCTTACTACAAGTGCCAGAAATCTGGCGACTAAGCCAAGGAATGTCCACAGCCCAGGATTCCTCCTAAGCTGTGCCCCATCTGTGCGAGACCCCACCGAAAGTTGGACTGTTCAACTCACCTGGCAGCCACTTCCAGAGCCCCTGGAACTCTCTGACTGACTCCTTCCTAGATCTTCTCAGCTTAGCAGCTGAAGACTGACACTGCCCGATCGCCTCGGAAGCCTACAGGACCATCACAGATGCTCTAGGTAACTCTCACAGTGGAAGGTAAGTCCGTCTCCTTCTTTTTTTTTTTTTTTTTTTTTTTTGAGACGGAGTCTCGCTCTGTCTCCCAGGCTGGAGTGCAGTGGCGCGATCTCGGCTCACTGCAAGCTCCGCCTCCTGGGTTTACGCCATTCTCCTGCCTCAGCCTCCTGAGTAGCTGGGACTACAGGCACCCGCCACCATGTCCAGCTATTTTTTTTGTATTTTTAGTAGAGACGGGGTTTCACCGTGGTCTCGATCTCCTGACCTTGTGATCCGCCCGCCTCGGCCTCCCAAAGTGCTGGGATTACAGGCGTGAGCCACCGCGCCCGGCCTGTCCGTCCCCTTCTTAATCAATACAGAGGCTACCCACTCCACATTATCTTCTTTTCAAAGGCCTGTTTCCCTTGCCTCCACAACCGTAGTGGTATTGACGGCCAAGTTTCTAAACCTCTTAAAACTCCCCAACTCTGGTGCCAACTTAGACAACATTCTTTTATGCACTCCTTTTTAGTTATCCCCACCTGCCCAGCTCCCTTATTAGGCTGAGACATTTTAACTAAATTATCTGCTTCCCTGACTATTCCTAGGCTACAGCCACACCTCATTGCTGCCTTTTCCCCCAGTTCAAACCTCCTTCGCATCCTCGCCTTATATCTCCCCACCTTAACCCACAAGTATAGGATACCTCTACTCCCTCCTTGGTGACCAATCATGCACCCTTACCATCTCATTAAAACTTAATCACCCTTACTCTGCTCAATGCCAATATCCCATCCTGCAGCATGCTTTAAAAGGATTAAAGCCGGTTATCACTTACCTGTTAGAGCATGGCCTTTTAAAGCCGGTAAATTCCCCTTACAATTCCCCCATTTTACCTGTCCTAAAACCAGACAAGGCTTACAGGTGAGAGAAGACCTGTGCCTTATCAACCAAATTGTTTTGCCTATCCACCCCATGGTGCCAAACCCATATACTCTCCTATCCTCAATACCTCCCTCCACAACCCATTATTCTGTTCTGGATCTCAAACATACTTTCTTTACTATTCCTTTGCACCCTTCATCCCAGTCTCTCTTCGCTTTCACCTGGACTGACCCTGACACCCATTAGGCTCAGCAAATTACCTGGGCTGTACTGCCGCAAAGCTTCACAGACAGCCACCATTACTTCAGTCAAGCCCAAATTTCTTCCTCCTCTGTTACCTATCTCGGCTTAATTCTCATAAAAACACACATGCTCTCCCTGCTGATTGTGTCCGGCTAACCTCCCAAACCCCAATCCCTCTACAAAACAACAACTCCTTTCCTTCCCAGGCATGGTTAGTGCGGTCTGAATTCTTACACAAGATCCAGGACCGTGCCCTGTAGCCTTTTTATCCAAACAACTTGACCTTACTGTTTTAGCCTACTAGCCCTCATGTCTGCATGTGGCAGCCGCCACCGCCCTAATACTTTTAGAGGCCCTCAAAATCACAAACTATGCTAAACTCACTCTCTACAGTTTTCATAACTTCCAAAATCTATTTTCTTCCTCCCACCTAACGCATATACTTTCTGCTCCCCGGCTCCTTCAACTATACTCAGTCTTTGTTGAGTCTCCCACAATTACCATTGTTCCTGGCCCAGACTTCAATCTGGCCTCTCACATTACTCCAGATACCACACCTGACCCTCATGACTGCACCTTTCTGATCCACCTGACATTCACCCCATTTCCCCATATTTCCTTCTTCCCTGTTCCTCACACTGATCACATTTAGTTTATTGATGGCAGTTCCCCCAGGCCTAATCGCCACTCACCAGCAAAGGCAGGCTATGCAATAGTATCTTCCACATCTGTCATTGAGGCTACCACTCTACCACTCTCCACTACCTCTCAGCAAGCTGAACTAGTTGCCTTAACTCAGGCCCTCACTCTTGCAAAATGACTATGCATCAATATTTATACTGACTCTAAATATGCCTTCCATATTCTGCACCACCATGCTGTTACCTAGGCTGAAAGAGGTTTCCTCACTATGCAAAGGTCCTCCATCATTAATGCCTCTTTAATAAAAATGCTTCTCAAAGCCGCTTTACTTCTAAAGGAAGCTAGAGTTATTCACTGCAAGGACCATCAAAAGGCTTCAGATCCCATCGCTCAGAACAATGCTTATGCTGATAAGTTAGCTAAAAAAGCAGCTAGAGTTCCAACTTCTGTCCCTCATGGTCAGTTTTTCTCCTTCACATTGGTCACTCCCACCTACTCCCCTGCTGAAACTTCCACCTATCAATCTCTTCCTACACAAGGCAAATGGTTCTTAGACCAAGGAAAGTATCTCCTTCCAGCCTCACAGGCCCATTCCACCACAAAAGAAGTGAAAATGGCCTTAACTGTTCCTGCCTTAACTGATGACATTACCTTGTGAAATCCCTCTTCCTGGCTCATTCTGGCTCAAAAGCTCCCTGACTGAGCACCTTGCGACCCCCCCCACCCCTGCCCACCAGAGAACAACCCCCTTTGACTAATTTTCCTTTACCTACCCAAATCCTATAAAACAGCCCCACCCCATATCCCTTCGCTGACTCTCTTTTCGGACTCAGCCCACCTGCACCCAGGTGATTAAAAAGCTTTATTGCTCACACAAAGCCTGTTTGGTGGTCTCTTCACACGGATGTGCATGACAGACTCCTTAATTCATGGGTTGCAGAATGTGTTAGCAGGCATGAAAACAATATCCCTCTTGTATATCTCCATCAGCTTTTGGGTGACCAGGTGCATTGTCATTGAGCAGTAATCTGCTGAAAGAACCTTTCCCCGTCACGCCCCTCCCCGAGCAGTAGGTCTTAATAGTGTGCTTAAAATATTCAGTGAACCATGCTGTAAACAGGTATGCTGTCATCTAGGCTTTGTTGTTTCATTTCTAGAACGCAGGCAGAGAAGATTTAACATAATTCTCAAGGACCCTAGGATTTTCAGAATGATCAGTGAGCATTGGCTTCTACTTGAAATCACAAGCTACATTAGCCCCTAACAACAGATCCAGCCTTTCTTTTGAAGCTTTGAAGCCATGCATTGACTTCTCCTCTATAGTTATGGAAGTCCTAGACAGCATGTTCTTCTGGTAGAAGGCTGTTTTGTCTCCATTGAAAATCTGTTGTTTAGTGTAACTACCTTAATCAGTGAGCTTAGTTAGATCTTCTGGATAACTTGCAGCAGTTTCTATGTCAACACTTGCTGCTTCTTTATGAACATTTGTGATATTAAGACAGCTTATTTCCTTAACCTCATGAACCAACCTCTGCTGGCTTCTAACTTTTCTTCTGCAGCTTCCTCATCTCTCCTAGCCTTCAAAGAATTGGAGAGAGCTAGAGGCTTGTTCTGGATTTGTCTTTGGCTTAAGGGAACATTATGGCTTGTTTGGTCTTCTACATAGACCACTCAAACTTTCTTCATATCAGCAATAGGGCTGTTTTGCTTTCTTATCATTCATGTGTTCACTGGAGTTGCACTTTCAATTTCCTTCAATAACTTTTCCTTTGCATTCACAACTTGGCTGTTTGGCCCAAGAGGCCTAGCTTTTGGTTTATTGTGGCTTTCAACATGCCTTCCTTACTAAGCTTAATCGTTCTATCTTTTGATTTAAAGCGAAAGACATGTTACTCTTCCTTTCACTTGAACACCTAGAGGCCATTGTGGGGTTATTAATTGGCCTAATGTCAATACTGCCGTGTTTAGGGAATAGGGAGGCCTGAGGCAAAGGGAGAGAGAAAGGGGAGTGGCCAGTTGATGGAGTGTTCAGAACACACAGATTTATTGATTGAGTTCACCATCTTATATGAGCACAGTTTGTGGTGCCCCAAACCAATTGTAGTAATAACATCACAGATCACTGATCACAGATGACCGTAACAGATGTACTGATAATTTAAAAGTTTGAAATATTGTGAGAATTACCAAAACGTTACACAGAGATGCAAAGTGAGCACATGATGTTCAAAAATGACACCGATAGACTTGTTTTGTGCAGTTTCCACAAATCTTCAATCTGTAAAAAACACAATGTCCGTAAAACGCAATAAAGCAGAGAGCAATAAAATGGGGTTTGCCCATCATTCATCTTATTTGATTTATCCTATGATACAAGCAGACAGGTTTGATTACAGAAGCAGTTCAGAAAGTTTGTGTAATTTGTTCAAGATTCCGACTGCTGATACATGGGAGAGCCAAGACCAGAATTCAATTCTTCTAACTCCCAAGTGCAGTACTGTGTTGCCATGGAGTCTCAAACCCTATAAGGTTCAGACTTTTCTCAGCCCAGTCTTGCCCTCCCCTGGAATGCCTGTCGGGGGTCTTCCAGCCTCACCTAGGGATCCTGTGGAATGGTCAGTGGAGTACAGGGAAAGGAGTCTAATGTCGTATTATTATCCTGGATCTGCAGTCCCAAATTGCTCAGGAAACTTGCTATGGGTTTTAGTTTTGTCATCTGCAAAATGAAGCGGGTATTATGCACCCACTCCATCCTACAGGGGGCATTGAAGGCTTGGGAGCAGAGTGTGCAAATCCTTTGAGGAGGTCCCTGTGCTGTTCCTGTAGGTGAGAGAGGCTTCCCATTTTCTGTTATTTCAACTCATCTGTCCTTAACAGTGGATGCTCCCCTCAGCCCCAAGCCAGAGGGAGGGGACTGTGCCAGTCTGTGGGATCTGGGCTGCTGTTCCTTTGGGAACCCTTTTGGGCAGCCTGTTTTCATTGACTGTCCCAGGCAGGCTGCCTAGGGGGCTGTTTTGCTGGAAGAATGAGCACTAGGGGGAAGAGCAGCTCCACAGGTGAGCGACAGAGACAGCCAGCTCAGAGCCTTTAAAATGAAAAGTGTTCTCTTGAGAGTGTGCAAAGATCTGATTTGTGATAGATCAAAGTCAGGAAATGCATCACTCCTCCAGAATCAAAGGCTCCTTGCTCTCAGGAATAGACAGCAAAGATTCCTCTTGCAAGAAGAGCTAAGCATAACAATAGAGTGGCTGCCACCCTCCCCCAGGCCAGGATAGGGGCCTGGCTGTGTTTGCAAACATCTGCACCTGGGCTGCACCTGCCAGGCAAGGACTGACCTGGAAGCTGTGAAGTGCACCTGCTCTTCTGATTTCCTGTTGTTCATCAGTGGTGGGGATGGGTTGCACTGAACCTTGAATATCCTTCCTTTCTCCATTTGGGGATTGGCTGAGGATGTGGCAGGGCTAGGCAGCCTCCAGTTCCAGCACTTCTACTCATTTCCTCTGTGACCTTGGGCAAGTCACTAGCTCAATTAGATTTCCTCAACAGTCTTGTGGCTTCAAATCTTCTGTTTTGTTCCCTCTCAGGGGTTTGGTGAAGGGTTCCATTCTGAGCTTCAGTCAGGACAATGGGTGGGACTTGCTTTGTGATCAGAAAGGAGTCATTCATGTGGCTTTGACTGGAAAGCACAGAAAAGAAGGGAGAACACCCAAGCCCTCCACAGCACTCAGTTCCAACCAGAATTTTTTATTCATCAGTGAAGTTTTATTCAGCCATCCATTAATGGACATCTAGGTTATTGTAGTATACATATACAACGGAATAGTATTCACCCTTAAAAACAAGAAATTCTGTTATTTGCAATAACATGGATTAACCCAGAGGCCATTATATTAAGTGAACTAAGCCAGGCACAAAGAGACAAATACCACACGATCTCACATATATGTGGAAATTTAAAAAGTCAAACTCATAGAAGCAGAGAGTCAAATAGTGTTTACTAGGGGCTGGTGTCAGGGGGTGGAGGGGAAAGGGGAGATGTTGGTCAGTGGGTACAAAGTTTCAGTTACACAGGAGGAGTTTTAGTGATTTATTTCACAGTATGTTGGCTACAGGTAAGAACAATGCATTGAATATTTCAAACAAACTACAAAAGAGGATTTTGAACCTTCCCCTCACAAAGAAATGATACGAGGCAAGCAGATCACTTGAGATCAGGAGTATGAGACCAGCCTGGTCAACGTGGCAAAATGCCATCTCTACTAAAAATACAAAAATTACCTGGGCATGGTGGCGCATGCCTGTAATCCCAGCTACTCAGGAGACTAAGGCAGAAGAATCAATTGAACCTGGGAGGTGGAGGTTGCAGTGAGCAGAGATCATGCCACTGCACTCTAGCCTGGGCAACAGAGAGAAAATCTGTTTTAAACAACAACAACAACAATAACAACAAAACAAAAACAAAGAAATGATAAGTATTCAAGGTGATAGATATACTAATTAACCTGATTTGATTATTTCACAGTGTATGTAAGTATTGAAACATCACCTGTGCCCTATAATATATATGTGATTATTGCTTGTCTATTAAAAATAAAGCTAATAAAAAAAGAAAATTGAGGCTAGCAAGAGTGATGGTCCTTGGCTCTCCACCCCAACCCTACCCACACAGGTCACTTTAGCCACATTCATTCTTACTTTTACTATCCAAGGATAGGGTGTTCCTTCTCTTCCTCAAAGCTTCCAGGATGCCCTAAACTGCACTGTCTCCCACATCTCCAAAACCTTGTTCCACTGGTCGTGTTCAACCTCTTGCCCACCTGGCGAGCCTTCCTTTCAGCCTGGGAACATACTCAACATATCCTCTCCTGTAAATGAAGCAAACTGAAACTCTTCTCCACACCCATATTTGGCCACAGCCTGATCTCTTTTCTCCCTTTCTCATCCACTCTTGAAAGACTTGTCCATACTCTGGGCCTCCATTTCTGTATTTCACATTCTCAAACACATTTCAATCTGATTCCAGCCTTCACTACTCTACTGAAACTTCTCTTGACAAAGTCATTGGAAAATCTTAATTTCCAAGTTCAAATCTTTACCACACAAGACCTGTTTGCTGAAAGTGAGACAGTGAAAATGCCATTCTACTTCAGATGTTAGATTTTCTTAGCCTCTGTGATTCCATGCACCTTTGGCCTTCCTGCTATCTCTCTTATTACCCCTTTATCTTCTCTGTGGGGACCTCTTCTACTCACTCATAAAATTCAGCATTCTAGAGTTTTACTCTACACTTTATCATCTAGCCTTATCCACTCTTACTGAGTGTTTCAACTCCCACATATAAACTAATAATTTTTCAATAATTATTTCCAGTCCAAAGCTTTCCCCTGAGCTTCACACTTGCATAACCAACAGTGGGCTAGATGTTTTTACCTGGATGGACCATTCAGCATATCCAATACTAAACTTATCATCTCATCCCCAAACATTTTCTTCACCATTTCCAATCTCAGTTGTTGGCATTTCCATCCATGGTGTCATCAGGCCAGAGACCTGAGAAACATCTCCCTCCACCCAAATGCCATCAAACTTTAAGTGCCTCCAGTTGTACCGTATAAGAAAAATGATCAAAATCTGTCCCATCTTCACTATCTTTCCTACCCCAAACTCTGGGAGAAGAGATAGAGTTCTACATGGGAGGGCTTTTGAGGTTCCACGTTAAGAATATGTCATGGACCTGAAGCTACAAAGACCAAAGTTTCCATGTGACTCTGATTTAGAGCCTCTGAGCAGGGTGGACAGCAACTGGGATTCATATAGATCCATAAACACAGCAGCTCAGTGAGATGTCCCACACTATTATTCCCAATGGAAACAATTGCTTCTACTTCCCAACTGTCAGGAGATAAGCTGGAATAAGTCTGGAGTAGTTAAGTAGTCTCTGGATTACACACAATCAGATATTCTAAAAGACAGTGGATTCAATTGCTTCTCCAAGATACTGCCTAGATTTTTAATGTTGGTAAACCTAATCAGGGCTGAAGAGAAAAAAGAGGTGAATTTGTCAGCCAGATAGGAACAAGACAGACATGCAGAGCTCAGATTAGAGATACTGCAGTGGACATTAGCAGTTGGAAGTGATGATGGTTTGACTCCATAACTTGAAGACATACCCCTGACGGGTGTGATCCCAGAGCATGAAATAAGTGTTCTCCGATCAAGGTCAGGAACTCTTACAAGCACTATCTATAGAAATTCTGAGGCCAGAGCGCCTATCCCATGACCAGCTATAGAGCCTCAAAGAGAGAGAAATAATTTTTAGTTCTAAGGGAAATTATCTGCCTGTGTTATATGGTTTTAGAATGTCCTGGAAAACCTTCTCCTCTTAAGCCTATAGCTCCATTAGAATAGCATCTATCATTTCGTGTGAATTGGGTTTGTTTTTTCCCTTTCTTCAATCTTATACCTTTCTTTTAAAGAATAGTTATTCTTTCATTTTAGTAATTTCAACTTGTCTTTTTGGTTCAGGGAGTACATGCATAGGTTTGATACATGGGTATATTGCATAATGCTGAGGTTTGAGATATGAGTGATTCCATCTCCTACTCTCCTAAATAGTGAGCACAGTACCCAATAGTTTTTCAGCCCTTGACCCTTTCTCTCCCTACCCCTTCTGGCATCCCCCAGTGTCTATTGTACCATCTTTTTTATTTTTTTTCCTTTGATACACAGTCTTGCTCTGTTGCCCAGACTGGAGTGCAGTGGCATGATCTCAGCTCACTGCAACCTTAGCTTCCTAGGGTCAAGTGATTCTCTTACCTCAGTCTCTCAAGTAGCTGGGACTACAGGTACATGCCACTACACCTGGCTAATTTTTGTATTTTTAGGGGAGACAGGGTTTTGCTATGTCGGTCAGACTGGTCTCGAACTCCTGATCTCAGGTGGTCCACCCACCTCAGCCTCCCAAAGTCCTGGGATTACAGGCGTGAGCCACTCTGCCTGGCTTGTACCTTCTTTATGTTTGGTTATAAGTACCCAATGTTTAACTCCCACTTTTAAGTGAGAACATGTAGTGTTTGGTGTTCTGTTCCTATGTTAGTTTGCTTAGGATAATGGCCTTAGGATAATGACTCCATCCATGTTGATGCAAAGGACATGATTTTATTCTTTTTATGGCTATGTAATATTCCACTGTGTATATATACACAACATTTTCTTATCCAATCCACCACTGATGAATGGCATCTAGGTTGATCCATGACTTTGCTATTGTAAATAGTGCTGTGATGAACATACAAATGCATGTGTCTTTTTGGTAGAACAATTAATTTTCTTTTGGATATATACCCAGTGCTGGGATTGCTGGGTTGAATGGTAGCTATATTTTACTTCTCCAAACTGTTTTCCCCAGGGACTGAACTAATTTACATTCATACCAACAGTGCATAAGCATTCCCTTTTCTCTGAAGACTTGCCAGAGTCTGTTATTTTATTTATTTATTTTTTACTTTTTAATAGTAGCTATTCAGACTGGTATAAGATGGTATCTCATTGTGGTTCTGACTTTCATTTCTCTGATGATTTGTGATGTGAGGCATATTTTGATGTTTATTAGCCACTTGTATGTCTTCTTTTGAGAAGTGTCTGTTCATGTCCTTTGCCCATATTTTTAATGGGGTTATCTGTTTTTTGCTTGCTGAATTGTTTAAGTTCCTTATAGATTCTGGGTATTAGACCTTTGTTGGATGCATCATTTGCAAATATTTTCTCCCATTCTGCAGGTTGTCTGTCTACTCTGTTGATAGTTACTTTCTTTGGCTGAGCAGAAGCTCTTAAAATCTTTAAGCTCTTTAGGTCCGACTTGGAATATTTGGTTTTGTTGCAATTGCTTTTGAGAACTTAGTCATAAATTCTTTCCCAAGGCCAATGCAAAGACTTTCTCTTAGCACCTGTCACATGCTGCTCTAATCGTTGGTTATCATTCTGTCTCCTAGCTAGTAGAGCCCTTGGAGTCCTCAGGAGGCTACTAGTCATTCATCTTTGTGTCCAGAATGGTGTCTCCTAGGTTTTCTTCTAGGATTCTTATAGTTTGAGGTCTTACATTTAAACCTTTAATCCAACTTGAGTTAATTTTGGCATGTATATGGCAAAAGGTAGGGGTCCAGTGTCATTCTTTTGCACACGGCTAGCCAGCTGTCCCAGCCCCATTGCTTATTTTTGTTGGTCTTATCCCTTTCTAAGGTATCCTGTATACTGCTCTTAGAGTGGTCTTTCTAAATTATATGTCTAGGCCGGGCATGGTGGGTCACACCTGTAATCTCAGCACTTTGGGAGGCCAAGGCAGGCAGATCACCTGAGGTCAGGAGTTAGACACCAGTCTGACCAACATGGTGAAACCCTGTCTCTACTAAAAATACAAAAATTAGCTAAGCATGGTGGTGGGCACCTGTAATCCCAGCTACTTGGGAGGCTGAGGCAGGAGAATCGCTTGAACCAGGGAGGCGGAGGTCATAGTGAGCTGAGATGGCACCACTGTACTCCAGCCTGGGAGACAGAGCGAGACTCCATCTAAAAGAATTTTTTAAAAAAAGTATACATCTAATATCATATTCTTCTCTAAGGCCTTTCACTGATTTCCTTTACCTTTCAGATAAAGTTCTAATTCAGCTAAACCTATTACATCCTTTGTGATCTGACGTCTACATTTCCCTCTAGCTTGCCTTCCACTTCCCTTCCTCTGGAACTCTTACTCCAGCTATATTGAAACACATGCAGTTCCCTGAGAAGAACATGCATGTCTGGGTTTCCATACCTTTGCACATGTTATTCTCTCTTGCTGTAACAAATTTCTTCTTGCTAATGTCAAAAATCAGCTTTGGTATCTCTCTTTACTCTCTCAGCTGGCAAGCTCTGTGTCCCCAAAGCACCAAGGCCCCTCCTCTTCACACCTGTCACATGCTACTCTAACTGTGGCTTATCATTCTGTCTCCCAGCTAGTAGAGCCCTTGGGGTCCTTTAAAGGCTCCTAGTCATGCATCTTTGTGTTCCAGTGCTTAGGAGAGTATCTGTCATATAGGAGGTGCTCTACAAATGTCTCACAGCAAGCTTTGTCTGAGGAATGGAGAAAAAAAGAAAGAAACTGCATACGTGGGAGGAGAAGTCCTCATGTCAGACGGGAGGAGAGAATGCCTTCTGAGAATGTTTTGCTTTATAGTTGAGTTGGGAGTTGAACTCTAATTCAGCAATGGACAGATGACTCTCTATTTCCTGGCCCCATTGGCTTCAGGTACACTCAGTCAGCTGTTCACACTGCACCAAGTTACCTCTTCATTGCCCAGCCTTCCATTTCACTTTGCACTTTTGAATGAGGGCAACAAATTTGACAATGTGGAGCTACCTTTAAAAGTGAAACTAAAAATGGGGGCATGCCCCTTCTTCTCCAACCAGACTTCTTTTCTGTATACCCCATCCTACCTCCTTGTACACCTGCCCACCTCTCTGTGATCAAGTTTTAAAATGCATCAATAAAATGTCCCCCAACCTAAATTGATTCTTCTGCTAATACACAGTGGCAGCTTTTAAATACAGGAGGCTCCAATTGTCACTTTCAATCATAGGCTCTGCTGAGGGAGACTTAGAAGGACTTAATCATCTTAAGAAAACAAACAGGCCCTCTGCTGAGGAGCAGCATGCCGACAGACAGATAGATAGGAGGGAGGACAGAAATTGGCATGCCCAGGATCCTTCCTGTGATCCATATGATGCAGTTCCAGCACTTACAGACCAGGTCCCAGAGAACGAAACTGACAACTCGACATGCCCCTTATCCTTTCCAATTAGCATCTAGTTCATGTTCTTTCTCTCTTGCTTTCTCCCTCTCTAAGAGCATCTGGCCCTTTTAAAGGAACAAGGTCTCTTGTTGTTCCCTATCCAACTCTCACTCCTCACCTGAACTGGTCCCAGACTATCAAAACTTAGAATGTGACAGCTGAAAAGATCTAGTCCACAAGAGGTCTAGTCTAGTACCCTCATTTTACACGTGTGGAAGAGAGTTCAGCTTGGGAGAGCCATTTATAAATGGACAGATAGGCTAGAGTTGAACCCAGATCTGCCAATTACCAGCCCAGTTCTCTTCAGCTTCTCAACTGGCTACATATTAGCATCATCTGGGGATCTTAAGAAGAAGAATAAAAGGAAAATTAAAAAAACTTGTGCCCAGACCCTAGGCATAAGTAGACTTTAGGAACTCCCCAGGTGGCATTAATGTAAAGCCAGAGTTCAGAATCACTGAATGCACGCAATTTCTTTCCAGACTCTGTTCAGATTCACTGGGCACTGTATGTGGGGGGGAGATGTAATTAGGGAGAAGAAAGCTGGGTTGTTGTATATTGAGAAGCAGAAATTAACTCTGTAAGATCTTTTGGCCAGGCTCGTTGCGGTGGCTCATGCCTGTAATCCCAGCACTTTGGGAGGCTGAGGTGGGTGGATCAGGAGATCAGGAGTTAAGAGACCAGCCTGGCCAAGATGGTGAAACCTTGTCTCTACTAAAAATACAAAAAAAAAATAATAATAATAATAACTGGGCATGGTGGTGGGCACCTGTAATCCCAGCTACTCAGGAGGCTGAGGCAGGAGAATCACTTGAACCTGGGAGGCAGAGGTTGCAGTGAGCCAAGATTACGCCACTGTACTCCAGCCTGGGCAACAGAGTGAGACTCTGTCTCAAAAAAAAAAAAAAAAGGAAAAAAAAAACATATTTTGGCCAGACCAGAGATCCCTAACTAGGGATGTTTAATTCCCTCTGAAGGAGTTTCTTGTTTCGTTTAAACCAGCACAGGGCTATCAACCATTTTTTGCTGGGCATGGAACTTGGTATTAGGTGTTATTAATTTGGTGTTATTAATTGTGAAGACACAGACAAAAGGACACTGGCCCTTCGTTTCTGAAACACTAGATCGCATATTATTTAACAAAATAACTTAAAATCTTTACAAGGAAACATGTGTTCAGAAGCTTGTAGACACACTAGCCCCTGGGTTAAGCACACAGCTGCCCCAAGAACCATGAATTATTGGCTTCTTAAGCCCAAGGCGTCATTGAGGGTCCTGCTCACAGTAGGCACTCCATAAATGCTTGATGTCTGGACTGAAACTCTGAGCCTGAAGCTGAGGAAGGAACTGGCAATAAAAACGATCTAATAGAACAGTTAGGAACTGTCGTGAGTTAGCCCATCTGTAAGGTCAGAAGCTCCCCAGAGGGCAGCTAGGCATGTGCCCGAAAGCAAACTTCCCACACCTGGCTGATAATAAGCCTCAGCTGGGGATATTCAAAATACCATATAGATTCTTATATAGGCCCAGACACACTGAGTCAGAGTTCCTAAGGGTGCTACCTGGAAATCTGCATTATTTTATAAGTGTCTTGGGCAATTCTGATCGTCAGGTTTGATAACTTCTGCTTGAGGAAACTTTAAGCCTGAACTTGAATCACCACATAGTGAAGTGATTTAACCTTTACTTGGGAGTCACACTGACTAAACTAACTGATTTCTGTCATGATGTGAAAACTTCCTGGCTGTTCCTCCTCAGCAAGTCACCCTAATTCTGTGAGCCCATTCCGTCATTTGTAAATCTGCAAAGGGTGGCTCTAATGTGGGTAAAACACGGGCACAATTCCTGGCAGAAAGTAAGTGCTCAGTCGTTGAAAGCTATTGCTATTTGAGCTTTCCTTCCATGTTGGAGAATGGGTCTCAGTGGCCTGAGGTCTAGGGAGTTGGAAGGTGGGTCGTTCCCTCTCTAGCCCTGGTCAGTTCAAGACAGATAACTGAATACCAGGGGAAGGAAGTGAGAACTTTCATTTTAAAAAGTGTCTTCCAGTATAAAATGAGCCAGGTAAAGTGCTGCAATCTTTGCTCTCCTAGCACTCATTGGCAATGTGATCTGGCAAGACCTTGAACTTCTGGGTTTCAAAATCCTTTTGCAAAATGGAGATACTGCCCTATGTCCTGCCATATTCACAGAATCCAGGATGATTAAAAACACACCAAACCGCAGTTCTACCTTGTTTAAACAGATATTTATTGAATGCTTGTGACAGTCAGGCTTCGTGCTAAGTGGTGTATGTGCATTATTTCATGCATGCCATGGCATTATCAGTAGGTTCCAAGTTGCACCCATTGTATAGTACAAGCAAGGCTTAGAGAAGACAAGTAACTCAAGGTTACTGATAGGAGGTGAAGCTGGCATTCAAACCCAGGCCTGTAAGACTTCAGACTAGACAGATAGCCATAACCACTATGGTCCTCATGTCATCACAGCCCACCAGAGTTCCAGACCCCATCATGTTCCTTCTCAAATTAAATCTTCCCATTGACCAGGAATGCTAAGTATCATTTTCTTCCATGTCCAATTCAGGCTTGAATCCAAGGCCTTAGCTTTTCTATTATCCTACTGCTTTTTCCCATGGCAAGACTTAAAACCTAAAAGCAGCATGTTAAAGAGAGCTTGCTACATAGGACTGTACTTCAAGGAATTCTCATCAAATCAACTTTATGAATTCAGCTTTGTACATTCATTAAAAAATAATACAGCCAGCTGTTTTGATTTGCTAGAGTGCTTAGTTGTAGATGTGCCTCCATTTAGGAAAACTCGGCATGTAAGACTCCGTAGTGACAAAACAGGTATATTTAAAGGTGAATAATTACACATTATAGAATGATTTTCTTTAATTTTTTTAAGAGTTCTCTAAATTTGTTTCTTTTATTAAATATTTGTCAAAGAGACTGGAGTGGAAAGAGGGAGGCAGAAAAATTTCACATGTTAAAGAAAGAATGATCCAGAACATCTCTAAATAATGATGAGAGTCGCTGGAAACAGGGGATCATGTTTACCCAAAGAAATCATGTTATCTACAACTTTTCAGGAACACGACTATTGCACAAAGAGAAGTACACCTGAAGCTTCTTGATGTTGAATCAGAGGTTACAACATAGACTCAAAGGGCTGGATTTGTGCCTGTTAAGTAAAAAACAGCACGATATGTGAATCAGTCGATATCCCTCTAGTGCTGAACACTGCCTTCTGAGTCACAGCCTGGCTCTCCTGGTCCAGAGATCTGTTTCACGGGAACCTGAAAACCTGCCAAATCCATCACCCATGATGAGCAGGTGAGCTGAGGGGCCCCTGATTTATGTTAGACCATCCTAGGGGCAGAACTGCCTTGCACAAGGACTGTCAGAACTGATCAATGAATAAATGAAGTCACTGACCAGGGGACGGCTCACTCTCTTCATTTTTAAGAATTTTGCAATGAGAAAATCACTAAGATCCATGTTAGGACCTGATAATATTAGCCTAAATCCCCTCTTTTATACTCTTTTTGGGGCTCGGGAGGGGGAAGGAGGGAAGTATGTAAGGCAAGAGATTTTGGACTGAATATATCTTCCAAGGTGAGTATATGGGGTGTATGCTGAGTAGGGCAGGTTTGAGATGCTGCTCAGGGACTTTCTGAAGTTGTGAGGCCCTGATCTGCATGGGAAAAAACCAGACATGTTGCACAGACACTCATTTGTCAACTTCCTCTATGACTGGGCTCAAAATGGCTGTGTAAATAACTCGCCAGGGAGGATGGCAGAGCAAAGCGCTGGCAGTTATTGTGCTATGAAATATGCATTAATTGCATTAAACATTCAGTCTGAAACTCAGCGGTGAGGCCCTTTTTGTCAGTTTTTATAGTGCACAGACAGACAGACCAGGATGCGGATGGCAATGGCCTTCTGTGTAGACCCTGACGCTGTAACACCCTGAGCCGCTCCTCTGATATTCCAGGCGTGGCCTCTGGCTTCCTGTTCAGCAGCATGCTGCTAATGAGGCCAGGGTCACTAGCTCTCGCTCCCTAGGAGCCCCCACCTCTGCTCTGTTCCCCAGACACCGCCGACCGTGTCTTGAATCTCAGCCAGTCATCACTCGTACATGTCTCTGGTCACCGTGGGGCTGGGTGTGAAGATGGAGGGCTCAGCAGAGTCTGTCCCCATCGGTAGAAAACAGCCTTTCCTCTAACAAGGCAGTTCTCGCTTGGATTTGATTATTGCATTTGAAAACCCAAGGTGTGCTTTATAAGAGGAAGAAACCATGTCAAGGGATAAGAGCCAAATGTGTAAGGATGCCTTTGAAGGGAGATAATGGAGAGAGAAAGAGACACGAGAGAGGGAGAGAGAGGGTGATAAATATATAGATGTGCTGTTATGCCTGTAATCCTAGCACTTTGGAGGCCGAGGCAGGAGGATCACTTGAGCCCAGGAGCTCAAGACCAGCCTGGGAAATGTAGTGAGACCCTGTCTCTACAAAAAATTTTAAAAATTAGCTGGACGTCATGGTACATGCCTATAGTCCCAGCTACTTGAGAGGCTGAGGCAAGAGTATTGCTTGAACATAGGAGTTTGAGGTTACAATGAGCTTTGACTGCACCACTGCACTCCAGCCTGGGTGACAGAGGACTGTCTCAAAAAAAAAAAAAAAAAATTAAAAATTAAAATACATGTGTATATGTGCTGGAAGAGTTGAGCATTAAGATTTGAAGTGCCTTTGATCTTTCTGTTTCCATCAAATTCAACACAAGTCTCACTCTGATATTCAAGGTCCTCTTCAATAAGTCCCAGCCCAACTTTCCTAGGTTTGCCGTCCATGGTTTCCCTGCTCTAAGCCATACTGTAGCCAAACTGCATGACATGTTTCCTGAATTTACTTTTCTGACTTTCTGCCTTTGATTGCCATAGAAAGACCAGTCATCCTGGTTTGCTGAGGACAGTACTGGTTTTAGCACAGAAAGTGGAACACCTCAGGAAACACTTCAGTGCTAAGTACTCCAGGTCAGTTGGTCACCTTACTGTTCCCTCTGCTTGCAGTGGATGGCCTCTCTTTCTACCTCTGTGCCTTTGTAAATCCTGCAAAGTCCATTCTTCTCCATCACTCATTTTATAATTGTTTTTACACTGATTTATCTGCATCCACAAACTTCTAATAAACATCCTTCATTTATGCTTCTCTCGCTATCCCCGCATTCATTCAACCAACATTTATGGAGAATGCATAGGTGTCCTGTCTTCTGCCAGGCACCCTGCCTGCAGGGAACTCACAGTCTGTGGAGGGAAATGGTAATTCAGTACTTATAATAGAGTGGAATAAATCATTAAAAGGGTTATTCACAAATTAAGAGGAAAGTGAAAACTGTCAAAGATAGATCAGAGATTTAGGACTAGAAAAATTGCTGAAAAGTGAGGTAAAGTTCTAAAAATTCCGAAAATTCCTTGTAGATCTGAGGTCTTCATTGTTAATATCTCCTCACTAGCATTATCCATACGGTAACTGGAAATTCTTTTGAGTTCACTCATAATTCTATTTGTGAAGGAAAAAATCCATGCTTTTTCTTAGTGCAACAGTAATATATGGTAATTTTGGAAAATTTAGGATATTATACATGTTTATGGGTGTTTTTGGGTGCATGTACTATAGCATCACCCAGGGATAACCACTGTTCACATTTTAGTATATAATCTTCCAGATTTTATGTGGAAATGAAGATACAGATTTTAAACAAAAGGAGATTTTACTAGACATACTGTTTTATAACCCAGTATTAACAACAGACATCTCCACACACTTGTGTGTGTGAATACAAACATCTGCAACATCATTTAAAATAACTGCATATACTTTATCACATGGGTGTTTTTCATTTATTTAACTATTATCGAACAATTAGATCATGTCTCATTTTTTACAATTACAAATAAGACTGCAATAAACATCCTTCAAAATACATACAGTATTTGAAAGTCCTCTGTAAACTGTAAAGTGTTCCAAGCAAGTAAGTTCATCATGCTGATTTCTCTCTGGAATTTCATCTGCGTCTGCCTGGGGACTGTTGGGGACCGGAGTCTCTCTAGTTTGTTTTTGAGCTAGGCTAGGAACTGAATCTCCTCAGTTGCTTCCTCTCATGATTTTCCTAATGGGCATGACTCTCCATTTTCCTGAGAAAATGTCCTTGTCAAAATGTATTTGTCCTAAGGATGGACAAACTGTATTTGTCCTAAGGATGTTAGAGAGAGGGGGAACACACCTACCAAACCCTTTGTTATGAGAAATCCCTATCTTGAGGTCCCCAGGCTAGTACTCTTTTCACAAAATACAGCCTAGAAAAGTACATTCCTCCTCCTACCCTGCCCAGCACCCTCAGCAGGTCCTCATGGACGGAGAAAACTCTGTAGGTATAAGCCCAGCAATTTAGCTCGACTTGGAAGGGCCCAAGAAACTGGTTAGTAAACAAAAGTGATTTTCCTTAATCAGGGCTGGTCACACGTGAGAGCCCTAACTGCCGGAGTTCCACCTGCTACTTCCTAAGCCTCCTCATCCCCCTTGCCCCACCCTCTAGGGACCTTGGCCTGGCCCTTCCCAACTCCCCGTTCCCCACCTGTTGCTGTGATTTCTTTGGTGGTGGGCAGGGGAAAGAGCCTCCCTGAAACCAAATATTGGCCAGGGGCAGAGCCAGCCTCCCTCCCTCCTCACCCTGGGAAAGCTGGCTCTGCACTGGGAAATCCTCGCTAACTGGAATTACCTGGGGCACCTTTCCCAGGCACCACTTTATAGCCATAACGAAGAGCCGTCTTTCCAGCACCATGTAAAGGAAGAAGACCCTGATTTACTAAGACCAGCCCAGTTTCAGCCTTGAAGCATGTAGGGTTGCTGCATATTAGATTTTGCATGCGTTGCCCTGGCTTTTCCTTCCAAGCAGTCCAGTCTGCTTACTATTCCCTGTACACACCCTACTTATTCCTGTTTCATGTCTCTGCCGATGCTAGTCCCTTGCCTCAAATACACTCTGATATTTATAAATCTTTTTCGCTTAGCATTTCAAAAGGCCTTTCTGTCTATGATCTCATCCATTTGGATCATATCATGATCCCCACAGCAACCCGGGGAGCTTTTGTTATTACTATTATTTAAATTACTATTCCCTGTTACATTTGAGGAACCGAGGCCCAGAGATGCCCAATGACTTGTTCAAAGTCACATCAGTAGTCACAGAAAGAGCAGGAATTAGACCAACGACTCTGTGTCTTCAGTTCTGGTGTTTCTTCACCACCACCCACTGTGTCCCCATTACACCTAAAACACCTCACTAAGTGCCTGTGCCCATCTCAACCCCTGTAGTTGTTTTTGCCTGCACCTGTCCATCATGTCCATCCCTGTTAGGTTACACTACTCCACTTTTTGCTTGAGGAACCATCCCCATGCCCTCAGGTCATGTGATTTTGGTGGACTGACCTCATCACTTCGCTTAGTGAGTGAACACATAATCAGAGCTAGCCAATCAGAGCAGTCCAGGGCCCCCTGGCCATACTGATTGGCTCAGAGGAGAACACGTGACCAGCCAGCACAATGGGGTGCAATTGCAGGTCCTTTTGCTAGAGTTGTCTGGAAAGAGACTCTTCCTGTTGCAATTTCTAAAACTGCAGAATGTAAGCATGGAGTTTCTGGGCCACCACATGGAGATGCCTTTCTGAGAATGAAGCTGACAAAGAGTAAAGCAAAGAAGTTGCAAGAGAGCTAAATCCTGAAGATGTTACTCAATTCATTGGATTCTGCATTGCCCGAAGCCAATTTGAGTCAGTTCCCAAATGCTGGTTTTAGTTGCATTTCTGTCACTTGCATTAAAAAACAGAGCCTTAAGGAATTCACCCTGTCCCCTCCTTTTGGAAATTCTCCTTTTATTTCTTGCTTCTATATCTTCTCCTTGTATGGTCTGCCCACCTGTTGCGCTGGATGAAAATACTGTCAACATTACATGCTTGAGTCTTCTTCCTGCTTTGTTATAACCAGTTTGAAGACAGGAACTGTGCTAATTCTCTTCTTTTCTTGTATTTGTGCAGTAGAAGGAGCACAGACTTTGAAATTGGAACACCTATAAGTTCTACCTCTATCACAAGATGAATGGTCTTGAATGGATAACTTTAATTTCTTCTTACAAATCATTTTTAAAATCTGTAAGATAAGACTTTAGACTGGGCATGGTGGCTCACACCTGTAATTCTAGCACTTTGGGAGGCCGAGGTGAGAGGATCAGTTGAGGTCAGTTCAAGACCAGCCTAGCCAACATGACAAAAATCCCTCTCTACTAAAAACACAAAATGAGCCAGGCCTGGTGGCACGAGCCTGTAATCCCAGCTACTTAGGAGGCTGAGGCAGGAGAATCACTTGAACTTGGGAAGCGGAGGTTGCAGTGAGCTGAGATTGTGCCACTACACTGCAGCCCGGCTGACAAAGCGAGACTCCACTTCAAAAAAAAAAAAAAAAAAAAAGATAAGACTTTAAGCATAAAAACCTACCTTGCACATTTATTATAACTGTCAAATAAAGTAGCATATATGAAAGTCCTTTTCAAACTGTTAAAATGCTAGTTATTCCACTGTAAGGGATTACTTAAAACAGTGTCTGGCATAAAGTAAGCACCCTAAAACTGTCTGTTAAATTGAAAACTAAATAAAAATAATTTTTAAATTCAGCTTTTGTTTGTTGCCATACATTGCTTAAATCCTGTGCTTTAAGAGCAGGTTGATGGCAAATTGGGAACAAGCATTTAGATGCCTCAGTGATTTTTTTTGTTTGTTTTGTTTTTGCAAATTTGTGCCTAGGGTTCCTCATTGGCTCTTCCGTTTTCAATGAGACCACACACAATAGTGGCTTGAGCACTACCTTGTAAGAGCTGGTTTTGGAGAGGAGTTAGACTAGGGAGTGTCTACCATCTTAGGCCATAATTGCTCACTCCCGCCTCCTAGTTTCAACCATTTACCAGCCCTCCCCAACAATAAAAAAGTACAAGCAGAGAAATAAGATCAGCTTAGGACGTTGCCCACTGGAAGACATTCATGCATTTCTATAGCCTTTTTGTAGGCCTTCTTTGGCAGTCACAAAAGCTTTTACATGCATATTTGGACAATGCATGGTGGCCTTAGCTCCTTGTTGGTTCCAGCTGAGAAAGAACTCCTGAGTTGGAAACTGAGGTCAGTATAGTTCAAAGGCAAGCTCCTGGTAGCCTGGCCCTCTTTAGATTCCTGGTCACTCACTCATCGACCCAGGTGAACTTCACTAAGAGAATTTGAAAATGCCCCAAGGAAATAGTTTTGCTAAATCATTCTGTTTAGAGAATCAGGAGAAATGAATGCCTAAACTTGCCATCATGGTTCATGAACTTCCTTATTTTTTTAAAATGCTACTAATTTTTGAGCACTTATCTGTGCTAGACCCCATAAATGAGCATATAACATGTTTTTATGTGTTTAATTCTCAACTTATCTCCCTAAGGGAGGTTCCATCATTTTGTTACCTAAAAGGGGTCCTGATCCAGACCCCAAGAGTGGGTTCTTGGATTGCATGCAAGAAAGAATTCGGGGCAAGTCCATAAAGTGAAAGCAGGTTTATTAAGAAAGTAAAGGAATACAAGAATGGCTACTCCATAGCTCCCTTGGGGCTTTTGATTGGCTATTTTTATGGTTATTTCTTGATTATATGCTAAACAAAAGGCGGATTCTTCAGAAGTTTTCTGGGAAGGGGGCAGGGATTTTCCGGAACCGAGGGTTCCTTTTCCTTTTGGACCATATAGGGTAACTTCCAGATGTTGCCATGCATTTGTAAATGGTCATGGTGCTGGTGGAAGTGTCTTTTAGCATGCTAATATATTTTCATTAGCATATAATGAGCAGTGAGGATAACAGAGGTTACTTTTGTCACCATCTTGGTTTTGGCAGGTTTGGGCCTGGTTCTTTACTGCATCCTGTTTTATCAACAAAGTCTTTGTGACCTGTATCTTGTGCCGACCTCCTATTTTATCCTGTGACTAAGAATGTCTAATCTCATGGGAATGATCCCAGCAGGTCTCAGCCTTGTTTCACCCAGACCCTATTCAAGATGGAGTCGCTGTGGTTTGAATGCCTCTGACAATTTCCCTGTTATGGAGAGGCTTAAATAACTCACAGAAGGTCTCATTGCTAGTGAATGGAAAAGTGGGGTTTTAAACCTCAGGGTTTTTTTTATTCTAGTGTCTAAGCTTTTCCCGTCTAGTATACCTGTTTATTATGAGATTCCATGATGTCCACACCCACTTTTTAACAGCTTAAACACCCCCCTTTTAACAGCATTTTTTGAATTATGTCTAATATCACATACATGTACATTTATATTTATACAATATCATAATTTATCAAGATTAGGAATTGAATTCTATTTCCCTCTGCATTTCGAGCAGTGAGAACCATAGAGGGAAATGCCACACAATGGTAGATAGGTGGATGGTTGGAGGAATGAGAAATATACAAGAGGGTCTCTAGTCTCAAAGATTTTACAATTTAGCAGGAGAGAAAAAGCATAAGTATATGGAAAACTAAAAATTTTAATAAGAAAGTCCCTAATACAACCATGATTGTTTATCAATAATCATGGGGACTGATAAACTTATTGTTATCCTCGAAGGGTAGAGAGAGAGATGCCTTTGGGCTGGTTCACACCAGAGTATGTGCTTAGTGGTTGCTCTTTGAATTTTTAGTTCTGATTTCCTATTTCATTCTTTCTCTGTGATGAGGAACACAGTGGCCTCAGTTCTATCCAGCATCCGCACCCCACACCCTTAGCGGGGAAGACGCTGAGTAAGCGTTGGTTTATGAAGATTGATGACCACTCTCAGATTACTCTCAGTCGGTGTGGGGCCCTGAGCTTCCTCAATTTTCATTTAATTAGCTTCCCCCTTTCTTCAGCTTTGCCCAGGGAAAGATAGCTCTTGTTGTCTCTAAGAAATGTTTTTCCAGTCCCCACCCTTTTTGAAGCCACCCTGTGGAATGTGGAGGCCTTGGTTAGAGAGGAAGTAGTCAGACTCCGTCTCAGTCTGACTCTCCTGTACCCTCCCACTTCCTCCTCCCCAAGCTCAATTCAAAGTCACTTCTAGTTATCTTGGCTTTATCCTACCTGGGACAGTCCTCAGGTTCCCAGATGTCATAAATAATACTTATATCACGTCTTTTATTGTATAAGCACGACTGAACTTCTTCCTCACTCTCCACCCTCCTTGAACTATCTCTGATTCTCTGATCTTTCAGTTCCCACAGCTGGGAACAGTCCAGGAATTACTTCTGAACATGCGCCGATCAATTTGTTTTTACCTCTCCAGGTAGGGAGCAAGTAGGAAGGAATAACCAAGTTGCCTCTGTTTCCAAAACTTTCTAGAAAATTGGCAAGTTGCTAGACCTAATAAATAAAAGCCGCCTCACTGTGATAATAGCCTGCCTGGGATGACTATCCCAACCGCTCCTTACATTCAACTCCCCCACACTTGCCATCTTGCTTTCCCTCTCTCTGGTTCTTAAAATAATGTATCTATGATATGAAATTCTGTTGATTCCGGATTCAGCCCCAAGTGTAACTGTGAAGCAAGGGGAGTTTTCTTGGCAGCTTCTTGCCTGTTCTGAAGTCCTCCATTCCATACACTCAATGACCCAGGCACCACACCACAGTCACCACCTACTGTGTAAACCTTCCTAGTCTGTTAGTAGGAAAACAGATTTTCAGAAGCTGGGGATTTCCCCAGGAGTATAGTCTACTTTCCTTCTAACTAACAATACTTTTTTTCACATTGCAGGAGAGAGAAGGGGAGAAAGGGAGGCTCGAGAGAAGGGGATAAGAGTGGGTTTCATCACCTTGCAGGTGAATCCAAGTAGCATAATTCTTCACAGAAATGTTACTCTGTGTGTTGAAGATTCCTTTTCGAATGTTCACTCTCTTCTGGGTTCCTGAAAGCAGTCAGAGGAGGGATCCCCCATTAAGCTGAAGCTCTTCTCTTCCCTCTTTCTGGATGTTAGAGGTAGAGCTGGGTCAACCCTGGCACAGGTGGCTGGACACTGGTTGGAAGGGAGGAATGACCAAGCTCTGTGTGTGTCCCAAAAGTCACTTCTCTTTAGTCTCCTTTTCAACTTTGGTACTTCCAAAGCACCACCTCTACTCCACCCCACCCCACGCCCCTCCTCAGCCCTTAGGGCTAGCTCTGGTGGTGCTTTCAAGGACTTCCAGCTGGCTGAAAGGGTGTGAATAATCCACCTTTTGTTTAGCATATGATCAAGAGCAAAACCCCCAGTATTGCTTAGAAGCCATTTTCTGCCTCTTAGGTCTTCTCCCCACAGGTATTTCAAGGTCTGTGTTCTCACACCGGGCCACATGAGAGTCAGTCCAATTCCATTCTGTCAAACTCAGGAAAGACCTCATTGGGCACATCTAATGATGAGTTATGTAAGGCAAGCTCCAACTTCTCAGAGCTTTGTTTTCCTCATTGGCAAACTGCGGACTAAATCAGAGGCACTCAGATTCCTGTGTGTAGGAAAATTGTTTGAGAGCTGTTGAAAAGCAGATTTCAGGCCTTGATGCCAGGATTCTGTTGCCATAGTTCTGCTGCAGGGCCTAGGACTCTGCATTTTAAACAGACTTCTCAATCATTTTACCATAAATCTGGAGAACACCTTCTGAAGAACGCATCTGGGGATCAATGTACACCCACTGACATACACTCACTGTTATGGTCCAGGGACAGGAGTGCAGTCTTATGGAGTCTGGTTGCTGTTAGACTTTCCCAAAGAGTCCCCCTTTCTCCGCTCCAGTTCCACATTTCCAAGCACTCATCCTGCAAGAAATCTTCTCTAAGCGTGGCGCCCAGCACCTCACCCCTGCATAGCCCACCACACACAAGCTGGCTCTTGTGCTCAGTGCTTTCTGTGTTTCCTTTGCACTGGTTCGAATGGCTCCTATTTGTCCACTGCTTTCAAAGGCTTTTGGATGGTTCAGCTTGTGTATTTATCATGTTTCTCTAACTGGCAGCAAGGTCCTCAGGGACATCTATTTCTTCTCTTTTGTTTCTTCCCACTGTGCTCAGAACAATGCTCAAGACAGATATTCTCTATTTGTTTGTCTGCTGACCAACTGACACTCTGCTTCTACCTAGCAGGCCATTTTCCTGATGGCAGGCAAAGCAGTAGACTTTTCTGGGCAGGAGGAAGGAAAGGAAGAAGGAAGCAGAGAACCAGTGCTGCATAGCCTTCCAAATCCCTCCAAGTTGCATCATTTCATTCGTTAGTTACCAGGCACATGGCTGCTTGTCTGGGAGACTCTCCCTGCAATATCGTCACCAAGTTTACTGACTGGCCAATCAAAGGGAGTTTCTGCCTTACGTTCCTAGAGGGAGGAGTAGGGTGGGCTGATTACCTCATTCTCCTTTGAAAAGGAAGTTGTCTACCCTGGTGGTTTAGACCTTGGGCTTTACAGTCAAGCAGATATAAATTCCGATCGCGACTCTACTTGTTGCCAGCTGACTTACCTTGCATAAATTTCTTAATTTCAGCAAGCCTCAGTTTTCTCAGCTGGGAAATGGGGATAAGAATACAGTATCCATCACATAGTTTTGTTGGGGAAGGTTAAATAAAATGCAATTGAAACACTTGCACAGTGGCTTGCACCAAGTGGGCACTCAAAAACATCAGCCACTGAAGGAGCTATAAAAGGGCCTTCTGCTTTTGTGAAAGTCCAAGGCCCTCCTGGCTGTTGTCTTCTTTATTACCCTGCTATCTCCTCCTTGATTGTTATATTTTTCCCTCCATCTCTTGGAGGACATCATCAGAACAGCAAGAGAGAGTGTGAGAGGAGTCCCTCATCCCTCCAGGAAGGGGCCCCACTCCAGGAGCGGCCCATTTTCTTTTCTTGCAAACTGAGCCTGCAAGCTCCAGGAAACAGGCCATCTTCCCTTCCCTTCCTCTGGTCAGCTTGTCCACTGGAAGCCTCCCTGGCTCAGGGCCACCCCCAAGGTACCCTATCTTCTGCTCTGCCCAGCCAATCTAAAACTGGTGATCTCAGCTTTAATTGAAAATCCCCAATCAGGACAGCACAAAGAGATTCTCTTTTTAATTTAAACCTCCAAAAGCAAATACTTGAGCGGATATGCTGTCCTCTTATCTTCTTGCTTTTCTTTCCTGTCTGAAGCAAACTCCTCTTGTGAGACCTTGGGGTCTCAGTAAAGAGGGCTCTGCAATTGTACATTATGCATTTGTGCAAAGGGACTCCTTAGTGGGTTGGTAAGTGCCCTTAAAACAGATTTTATAAATATTTCAGGCAAGATTTTCTATTAGATTCTGTATTTTAGAAACTTCTGCTCCTATCTGGGTAGCCAGTTTTTCAAGGATACTTCCTTTTAGTTGAAATCAGCCTCAGAGAAGTGTTTCGGTCTCCAAAGTATCTTCTAAACTGTGTGGTTGACCTAGGAGCCCACATGAAATTATTCTATGTTATAATGATTGAAAATATCCAGGGAACAAAATAGCCCTGGGGAAATTGTGTTTTCTTCTAGTATTTGGCTAGTGGAGGTGTTAATCTGGAAGGTGGCTGGGTACTGAAAGCATGCATGGGAAGGAATCTTTCCTCCATCAGAGGTGTGAGGAAGTAAGCTAATCAGGACTCCAGTCTTTATGGAAATGCATCTTCCGCAAGCAGAAGGCACTGACCTTTTGGCTGGAGAGCTTTCCCAAAGGGGCAGGAAGGCTCAAGGACGAGCGACACAGAAGAGGCCTGGGCATTTGCGGAAGGCCTGCTTGCACTTTCTCTGAGGCTCTAGCGTTAGCAGTGGTGAATCCATGCGGGTTGTTGCAGCAACCTCCATTCTTGCATTCTCAGAAGAAAGAATTCGACTGAAGGACATAAGGCAGAAGGAGATACTGAGGCAAATTTTAGAGCAGGAGTGAAAGTTTATTAAAAAGCTCTAAGAGGCTGAGTGCCTCTTAATCCTATAATCCCCAGCACTTTGGGAGGCCAAGACAGATGGATAACTTGAGGCCAGGAGTTCGAGACCAGTCTGGCCAACATGGTGAAACTCTGTCTCTACTGAAAATACAAAACTTAGCTGGGCATGGTGGCACGGGCCTGTAGTCCCAGGTACCCGGGAGACTGAGGCACGAGAATCCCTTGAACACAGGAGGTGGGAGTTGCAGTGAGTTGATATCTCGCCACTGCACTCTAGCCTGGGAGTGAGACTCTGTCTCAAAAAAAAAAAGTTTTAGAGCAGGAATGAGGCTAAAGTACCCTTGGAAGAGGGCCAAGCAGGCAATTTGAGAGATTCAAGTGCATGGTTTGACCTTTGACTTGGGGTGTTATATGTTGGCATGCTTCCGGGGTTGCCTTACTTCTCACCTGATTCTTCCCTTATGGTGGGCTGTCCACATGCACAGTGGCCTGCCAGCACTTGGGAGGGACCACGTGTGCAGTGTGTTTACTGGAGTTGTATGTGTGCTCACTTGAGATATTATTCCCTTACCAGTCGAATGTCCCTAGAAGGTCATATACCAGTTAAACTCTGCTATTTTGCCTCTTCATGCACATGCTTGAGCTAACTCACCCAACTCCTCCTGAGACCTTATCAGGGAGCTGCTGATCACCAGTTTCAGGTGTTTCTATCTATTGGGAGACTTTCCTTGGCTCTGGCTATGACCAATTATTATTGTAGAGAGACAGTATAACAACTGCCTGACCATCACCTGATGTTCACCTGATATTCCTGGTGGTGGCGGGGCCACTGCCTGCCCTGCTCATGTCTGCCTGACTATCTACTGTAACACTAGTTCCTGGGCCAGTCCTGGGACACACCAGAGTCCCTGCCCTAAAGGGCTTAACAAGGACAGCAGGATATGACACCAAAGACAAACAAGAAAAAAACCCCAAATCTGGCATTCAAGCCTAGATTATATCCGCTGTCTCTCTCTGATCTCCAGCCTCCCTTCCCTCTTGCCTTCCTTCAGTCTATTCTCAGCAGCCAAAGAAGCTAAGAGTGCCACCTGGCTGCCCTCTTCCCTCCTACTCTCCTCTTGAGCCCCCAGTCTCCTTTCTGACTGACTCATATTCATCCTTCAGATCTCAGCTTAGACTCACATTGTTTGAGAAGCTTTCACTGACCACGCCATCCCGTGCTGAGCTATGGCTCACCCTGTACGCCCAGTATCCCAGTGGTCCATTTCTTGTCTGCCCACCCCCTCCAATTTGGACTACAAGCTCCTTAAAGGTGGGAACTTTGTTTTGTTAAGGATGTATTCCTAGCAACCAACACCCAACACCCAACATTCAGTGATTGACAAGGCACAGAACAGCTGTAATTGAATCTCTCATTCAGGAAAAGGAAGAATGGGAAAAAACACAGTGGTCACTGAGCCACAGCAGGAATGGAGATGACCCTGCCTGGCTGAGGAAGGGACCCAGCAGAGTCTGGCAGCCCAGGACCTGGTTTTTGGAGAATTGCTGTTGTCCATTACCTTTCAAAGCCAAATCAGAGGAGGACATTGAGAAGAATACCTTTTTCGAGGGCTATGGAAATTTAGCAGCCCACTTCCTGTTGGCGTAAGTTTGGGGCCTGGGTATTGCCTTATGTGTTAAAAGTCAATAATATATTTCTCTTTAAAAACTAGGTTAACTTTCTAATCTATTTGTGCCCAGTCAATTCCATGGGGGCAAAGATTTTGTCTAGACACAGTCCTTGAGTCAGAATTCCTGCCACCACCCCCCACCTCCCCCCCCACCACCACCATCTGGCCTCTGGGTTCCATCCCTCACCCTGGCCCTGGGTTCAAAGGCTTCTGCCTTGAGGCAATTTGAAACAATAGCTCAGTGGTGCGATAGCACCCATAATCTGATTTTTCCCAGCCAGCATCTTCACAATAAGCATGAGTGTCTCCTTTGTCTAACTGAGAATGCTTAACAGGAGGTGCTAGGAAAGGCTGGGATCGGGATTATAGTTTGCCTCAATCTTATCTCCTGCTCAATCTCCTGCCTCTGCCTCTGCTGCCACTGACTTTAAGAGTAGAGAATTCTGCTTTTTCAACCCTGAAAGGGTTCAAGCTATTGGACTCTTAGTCAATCAACTTAGATCTCAGAGTACAGACAGACAGAAAGTACCTTCCTTAGCAAAGCTGTCCTTTTTTCCCTCTATTTTCAGAGGCCACCTTTAGTCTGAGCTTATCTTATACGTGTATAACCTGACTGAAGGCTGCAAGAAATAAGAGATGCCAATGTTCTGAATTTCCCCCAGCCTTTTCTCCTAACACTACAGTCCCTGTAAGTCCATGGCTGATATCCTGGAGTTCAGCAGGTAACAATTTAACTATATATTTTCCCACCAAATGACAAGAGTCACCAACTTTCCCACTACGATGCTGGGGTCCTCTCTGCTCCCCACCTTAACCTTTTCCATTCAGCCTAACTGTAGGGTCTGTTTCTTGAAAGACCCAGTCCTGGTGCAAATTCTGTATCATCTGGATGATTTTGGATTAGGGCAACACGTAGCCATATGAAGGAGGATAGATTCCCTGAACAATACTAATTTGGTTTTGTTTATTTAGAAAGGAGGAAGAATAAAGGGAATGAACGCTGGATAGGCAGCCAGTAATATTCTGCAACATGTTATTCAACATTCATGTGTTCAACAAGCATTTGTTGAACATCTACTGCGTTTCAGGTATGAGGGATGGCAGGAAAACCAAAAAGGTAGGTTCTGCCTCCTAAGAAACTCACAGAGAGATGGCAGTGCCGACAGTGATGCCCAGTGTGAGAGCGGCACAGTAGAGGCACAGAGAGTGTTGGGCAATCCCAGAATCAGGGCAACAGACCTGAAATGGGAGGTCTTGGAAGAGTTGAGTCCTCCCCCTCACTGAATGTACATTCCGTGAAGCCCAGCTTATGTCTGATTCATTCACTGCTATATTCCTAATGTCTGCAACACTGCCTGCCACATAGTAGGCACTCAATAAGTATGTGTTGAACAGATGATAGTGGCACTTGAGATGAACCTTGAAATATGAGTAAGAATTATTACAGTGAAGAAGGCCAAGGGTGTGAGCACATGTCCTACAGTGGGCACAGTGTTCACTGATGCCTTAGAAATGTCTTGGTAGTAGGAGAAAATAGCTATTATTCCTTCATGGTGCCAGCATTGAAATAAGACTTTAAAATGCCAGATGTAAGTAGGTACAATATCTGTGAAGAAGTCACTGGAGGAGTGGTGCAGAGGTAGATGGCAACCCCACTGAGGGCCAGGCACAAAACTGGACACTGGGGACAGTAAGAAGTAGAGTCAGGTGGGCTGACTGTGTGTCACCGAAAGGGTGTCAGGAGATAGAAGTGAGAAAGTGGCCCCTCTACTGAGAGCAGTGAAGAGCCCATTGGGAAAAAAGAGTTTTTAAAGAGTTTTTATCTTCCTTTTTCTGGATGCTCTCAGTGTGATCGGCATTCTATTCTAGGACTTATAGGATCACAGGTCCAGCTTTCAATAGGCTGGACGTCCCTCTTGGGGAGTTTGCCTTCACTCAGGATAGGTGGTTGCTGTCAGGTAATTGATTGTAGTTTTAGCATTCTGCCCTATAGTCTACCTAGGAAAGACATTAGTATTATTTCTACCCAATTACAATTGGTTTTGAGGCAAAAAACAAACAAACAAACAGATAACTCTTGTTAAAACAGCTAGGGACATTCATCAAAGGACTGAGTAGAAAATCCAAAGAGTACATATTAAGTAAAGCATCCAACCTCTTAAATTGCTGTGAATAACTTTATAACTTTATTGTAATCCTTACTTTAGACTTAAAGTTGAAAAAGTTGGTATCTCACGTCATCATGAACCTTTAACTTGGACTCTTCCAGAGTTTTAGAGTATATTAAAATCTAAATTTCCTCTAGCAAACTGCCTTCATTTTTTCTGCCACTCAGAATCAGTCATCTTGCAACAACCTATAGTTGTTGACTGTCACTTTAGCATGAGGAGTGGATTTTCATTCTGCCTTCCTTGATTACTGCTATTCTTTCTCTGTGAAACTCTCTTCTTGGCTGGGCACAGTGGCTCACATCTGTAATCCCAGCAATTTGGGAGGCCGAGGCAGGTGGATCACCTGAGGTCAGGAGTTTGAGACCAGCCTGACCAACAGGAAGAAACTCCGTCTCTACTAAAAATACAAAAAATTAGCCGGGCATGGTGGCATATGCCAGTAATTCCAACTACTCGGGAGGCTGAGGCAGGAGAATTGCTTGAACCCAGGAGGCAGAGATTGCAGTGAGCTGAGATCGCGCCACTGCACTCCAGCGCCACTGCACTCCAGTCTGGGAAATGAGAGCAAAACTCCATCTCAAAAAAAAAGAAACTCTCTTCTAAGGGAAGAAGCTAAAAGGCAGAGAAAAAAGTTTGAATGTGTCCAGTCTGTGACTTATTTAAAACTTCTAAAATATTCCTTTTTCCAATTGAGTACATCTCTTAATCCCATATTTTCATGCTTTTCTGATCATCATCAATGGCTACCATTATTCTTCCATTAATCAGCTGAAGGATAGAGAGGGAAAAACCAAAGTGTTTTTTCCTATTCTCTCTCACCACTCAATGCAACACAGAACCTCTAGTCACCAAAATGTCTCCCCATCCACCAAGCAGGCAATTCTCCAGTGGACACCAGCTGAGCATGCTCTAATTGAGTTCATTTGACTCTGTCTACCTGGAGATAGTGTTAGCTCCCACAGGTGGAGGGCTCGGTCCCACAAGACTGCCCCCACTTCAGATGCCAGTCGCAAGTAAATAAGAGGCTGTCACCTATACTTCTGACCCAAGGGCTATAAATTTGGGGATCCCCGCACCTCCTCCTCAGGTTTAATTACTTTGCTAGAGCACCTCACAGGACTCAGGGAAATACTTACATTTATCCATTCATTATAAAAGATAATACAAAGGATGCAGATGAACAGTTAGGTGGGAGAGATGCATGGGGCAGCATATGTGGGTGGAGGCACAGAACTTTCATGCCCTCTCTGGGCATGCCACCCTCCAGGAACCTCCATGTGTTCAACTATCTGTAAGCTCTATATGATGAAGAGTGTCACTGAGAGTGAGGTGGAAGGCAAGTGAGGAAGAGGAAGATGGGAAGCAAATGCAGTGTGGTGCATTACTGCATTGGTCCCTGCTTCACAACAAGCTGCTAATAAAGCTGCAGCTCAACAGATGTACCCACTCAGCTTCAGGAAGTCCTTCAGAAAGTTTGTATGGAACAACCGTGCTTTGGAGTGGGTTACTCAAGAGAGGACCAGAGAAGAACTGTATCTCCTGTCTCCTCTCTTCCTTGGTTAGCCCCATAGAGATGAACTTCCATGTGCTTCCAGATTGCATCGCTTGGCTCCTTCGGCAGCTGTTTGAGAAGTCAAATACCCCAGTTTGTAGTGTGAGGCCTTATCAGAGTTCAGAAGTGGTGGGAGGAGCCTTGGATTCTGGGTGTAATCCTAAGTCTTCAGAGGAACTATGTAGGCTCATACATTGGTCCTGTTGCCAGCTGAAGTATAGAATAAGAGCTAAAGGGCCAGGATAGGGACATCTGGAACAAACATAAGAAATTAGTGTGTTTCCTCTTCTTTCCTGCCACTCATTTTTCTCTTCTATTACCTAATATTAGCCAATAATATTATCATTTTTAATATTTATCTTTGTATTATTTTTGATTTCCAGTTATTGTAGAAACATTGTAATGATGATTTTAGCTTGCCTTTTTAAATCAATAAAATTAGTTTTCTTTCCACCTTCCTTCTTTCCTCCTCTTCTGATTTTATTAGTTGGGTCATTTCTACATTGCCAGACCAACAATATTTGCATTCTAGTTTGTCGTTGTACAGACCATCCCCAACTTACAATAGTTCATCTTTATGATGGGTTTATAGAAATATTAAATGCATTTTTGACTTATAATACTTTCATCTTATGTTTTGTTTATTAGGATGTAACTCCATCACACATTGAGGGGTATCTGTAATTCTCACTTTCGATTTTTGTCTCAATTATATTGGTAAATGTATTTAATGCTCACAGCATGTCATTTTACTGTGGTTTCTTCTGCTGTCACTTGCCTGGTCAAAGTTGATTTTTAGTAGTTTCCTCAAGAGGACTCATTGAAATAACACTTCTTAAGTTCTTGCATCCTCAAAACTACTTTTCTGTAACGAATCATATGTACTTTAAATGGATATGAAATTTTGACTCACACTTTCTTTTCCTGAATGTCATATAACTATTGTTTCATTATCCTCTGGGATTGAGTGTTACTGTAGAGACATACAAAGTTATCCTTGCTTTTATACCACTTAAACATGACTTGGTCATTTTGATTTGTTGACTAAAGTAGTCTCAATCTTTGAAGTCCAAAATTTTACTAGAATGACTCAGTGTTGACTGCCCTTGATCAATTTTCTCTGGCAACCATTTGTGCCTGTCTATATATAGATTCAAGTTTTCCTTTGCTTCAGAAAATATTTTGCCTCATTACATCTTTAAATATGTGTTCTGTCCCTTGTTCTTGGTTTTCTTTTTGGGAAACTGCAATTATGTGAATACTGTATTTCTTTTGTATTTCTTCTGTATGTACCCTTCTTTATTTGTTTTTACTTTTTGTTTCCATTTCATTTTGTTCATTTCTCTTATTAATATCCCCTTTGTCTTGTATTATGTTTTCCACAGTCTAGATAATTTTTTCTTTTTAATTTTTGTGGGTATGTAGTAGGTGTAAATATTTTTGGGGTACATGAGATATTTTGATACAGGCATGCAATGCACAATAATCACATCATGGAAAATGGGGTATTCGTACCCTTAACCATTTATCCTTTGTATTACAAGCAATCCAATTATACTATTTTAGTTATTTTAAAATAAACAATTAAATTATTATTGACTATAGTCACCCTGTTGTGCTATCAAACATTAGGTCTTATTCATTTATTCAAACTATTTTTTGTACCAATTAACCATCCCCACTTCCCTCACACCTCACCCCACTACCATTTCCAACCTCTAGTAACTGTCCTTCTATTCTCTACCTCCTTAAGTTCAATTGTTTTTAGTTTTAACTCCCACAAATAAGTGAGAACATGTGAGGCTTGTCTTTCTGTACCTGGCTTATTTCACTTAACATTGTGACCTCCAGTTGTATCCATTTTGTTCCAAATGACGGGATCTCATTTTTTAATGGCTAAATAGTACTCCATTGTGTGTAAGTACATTTTCTTTATCCATTCATCTGCTGAATGGACACTTAGGTTGCCCTCAAATCTTGGCTGTTTTGAATAGTGCTGCAACAAACATGGGAGTGCAGATATCCCTTCAATATACTGATTTCCTTTCTTTTGGGTGTATACCCAGCAGCTAGATTGCTGGATCAAATAGCAGCTCTATTTTCAGTTTTATGAGGAACCTCCAAACTATTCTTCATAGTGGTTGTACTAATTTGCATTTCCACCAACAATGTACAAAGATTCTGTTTTCTTCACGTCCTTGCCAGCCTTTGTTATTGTCTCTATTTTGCATATAAGCCATTTTAACTGGGGTGAGATGACGTTTGTTGTAGTTTTATTTTTAATTTTTTGTATGATCAGTGATGTTGAGCACCTTTTCATATGCCTGCTTGCCATTTGTATGTCTTCTTTTAAGAAATGTTTATTCAAATCTTTTGCCCATTTTTTGATCAGATTATTGCAGTTTTTTTTTTTTCCTATGGAGTTGTTTGAGCCCTTTATATATTCTGGTTATTAATTTCATGTCAGATGGGTAGTTTGCAAATATTTTCCCCCATTCTTTGGCTTGTCTTTTCACTTTGTTGATTGTTTCCTATGCTGTGCGGAAACTTTTAACTTGTTGTGACCCCATTTGTTCATTTCTACTTTGGTTGCTTGAGCTTGTAGGGTATTCCTCAAGAAGTTTTTGTGCAGATTCATATCCTAGAGAGTTTCTCCATTGTTTTCTTGTAGGAATTTCATAGTTTGAGGTCTTAGATTTAAATCGTTCATTCATTTTTGATTTGTTTTTTGTATATGGTGAGAGATAGGGATTTAGTTTTGTTCTTCTGCACATAAATATCCTATTTTCCCAGCACCATTTACTGAAAAGACTGTCTTTTCCCTTGTGCATGTTCTTGGCACCTTTGTTGAAAATGAGTTTATGTATGTGTGTGCACTTATTTCTTGGTTATCTGTTTTGCTCCATAGGCCCATGTGTCTATTTTTATGCCAGTAACATGCTGTTTTGGTTACTATAGCTCTGTATTTGAAGTCAGGTAATGTGATCCCTACAGGTTTTTGTTTTATTTGTTTTTGTTTTGCTTAAGATGACCTTGGCTATTCTGGGTCTTTTGCGATTACATTTAAATTTTAGGATTGTTTTTTCTATTTCTGTGAAGAATGTCATTGGTATTTCGATCAAGATTGCATTGAATCTGTAGATTGCTTTGGGTAGTATGGACATTTTAATAATATTAATTATTCTAATCCATGTACATGGAATATGTTTCCATTTTTTTGGTGCCCTCTTAAATTTCTTTCATCAGTGTTTTACAGGTTTCATTACAGAGATCTTTACTTCTCTGGTTAAGTTAATTCCTAGGTATTTAATCTTATTTGTGGCTATGGTAAATGGGATTGCTTTTAAATTTCTTTTTCAGATTCTTCACTGTTGGCATATAGAAATGCTACTAATTTTTGTATGTTGATTTTATATACTGCAACATTAGTAAACTGGTCTATCAGTTCTTTTTTTTTTTTTTTTTTTTTGAGACGGAGTCTCGCTCTGTCACCCAGGCTGCAGTGCAGTGGCCGGATCTCAGCTCACTGCAAGCTCCACCTCCCGGGTTCACGCCATTCTCCTGCCTCAGCCTCCCGAGTAGCTGGGACTACAAGCGCCCGCCACCTCGCCCGGCTAGTTTTTTGTATTTTTTAGTAGAGACGGGGTTTCACTGTGTTAGCCAGGATGGTCTTGATCTCCTGACGTCGTGATCCACCCGTCTCGGCCTCCCAAAGTGCTGGGATTACAGGCTTGAGCCACCGCACCCGGCCTGGTTTATCAGTTCTAATAGTTTTCTTGTGGAGTGTTCAGGTTTTTCCAAATATAAAGTCATATCTTCTGCAAACAAGGATAATTTGACTTCTTGCTTTACAATTGGAATGCCTCTTGTTTCATTCTCTCGTCTGATTGCTCTAGCTAGGACTTCCAGTGTTACATTGAATAGTAGTCATGAAAGTGGGCGTCATTGTTGTGTTCCAGGTCTCAGAGAAAAGGCCTTTAGTTTTTCCTTATTTGGTATGATACTAGCTGTGTGATTATATGGCTTTTATTATATTGAGTTATGTTCCTTCTATACCCTATTTTTGAGGGTTTTTATCATGAAGACATGTTGAATTTTCTCTAATGTTTTTTCAGCATCAGTTGAAACAATTATGTGGTTTCTGTCCTTCATTCTGTTGATATGATGCATCACATTGATTGATTTGCATATGTTGAACCATCCTTGCATCCCACAAATAAATCCCACTTGGTCATGATGAAGGATCTTTCTAACGTATTGCTGAATTCAGATTGCTAGTATTTTGTTGGGGATTTTTGTATTAATATTCAAGTATTAGTTCTTCTTTAAATGTTTGGTAGCATTAGCAGTGAAGCCAACAGATCCTGGGCTTTTCTTTATTGGGAGACTTTTAATTATGGCTTTGATCTCATTACTTGTTTTTGGCTTGTTCAGTTTTTGAATTTCTTCCTGGTTCAATCTTGACAGGTTGTATATGTCTAGGTATTTTTCCATTTCTTCTATATTTTGCAATTTGTTGGCATGTAGTTGCTCATTGTAGCCATTAATGATTCTTTGAATTTCTGCAGTATTTGTTGCAATGACTCCTTTTTCATCTCTGGATTTATTTATTAGGGTCTTCTCACTTTTTTTTCTTGGTAAGTCTGACTAAAGGTTTGTCAATTTTATTCAACATTTCAAAAATCCTACTTTTGTTTCATTGATCTTTTGCATTGTTTACTTCATTTCAATTTCATCTATTTCTGCTGTGATGTTTGTTATTTCTTTTCTTCTACTAATTTTGGATTTGGTTTGCTCCTGCTTTTTTAATTCTTTAATAAGCATCATTAGGTTGCTTTTGGAAGTTTTTCTTTTTTCTTGATGTAGGCATTTATAGCTATAAACTTCCTTGTCAGTACTTCTTTTGCTATATCCCATCAGTTTTGTTATGTTGTGTTTCCATTATCATCTGTTTCAAGAAATTTTTCAATTTTCTTTTATTTTTTTTTCACTGACCCACTGGTCAATTAGGAGCATATTGATTACTTTCCATGCATTTATATAGTTTCCAAAATTCCTCTCATTATTGATTTCTAGTTTTATTCCATTGTGGTCAGAGAATATGCTTGATATTATTTAATTTTAAAAAATGTTTTAAGGCTTGTTTTGTGAACTAACATACAGTCTATCCTTGAGAATAATCTATGTGCTAAGGAAAATAATTTGTATTCTGCAGCTGTTGGATGAAATATTCTGTAAATATATATTAGGTCCCTTTGGTCTATAGTGCACATTAAGTTTAATATTTCTTTATTGATTTTCTGTCTGGAAAATTTTGTCCAATTCTGAAAATGGGTGTTAAAGTCTTGAGCTATTATTGTTTTGGGGCCTATCTCTTTTTTTAGCTCTAATAATATTTGTTTTATATATCTGAGTGCTCCAGCATTGGGTGCATGTATATTTAAAATTGTTATAACTTCTTGCTAAATTGATCCCTTAATCATTATATAGTGTAATTCTTGAACTCTTCTTACAATTTTTCTTGAAATTTATTTTTTCTGATATAAGTATAGCTACTCCTGCTGTGTTTGATTTCTATTGGCATAAAATATTTTTTCCATCCCTTTATTTTCATTATATGTGTGTCTTTAAAGGTGAAATATGTTTCTTGTAGGCAACAGATCATTGATATTTTTAACCCATTCAACTACTCTATGTCTTTTGATTGTAGAGTTTAGCCCATTTACATTTAATGTTATTTTTGATAAGTAAGGACTTACTCCAACCATTTTGTTATTTGTTTCCTCGTTGTCTTGTGGTCTTTTCTTCCTTCTATCTTTCTCTGTTTTCCTTTTAGTAAAAGTGATATTCTCTGGTGATATGATTTAGTTTCTTGCTTTTTATCTTTCGTGTATCTGTTGTATGTTTTTTGGTTTGAGGTTACTGTGAGGCTTGCAAATGCTATCTTATAGCCCATTATTTAAAGCTAATAACAATTTAACACTGTTTGCATAAACAAATAAACAAGCAAGTTAAAAGAAAACTAATAAAAATTCTATGCCTTAACTTCATTGCCCTGCTTTTTGACTTTTTGTTGTTTCTACTTATATCTTATTGTACTGTCTATGCCTTAAAAAGCTGTTGTAGTTACTATTTTTGATTGGTTCATTATTTAGTTTTTCTACTTGGATAAGAGTCATTTACACACCACAGTTACAGTGTTATAATATTCTGTGTTTTTCTTTGTACTTATTGTTACCAGTGAGTTCTGTACCTTCAAATAATTTCTCATTGCTCATTAACTTGCTTTTCATCCTGACTGAAGTACTCTCTTTAGCATTTCTTATAGAACAGGTCTGGTGTTGATGAAATCCCTCAGTTTTTGTTTGTCTGGAGAAGTCTTTATTTCTCCTTCATGTTTGAAGGATATTTTACCCTATTCTAGGGTAAAAGTTTTTTTTCCTTCAGTCCTTTAAATATGTCATGTCATTCTCTCCTGGTTTGTAAGGTTCCCACTGAAAAGTCTGCTGCTCCATTGTATATTATTTGTTTCTTGTATCTTGCTGCTTTTAGGATGCTTTCTTTATCCTTTGCTTTGGGAGTTTGATTACTTAATACTTTGAGATAATCTTCTTTGGGTTAAATCTCCTTGGTGTTCCATAACCTTCTTGTACTTGGATATCGATATATTTCTCTAGGTTCTAGGAAGTTCTCTTTTATTATCTGTTTGAATAAACCTTCTATTCCTATCTCATTCTTTATCTCCTTTTTAAGGTCAGTAACCCTTAGATTTGCCCTTTTGAGGTTGTTTTCTAGATCCTGTTATTTTTTAATTATTTTTTCTTTCGTCTCTTCTGTGTATTTTCAAATAGGCTGCCTTCAAGCTCACTAATTCTTTCTTCTGCTACTCTGCTCTTAAAAGACTCTCATGTATTCTTCAGTGTGCCAGTTGCATTTCTCAACTCCAAAATTTCTCCTTGGTCTTTTAAAGTATTTCAATCTCTTTGCTAGATGTATCTGATAGAATTATGAATTCCTTCTCTGTGTTATTTAGACTTCCTTTGAGTTTCCTCCAAACAGCAATTTTGAATTCTCTGTTTGAAAGTTCACATATCTCTGTTTCTCTAGATTGGTCCCTGGCGCCTTATTTAGTTCATTTGGTGAGATCGTGTTTTCCTGGATGGTCTTAATACTTGTAAATGTTCATTTCTGTCTGCAGTGAAGACTTAGGCATTTTATTCTTCTCAGTCTGAGCTTGTTTGTACAAATCCTTCTTGGGAAGGCTTTCCACATATTCAAAAAGACTTGGGTGTTGTGCTCTATTTTGTATCTGCTTTAGGGGGCACCCCAAGCCAAGTAAAGCCATGGCTCTTGCAGGCTTGTAGAGATACTGTCTTAATGGTTTAGGACAAGATCCAGAAGAATTATCTGGATTACCAGGCAGAGACTCTTGTTCTCTTCTTTTAGATCCTCCTGAACAAATGGAGTCTCTCTCTGTTCTGAACCATCTGAAGCTGGAGGGGGAGTGACACAAACACCCCTGTGGTCACCACCACTGGGATTGTGCTGGGTCAGACCTGAAGGCAGCATAGTACTGAGTCTTGCCCAAGGCCCTCTGTAACCATTTCCTGGCTATCACCAATGTTCAATGCCCTGGGGCTCTACAATCAGCAGGTGGCAAATCCAGCCAGACCTGTGTCCTTCCCTTCAAGGTGGCAAGTTCCCCTAGGCCCCAGGCAGGTCCAGAGGTGCTGTCCTGCATCCAGGGACTAGATTCAAAAACATTAGAAGTTCACCTGGTATTCTATTGTACTGCAGCCGAACTCAAACCACAAGACATAGTACTTCCCACTCTTCTGTCCCATTTCCAAAGGCAGAGGATCCTCACTCTGTGGCCATCACCACCACAAGCCCTTGAGGAGTACTGCTGGACTACTACCAATGTTCCCTTAAGGCCTAAGGTCTCTTCAGTAAGCTTGTGGTGAATGCTGCCTGGCCTGGGACTCACCCTTCAAGGCAGTGGACTTCCCTCTGCCCCAGGGCAGATTCAGGAATGCCATCCGAGAGCCAAGTCCTGGAATCATCTCTATCCCCCTGTGGCTGAGCTGGTACCTAGAATGTAAGAAAAAGTCCCCATTATTTTCCCCTCTGCTTTTCTCAACTAGAAGGAGTCTTGCCCTGTAACTACCATAGCTGGGGATGTGCTGAAGCCAGCAAGGGTCAGAATCTCATCCAAGGCCCTTGACGTAGTTCTTGGGTATCACTGGGTATTCAGGGTCCAAGGACTCTTCAGTTGGTAAGTGATGAATATTGCCAGGACTGGGTTCTTCTCTTCAGTCAATAGGTTCTCTTCTGGCCCAGGGTGTATTTAGAAATGTCTTCTAGAAGCTACAGCCTAGAAAAAGGACTTCACAACTCTGACTGTACCCTATGTTGCTGTAGCTGAGCATGTATCCAAGATGCAAGACAAAGTCTTCCTCACTCTTTCCTCTCCTCTCCTCACATGGAGGGAAGGGATCTCTTTTGGAGTCATGAGCTGTGAGGCCTGGGGTTTGGGGAAGAATGATGCAAGCACTTCCTTAGCCTCCCTGGCTGATGTCTCAGTAGGTCCTATGGCCCCCAGTCCACTAACTCTGGGCCCAGTTTAGCATTAGGACTCTCCTAGGAGTTGTAGTCCGTATGGCCTAGACTGCCTTTCAAGTTTTTTAGGGCCCCACATCACTTTAACCCATGGTGGTGAAGCTTGCAGAACTTAAGTTCTGATTGCTGAGACTGCTGACTCCCCTCTGGCTAGGGCTGGTTTAAATGCTCCTTCTGTGGGAAGGCATCATCTGAGTTTGGTTTGGTTTTGTTTTCTGTTATAACAGGACAGCACTGAGTTCAGTGCCTCACAATTGCTGCAATAGAAATACTCTCAGCAACATGCCACCTCTGATGGGTGATGAGGGAGGGGTGGTGTCAGTGATTCAAGACTGTTTTTCCTACCTATTTAGTGCCTCCTTCAACAATATGTAGTTAAAACCAGATACTTTGAGTTCTCACCTGATTTTTTTTTTTATATTATGCTTTATGTTCTGGGATACATATGCAGAACGTGCAAGTTTGTAACATACGTATACCTGTGCCAGGGTGGTTTGCTGCACCCATCAATCTGTCATCTACATTAGGTATTTCGCCTAAGGCTATCCCTCCCCTTTCCCCCCTACCTATTGACAGGCCCCAGTGTGTGTTGTTTCCATCCCTGTGCCCATATGTTCTCATTGTTCAACTCTGACTTATGAGTGAGAACATGTGGTGTTTGGTTTTCTGTTCCTGTGTTAGTTTGCTAAGAATGATGGTTTCCAGCTTCATCTGTGTCCCTGCAAAGGACATGAACTCATCATTTTTTATGGCTGCATAGTATTCCATGGTGTATATATGCCACATTTTCTTTATACAGTCTATCATTGATGGGCATTTGGGTTGGTTCCAAGTCTTTGCTGTTGTGAATAGTACTGCAGTAAACATACATGTGCATGTGTCTTTATAGTAGAATGATTTATAATCCTTTGGGTATATACCCAGTAATGGGATTGCTAGGTCAAATGGTATTTCTGGTTCTAGATCCTTGAGAAATCACCACACTGTCTTCCACCATGGTTGAACTAATTGACACTCCCACCAACAGTGTAAAAGCATTCCTATTTCTCCACATCCTCTCTAGCATTTGTTGTTTCCAGACTTTTTAATGGTTGGCATTCTAACTGGCTTGAGAGGGGATCTCATTGTGGTTTTGATTTGCATTTCTCTAACAAACAGTAATGATGAGCTTTTTTTCACATGTTTGTTGGCTGCATAAATGTCTTCTTTCGAAAAGTGTCTGTTCATACCCTTCACCAACTTTTTGATGGGGTTATTTGTTTTTTTTCTTGTAAATTTGTTTAAATTCCTTGTAGATTCTAGATATTAGGCCTTTTTCAGATGGATAGATTGCAAAAATTTTCTCCCGTTCTGTAGGTTGCCTGTTCACTCAGATGATAGTTTCTTTTGCTGTACAGAAGCTCGTTAATTAGATCCCATTTGTCAATTTTGACTTTTGTTGCAATTGCTTTCGGTGTTTTAGTCATGATGTGTTTGCTCATGCCTATGTCCTGAATGGTATTGCCTAGGTTTTCTTCTAGAGTTTTTATCATTTTATGTCTTACATTTAAATCTTTAATCCATCTTGAGTTAATTTTTATATAAGGTGTAAGGAAGGGGTCCAGTTTCAGATTTCTGCATATGGCTAGCCAGTTTTCTCAAGACCAATTTATTAAATAGGGAATCCTTTCCCCATTACTCGTTTTGTAAGATTTGTAAAAAATCAGATGGTTGTAGACGTGTGGCATTATTTCTGAGGCCTCTGTTCTGTTCCATTGGTCTATATATCTGTTTTGGTACCAGTACCATGCTGTTTTGGTTACTGTAGTCTTGTAATATAGTTTGAAGTCAGGTAGCATGATGCCTCCAAGTTTGTTCTTTTTGCTTATGATTACCTTGGCTATACAGGCTCTTTTTTGGTTCCATATAAAATTTAAAGTAGTTTTTTCCAACTCTGTGAAGAAAGTCAATGGTAGCTTGATGGGAATAGCATTGAGTCTCTAAATTACTTTGGGCAGTATGGCAATTTTCAGGATATTGATTCTTTCTATCCATGAGCATGGAATTTTTTTTAATTGTTTGTGTCCTCCCTTATTTCCTTGAGCAGTGGTTTGTAGTTCTTCTTGAAGAGGTCCTTCACATCCCTTGTAAGTTGTATTCCTAGGTATTTTATTCTCTTTGTAGCAATTGTGAATGGGAATTCACTCATGAGTTGGCTTTCTCTTTGTCTATTATTGGTGTATAGAAATACTTGTGTTTTTGCACATTGATATTGTATCTTGAGACTTTGCTGAAGTTGCTTATCAGCTTCAGGAGTTTTTGGGCTGTGATGACGGGTTTTTTTAAATAAACAATTGTGTCTTATCAGAGCCTAGGATTGCAAACAGAGAAAATTTGACTTTCTGTCTTTCTATTTGAATACCCTTTATTTCTTTCTCTTGCCTGATTGCACTGAACAGAACTTCCAATACTGTTTTGGATAGGAGTGGTGAGAGAGGGCATCCTTGTTTTAAAGGGAATGCTTCCAGTTTTTGCCTATTCAGTATGATATTGGCTGTGGGTGTGTCATAAATAGCCCTTATTATTTTGAGATACATCCCATCAATACCTAGTTTATTGAGTGTTTTTAGCATGAAGGGGTGTTGAATTTTATCAAAGGCCTTTTCTGCAGGTATTGAGATAATTATGTGGTTTTTGTCATTGATTCTGTTTATGTGATGGATTATACTTATTGATTTGCATATGTTGAACCAGCCTTGCATCCCACGGATGAAGCTGACTTGATCGTTGTGGATAAGTTTTAAACTGTTGCTGGATTTGGTTTGCCAGTATTTTATTGGGGATTTTTGCATCAATGTTCATCAGGGGTATTGGCCTGAAATTTTTGTGTGTGTGTGTTTCTGCCAGGTTTTGGTATCAGAATATGCTGACCTCCTAAAATGAGTTAGGAAGGAGACCCTCTTTTCCTACTGTTTTGTATAGTTTTAGGAGGAATGATACCAGCTCCTCTTTGTACCTCTTGTAGAATTCGACTGTGAATCCATCTGGTCCTGGGCTTTATTTTGGTTGGTAGGCTGTTAATTACTGCCTCAATTTCAGAACTTGTTATTGGTCTGTTTGGGGATTCGACCTCTTCCTGGTTTAGTCTTAGGAGGGTGTATGTGTCCAGGAATTTATCCATTTCTTCTAGATTTTCTAGTTCATTTGCATAGAGGTGTTTATAGTATTCTCTGGATGGTAGTTTGTATTTCTGTGGGATCAGTGGTGATATCCTCTTTATCATTTTATATTGTGTCTATTGATTCTTCTCTCTTTTCTTCTTTATTAGACTGGCTAGTGTTCTATCAATTTTGTTAATCTTTTCAAAAAACCAGTTCCTGGATTCATTGGTTTTTTGAGGGGTCTTTTGTGTCTCTAACTCCTTCAGTTCTGCCAGATCTTAGTTATTTCTTATCTTCTGCTAGCTTTTATTTGTGATGTTAGGGTGTTGATTTTAGACCTTTTCCACTTCTCCAGTGGGCATTTAGTGCTATAAATTTCCTTCTCAACACCGCTTTAGCTGTGTCCCACAGATATTGGTACATTGTGTGTTTGTTCTCATTGGTTTCAAAGAACTTATTTATTTCTGCCTCAAGTTCATTATTTACCCAGTAGTCATTCAGGAGCAGGTTGTTCAGTTTCCACGTAGTTGTGCGGTTTTGAGTGAGTTTCTTAATCCTGAGTCTTAATTTCATTGCACTGTGGTCTGACAGACTTTTTGTTATGATTTCCATTCTTTTGCATTTGTTGAGGAGTGTTTTCCTTCCAATTATGTGGTCAATTTTAGAATAAGTGCTATGTAGTCCTGAGAAGAATGTATATTCTATTGATTTGGGGTGGAGAGTTCTGTAGATGTCTATTAGGGGTGCTTGGTCCAGAGCCAAGTTCAAGTCCTGAGTATCTTTGTTAACCTTCTGTCTTGTCGATCTGTCTGATATGGACAGTGTGGTATTAAAATCTCCCAGTATTATTGTGTGGGAGTCTAAGTCTCCTTTTAGGTCTCTAAGAACTTGCTTTATGAATCTGGGTGCTCCTGTATTGGGTGCATATATATTTAGGATAGTTAGCTCTTCTTGTTGCATTGATCACTTTACCATTATGTAATGCCTTTCTTTGTCTTTTTTTAATCTTTGTTGGTTTAAAGTCTGTCTTATCAGAGCCTCGGATTGCAAACCCTGCTTTTTTTTTATGCTTTCCATTGCTTGGTAAATCTTCCTCCATCCCTTTGTTTTGAGCCTCTGTGTGTCTTTGCACATGAGATGAGTCTTCTGCATACAGCACACTGATGGGTCAGGACTCTATCCAATTTGCTGCCTGTGTCTTTTAATTGGGGCATTTAGTCCATTTACATTTAAGGTTAATATTGTTATGTGTGAATTTGATCCTGTCATTTTGGTTGCCCATTTGTTGATGTAGTTTCTTCATAGTATCAATGGTCTTTACATTTTGGTATGTTTTTGCAGTGGCTGGTACCAGTTTTTCCTTTCCATATTTAGTGCTTCCTTCAGGAGCTCTTGTAAGGCAGGCCTGGTGGTGACAAAATCCCTCAGCATTTTCTTGGCTATAAAGAACTTTATTTCTCCTATATTTATGGAGCTTGGTTTGGCTGGATATAAAATTCTGAGTTGAAAATTATTTTCTTTAAGAATGTTGAATATTGGCCCCCACTCTTTTCTGGCTTTAGGGTTTCTGCAGAGAGATCCACTTTTTGCCTGATGTGTTTCCCTTTGTGGGTAACCTGACCTTTCTCTCTGGCTGCCCTTAACATTTTTTTCCTTCATTTCAACCTTGGTGAATCTGACGATTATGTGTCTTGTGGTTGCTCTTCTTGAGTAGTATCTTTGTGGTGTTCTCTGTATTTCCTGAATTTGAATGTTGCCCTGTCTTGCTAGGTTGGGAAAGTTCTCCTGGATAATATCCCAAAGTGTGTTTTCCAACTTGTTTCCATTCTCCCTGTCACTTTCAGGTACACCAATCAAATGTAGGTTTGGTCTTTTCACTATATTTCTTGGAGGCTTTGTTCATTCCTTTTCATTCTTTTTTCTCTAATCTTGTCTTCACACTTTACTTCATTAAGTTGATCTTCAATCTGTTATATCCTTTCTTCTACTTGATCGGTTCAGCTATTGATACTTGTGTATGCTTCACAAAGTTCTTGTGCTTTGTTTTTCAGCTCCATCAGTTCATTTATATTGTTCTGTAAACTGGTTATTCTAGTTAGCAATTCCTGTAACCTTCTATCAAGATTCTTAGCTTCTTTGCATTGGGTTAGAACATGCTCCTTTAGCTCAGAGGAGTTTGTTATTACCCACCTCCTGAAGGCTACTTCTGTCACTTCATTAAACTCATTCTCCATCTGGTTTTGTTCCCTTGCTGGCAAGGAGTTGTGATCCTTTGGAAAAGTAGAGGCATTCTGGTTTTTGAAATTTTCACCCTTTTTGTGCTGGTTTTTCCTCATCTTCGTGGATTTATCTACTTTTGGTCTTTGCTGTTGGTGCCCTTCAGATGGAGTTTTTGCATGGTCATCCTTTTTGTTGGTGTTGATGCTATTGCTTTCTGTTTGTTAGTTTTCCTTCTGACAGTCAGCCCACTTCTGCAGGTCTGCTGGTGTTTTCTGGAGGTCCGCTCCAGACCCTGTTTGCCTGGGTATCACCAGCAGAGGCTGCAGACCAGCAAAGATTTCTGCCTGCTCCTTCCTCAGGAAACTTCGTCCCAGAGGGGCACCCGCCAGATGTCAGCCGGAGCTCTCCTGTATGAGGTGTCCATTGAACCCTGCTGGGAGGTGTCTCCCCATCAGGAGGCATGGGGGCCAGGGACCCACTTGAGGAGGCAGTCTGTTCCTTAGCAGAGTTCAAGCACTGTGCTGGGACATCCACTGCTCTCTTCAGAGCAAGCAGGCAGGAATGTTTAAGTGTAGTGAAGCTGCACCTACAGCCACCCCTTCCCCAGGTGCTTTGTCCCATGAAGATGGGAGTTTTATCTACAAGCCCCTGACTGGGGCTGCTGCCTTTCTTTCAGAGATGCCCTACCCAGAGAGGAGGAGTCTATAGAGCCAGTCTGGCTACAGTGGCTATGGGATGCTGCAGTGGGCTCTACCCAGTCCGAACTTTCTGGCAGCTTTGTTTACACTGTGAGGGGAAAACTGCCTACTCAACCCTCAGTAATGGCAGATGCCCCTCCCCACACCAAGCTCAAGTGTCCCAGGTTGACTTTAGACTGCGGTGCTGGCAGCGAGAATTTTAAGCCAGTGGATCTTAGCTTGCTGGGCTCTGTGGGGTGGGATCCACCGAGCTAGACCACTTGGCTCCCTGGCTTCAGCCCCCTTTCCAGGGGAGTGAACGGTTCTGTCTTGCTTGCCTTCCAGGGACCACTGGGGTATTAAAAAAAACTCCTGCAGTTAGCTTGGTGTCTGCCCAAACGGCAGCCCAGTTTTATGCGGGAAACCTAGGGCCCTGGTGGCTAGGCACCTGAGGGAATCTCCTGGTCTGCAGTTGTGAAGACTGTGGAAAAAGCATAGTAACTGGGCTGGATGGCACCGTCCCTCACTGCAGGGTCCCTCACAGCTTCCCTTGGCTTGGGGAGAGAGTTCCCCAATCTCTTGAGCTTCTCGGGTGAGGCGATGCCCCATCCTGCTTTGGCTCACTCTCTGTGGGCTGCACCCACTGTCTAACCCGTCCCAATGAGATGAGCCACGTACCTCATTGGAGATGCAGAAATCACCCAGCTTCTGCATTGGTCTGGCTGCGAGCTGCAGACTGGAGCTGTTCCTATTCGGCCATCTTGCCCAAGAATTGGTTTTTGGTTATTATAAAGGTGCTTTTTAAAAATAGATAGTTGTGAAATTGTTGTTCTTGTCGTGTTGGGGGGCGCGGATCAGTTGAGGCTTCTATTCTGCTATCTTGGTCCACTCCTCCTCTAGGTAATTTCTAATGCTCTTTCCAATTTAATTTTTATTTGTATGATGTTTTTGTTTTATTTTGTATTTTTCTTCTATTATTGAGGGAGATAAATTATAGGAAATGAACTACTTGAAATAGCCAATATTTGGCCATTTTTGAATGTATAAAAATTTCATATGGTCCAAATTAATGTTTTTTCCCTGAGTTCAGCCAGCTCATATGGTTTTTTGCTGTTGCCCTATCACTTTTTCTCCCTAAATTTTTATACTTCTGCTTTGTGATCTGGCTTCATAGAGGCAATGGTTTCATTAATCATTTTTAATTCTTGGAGAAAAACGTATTCACAACCTTTTTTTTTTTTTTTTTTTTTTTTTTTTTTTTTTTTTGAGACAGAGTCTCACTCTGTCGCCCAGGCTGGAGTGCAGTGGTGCGATCTCGGCTCACTGCAAGCTCCGCCTCCTGGGTTCACGCCATTCTCCTGCCTCACCCTCCTGAGTAGCTGGGACTATAGGCGTCCACCGACACACCCGGCTAATTTTTTGTATTTTTTAGTAGAGACAGGGTTTCACCACATTAGCCAGGATGGTCTCAATCTCCTGACCTTGTGATCTACCCGCCTAGGCCTCCCAAAGTGCTGGGATTACAGGCATGATTATTCACAACTTATCTGTTTCACAGCAGTACTTTTTTTAGTAAGTATTGTTCATTGCTTATCAACATTAGTAAATGCTGTCATTCTTGGATACTTGTTTGATGCTTTGACAATTCTTGTTTAATTACTATCTTTTCATAAGTTGCATTTTCCTAGGACAGAATTAGGTCCCTGTGGGTGGGTAGGGTATATAAATGTGTGCAAGCCACCCAGACTAGCTGTTTTACACAAAGTTTTTCTAAAGTTTTCCCTGCTGCCACAGAGACAGATTACTTCTTGAAAATGCATGTTTTGTGTGAGAATTTTTTTCTATCCCAGCCTCCTCTGCATCTCTGAACCAAGCGGATGCAGAAGATGCAGAAGGTCTTCTGTCACTAGAACTGTTTACCTTAGAACCCTTACTAATTTTTGGAAATTACAGACATATTTTGCATTTCAGCAGGCACTCTTTACCTTCCACAAGTGTAATTTCGTCGGTGTTTTCTGAGATATGCCCTTCCTGAGTCCTATTATCCTTCTCTTCATTTCTTTGTTTTAACTCTATCTTCTGCCTGATTTAATCTACTTTGACTAGACTTCACACATATTTTAGAATATGTATACTCTATCTGCCTTGGCAGATGATAACAGTGTATAGTGGTTAAGACTTTGAACTTTATAATCAAACTATCCTAGTTTTAGACCTAACTCTCAATTCATTTTCTATGTGACCTTAGGTAAATTACTTAATTTCTTGCGCCTCTAAAATGTCACCAGAAAAATGGATATAGTAGTTGTTTCTACCACATAGTGTAGGGTGAACTGACTTAAAGTGGGCAAATTTCTAGAAACAGTATTTGGCACACTAATGTCGTATAGATGTTAGCTCTTGTTGTTGTTGTTATCCTCACCAAAAATGTAATTTGTGGGATTTTAAAGTTTTTGGATGATTTCCAAGAAGAAGGAGAAAATGCTGATTTAAATAGTCATTTTCATACCAGTAGATTATCTTTCCCTTTTATGCTGCTTATTTTTCTCAATGTCTCTTTATCCTTGGTTGTTCATTTATACATAGGAGTGAAGGATTCAACTGATTAAAATAAATGGCTTTCCTCTGTCATTTCTGACCTTTCTCTGTCCTGAGAACCCTGATGGCCAACTCTGGGCTGGCATGCGGGGCATCACATATTGTGAGCTTCCCTTAAGGCTGTATTGTGAACTGTGTGGAAGTTAGGCTGAAACAATTTCTCTCAGAAATTTGAATCCATTCTCTGACCAATGCCAAAACAAGGAGGGCCCTATTCTTGGGCATCAACTTCCACCCTGGGAACTCTAGGCTCTTCTAGGCAGATTGGCTTGATTTCTTTGGAGTGTATTTCCTGTATTCCTCCATTCAACCTGCAGATAAACGTTGCCGCTGCTGGTGGGGGTGGAGGAGGCCAACAGTGCAGCCATTCACAGGCTGTTTGCCAATCAGTCCTCACAATTAGGGCTAACTGCAGCTCTGTGTGGTGGGAGGGAGGGCCATCAATCCACAGGATTCTCTGTAGGGAAGGAGCAGGAGGGCAAGGGGGTGCATAGAGGGGCCAGTCAAAGTCAGCAGGTGCAGGAAGTACAGGTGAGAGGACAGCAGAACTGGAGGGATGGTTCAGATCATGGCTAAGAGAGAAGCAAAGAGCCAGAGCTGGTTTGCTGAGATTCTTATTTAGGTCTAGGCGGTAAGGCAGGACTGAGAAAGGGAAGACAGGCCAGTGGGTGAGAGGCATGGACAATTGTAAAGAAGTTGTGTGGTGTGTGGTGGCTCACAAAAGTGGCTATACATGTTGTAAAAGGGTCAGAAGCTCATTTTTTATTTTTATAAGGAATGGCCATCTCTGATGCTGGGGGGAGTCAGAGGCAGATCTGAGCGCTTAACATAGCTAGCTGACTGTGCACTTATGTGTCTGCCTATCTTCATAGTGGGTAAGACCATCTTTCTGCCCTCTGGAGCAATGCTGAGTCATAGATGGTTCTCTCTATATGTCAATTGAATAGTGAATTTCTAAGATATCCTTGACTGATGTATCCAAATGCGTAGCGCATTCTAACCTTGCATTTGGTTCAGGTCTTCCAAGTAAGTGAGAAGCAACAGAATGAGATAAGAACTGGATCCCCAGAGAATTCTAGTTGACACTCATGGTTCAGATCTTAGCTGTCTGAAAATTCACAGAGAGCTTTAAAAACAAAGATATCTTTCCTGAAGAGGTAAAGTCTGGGCAGTGTGTGTTTTTCTTAAATTGTTCAAAACCAGCCTGGATCCCAGTAATGCAATTGGATCAGAAAGATTAGTCCATCATCTGTTTCCATCATTGCTGGCATTTGTAAGAGGGAAAAATATAATAAAGCCAGGAAAGACATTTGAGATTCAGAAATCAGCCATTCATTCTTCCTGTGAGCCCTTTTTCTCTTTCCTCCTCTGAATCAGTAAGATACAGGCAGGGAAAGTCCATTGTCTCCAAATGCCCCTCTTAACATTTGAACATGTTTAAATATGGAAACTTACATGAGATTTAACTGCTAAGTTTTAATTTTTTTGAAAAATTCAGCATTTTCTAAAAAATTTTGTGCAACATAAGCTCCATGAAATGCTTTGGAAAAATATAAGATTTCATAGTCTAGTAAGTTTGGAAATGCTTACTTTCTCTGCAAAATTTCTAAAACACATCACTGTATCAAAGAATCCAAGAAATTCTATAATATAAAAGTCTATTTAGTTTATTTAAATAGGAGTTTCTCAAATGTGGATGCTCTGTGTGTGTGCGTTGGGGTGGGAGGTGCCCACGGGGAAGGCTTTCTACTCTGGTGCCATGGCTATGGTTTGATCACCCACTTGGATGGTGCTGAGGACCACAGCTGGCCTCTGTGGATGAAGCATCCTGGGGCTCCCTGCCCAATTCTGAGAAGCTTTTCTGATGCCCCTAAAGACAACTTGCTGCAGAATATTCAGTCTCCTGGAAATTCAGCCCAGTAATATGCCCTTAACTGATCCCCTTCCCTCTTGGTATTCTTGGGAGGTAGACAATCTCCTTCAGCAATCTCAGGCCTCCTGTGAATAAAGTATTTCATGTTCTTGAGCAGAATCTTATTGCAAAATACTTTGACATAATTTTAGTTTCTGGGGAAAAGAATCTTAAAATCTTGCTTTCTAAAATATAACAAAGGATGTTAACAATATTTATATAATTCCCTTCTTCACACTTGTACAGCTCATAATTTGTACTTCTCTTATGACTCTTAGTACATTCTATATTTTACTGTTCAATTTGGATATATATATATGTAGTTTCCTATCTATTTGATGATAAATTACTTGGGAGCAGTGACTATGTCTTTTTTATCTTTCTTTCCTTTGGATAAAATTTTACACTGGGTTTTTTATAATAGGTGTTAACAGACGCCTATTAAATGTTTGGCTAATATTTATAACATCCCTATGAAAAAGACTTGGGGAAGTTTCTTTATGTTTATTTAACTTATGAGAAAACCAATGCAAACTACAAAGATTTAGTCATTTTCCCAAGATGAGCTAATTATGGCAGAGAGAAGAGAAAAAACAAAATTTATCGGCTCAGAATCAAAAGGTTGGGAAGAAGGTTTAAGAAGTTCTGTGCTGATTTCAAATCCTTTTTTCCTGATGTTTGCTACAGGCTCGAGGAAGCCATGTGAGGCTGGTCAGCTAGCAGCATGGCAAAATGAATAGGGCACTGGATTCAGAAGCTTGGGTCCTGCTGTTGATATGAAAATGAAAAGGCATAGCCCTGCCCTCAGGGAACTCACAGTCTAGTGGTGACTGATGCACGGAAACAGAAAGATAAATCGCATAATGGAACCACATGGTGTGTACTGCAGAAACACAGGAGAGAACGTGATTATCATTGCTCAAGGGTGTCAAGGGCACTACACAGCAGGGGTAACATCTGTGATGGACTTTGAAGGATAAATAAAAGTTAACAAGGCAAACAAGAAGAAAAAAAGTAATTTGAGACAGAGGGGAGAACATATATGTAGTTAATGAGACCTGAAAGAGCATACTGAGCTGATGGATTGGAAAGTACATTAGTTGGCTAAAGTGTTGAGTTTATATGGGAGGGATGGCAGGGGTGGTGTTGGCCAGAAAAGAAACTAGAAAGGTAGAAGACTGGGGCCAAAGTTTGAATGGTCAAACAAAGGGGTTTATACTCCATCTTCTAAGTCATGGCAGCCATTGAAGGTTTTAAGAGAGGGATTGATGTCATCAGATACACTCCTTGAAGGCAGAAAATGTGTTTGCTTCTGCATTATATTTTCTGACTGGTGATGCATGGCTAAGAGCAGGCACTCAATAAAAATTTATGGAATAGAATGATTGAGTATGTTTTAGAGAGCGATGTTTTCTCAGGCCAGTATCTGAACAGTTTGTAGACCAGATTCTGCCTGGGTGTGAGCCTCTTCCCAGAGCTTCAGAGACCCTCTTTCCTTAGGTCAATGGTCATACAGACAGATTTCCCAGAGACTTTACTCATCCACCGTTATTTCTCACAGCAGATCCCTACTCTGCCATCTTTTCACCATCATCAGCCCTCTGTGATGCATATGAAAAGGGAAAAAGAGAGGCCATGGCAGGCATCATCTGTCTATTCTGATTCCAGCTCTTTCTCCATTGCCTCTTGTGCTCCACATGCAGCCCAGAGCCACTGACCTTCAACAAGCTGAGCAAATTATTTTTCGCTAATGAGCATAATTACCTATTTCTCTATTTAGGACACACTTTAGAATTTTGTAAAGGCCTTTGGAAACCCTTTGTTGCGCTAGCAGGTACTCATGGCAAAATGGTAGAACTGCTGTAGCCCCACAAAGCTCAGCAGCTGTGATTGCCCAGATAATGAGGCTGGGGCTTGCCCACTTCTTCACAGCTGGGGCTTTATTTGATCTTCATAACAAGTATTGGGATAGACATTATTATCCTCCTTTACAGATGGGAAAACTGAGCCCTATGAGGTTGAGTTATTAACCCTCTTCCAGGCTTGGTCTGGTTCCTTCCTGGATATGTAACACCCTCTTTGAGGCTTTGAAAGCTCTGTATTATGGGATACATGGTAGCGTCTCAGGGACTTTTCCAAGTCTGCATGTTTATTGCCATAAAAGGCTGACAGAATGAGAGAGACAATGGTCATTGGGAGGCAATGGCTATTTTCTCCATTTTTCCAAAGGGGAGACTAAGGCCCAAGGAACCTGGTTCACTCCACACCATCTGCTGGTAACTGTGTTCTCCAGTCTCAAAAGCTACCCCATCAACCTCTGTTTCTTGAACACCTTGTTCTCATCCAGCACTGGCTGGGCTTTGGGAAAGGGGTGCTTTCCTGATTTGCACTTGCACATGAATAATCTGGAGAGCTGGTTAACAACACAGGTTTGAATCCTATAGTTCTGGGGTGGGACCTGAGATTCTGCTCCTATAATAAGCAACCAGGTGATTCTCAGGCTGCTGGTGCGCTGACTGCACTTTGAGTGACAAGACAGTGAAGAAAAGAAGAGAAAGCAAAGAGGAAGTCCTGCCTTCAAAGAGATGCCTGACTTGTAGGGAAAACAAAATTGGAGCAAGCACCTGAGGGGCAGAGATATTTGTTCATGCCTCAGAAATTAACAGAGGCCTGTGCCATGGCCATTGTTTAAGGTTGTTGGCTGAACAAATGAGAAATTATAAGAAAGCAGTGCCTACTTCCAAACCAACATGAGTAAACTGGCAGGAGCCAAGTCCAAGGAGCTCAGAAATCACTGGGGATTAAGAACAATTCAATTCAACAATGAAACATGTGATTTCTTACATTATTCAATAAAGTTATTTATTTTATTCATTTAATGAGTGCCTACTATTTGACATCATGTTAGGAACCGGAGTACAAGGTTGAGTATCAGAGGGTCATGTACTCTCAAAGTGCTAAGTTGAGAGGAAACCAAAAGTAAGGGCGATGCCTGCCATTTAGAACAGTGACTTTAAATTGATTTTTTACTGTGACCTACAATAGCACAATAAGAGGTATATGTTACACTGTGACCTGGTATGTGTGCATGTGTATGTATATACATATATAACACCGAAGCAAAAGTTTCTGGAAATAATATTTACATTTTATTAACATTTCTTAGTTCTTCTTCTTTATTATTTTTTTGAACATCTCTTGAACATGAAGAGGCAAAAAGAGGAAGTAAATTATACATCCAGGAAGCCCTGGAGCGTGGAAGGGGACCATGTGACCAAGCTGCAGGTGTAGAAGGATGTGGTCTCTGTCTCCCAGGACCTACTGCCAGTGATCCCCGTTGGCCAAGCTGAACCAGAAGCCAGGGCAGGGGCATGGTGGCAAGGGTGCCCAGGTGTCATATAGTACATGGAAGGTGGTATCCTGGTCAAGAGCAAGATGATGAATTAATGTTGGTGATAGGGAGGAGAGAGTTGGCAAGCGGAGAGTATTAGCCAGACCAAATATTTATGCCTACTTTATGTGATATACTCTGATATTTTCTATTCTATCCTATTCTATTATCTTCCATTTCTTTACCTCTCTTCCCACTCAGTCATTCCCTCTCTCCTTTCTGCCTGCTCTTCCTGCCTTCCTCTTTCCCCTCACTTTTAGTAAAAAGGTGGTGTGAGGATTTGATGTTCAAGATATCAAAGAAGAAATACAGAGGGATCATATTTCCTATATGATCTTTAGGCTGAATCCAAGTGGTGGTGAGGAGGGAGCATGGGGCTCAAAGTCACATGAAATCGCTAGCTTTCTTTCACTATATTGAACAGTCTACATGGTCAGAGACTAGCAAGGAGCTGATTCTTGGAGCTGAGCCAAATCCAGTCAATTAAGAGAGGTCTGGGAGTGTTTAAGGACTAGTAACACCATCTATCGTTAGAACTGACGCACTCAACAGAGGATCGCCTGGAGGCTCATCACAAATTTTTCTTGACATTAGAAAAACTGGCTTAAGGGTATTTTTACAACATTCCAAAGGCTCTTGATTGGAATTCTAACACATATCTTGCCGTTTGATTACAGTTAGAAAGAAGGAAGCAACTCAAATACATTCAAATAAATTCATTCATGTGCTGTCCAGCACAGTGATAAAAATCAAAATGCCAGGAAAACTCATTATAGGTAGAGAATTTAGAGATAGATAGGTTCCTACAGATGGTGACCCAAAGAATAAAAAATGTCAGGAGAACTTGTTTTAGGTACAGAGAATTTAGAGATAGGTTCTTGGAGATGGTGACCCATAGCCCATAGCCATTTCAGGCTAAGGGCTATTATGCCTTTATTTTTCATTTGTAGTTGTACCTGCTTATACTTCAGAACCCTTTTGCAAAAGAAAAATTAAGAGACTACTGCTTACCCACACATCTTGTGTTTTGACACCATGTGACATTACTGTGTAATCTTCTGCAACTGATAAGACCTCCTTGAGCCTCATTGCCATCACTGTGAAAGGGAATATAATGCATCAAAGCACAGGGAGATCCTCCAATGCAGCTCCAAAATATACATGTAAATGAGTTAAAAGTATATATGTAAAGAGTTAATTTAATATTCTGGTTTCAGGGGAGAAAATTCTATGAACCTATTGAGGAAGTACTTGAGCAGGTCCTCATAATGGTAATAATGTTTCATCCATGGTAGTGGGGCAAAGGAAAGTGTAGATAATGGAAATCCACAGATTAAAAAGTCAATCCCTATCTCAACTTGTGCCTGCTTTTCTAGACCTGTGCTTGTCTAGGGAAAAGAGGGAAGGTCACAGGCACTGAAGGTGAAGTTTAGTCATGGCTATTAGAGGCAAATTGTAAAACTCGACTCAGCCTGCTGTGTCCCCTTCTTCTTCAGCATGTGATGTGGTTTGGTTGTGTCCCCACCCAAATCTCACCTTGAATTGTAGCTCCCATAATTCCCAAGTATTGTGGGAAGGACCCGGTGGGAGATCATTGAATTATGGGGGTGGTTTCCCCCATACTGTTCTCGTGGTAGTGAATAAATCTCACAGGATCTGATGGTTTTATAAGACGAAACTCCTTTTGCTTGGGTCCTTTTCTCTCTTGCCTGCCACCATGTAGGATGTGCCTTTCACCTTCCACCATGATTGTGAGGACTCCCCAGCCATGTGGAACTGTGAGTCCATTAAATCTCATTTTCTTTATAAATTGTCCAGTCTCAGGTATGTCTTTATCAGAAGCATGAAAACAGACTAATACACCATGTCATTGCTCACATGCCTCTTCTGCTCTGAGACTAGCCCCAAAACTGCTGCCACGTCTCAGAGCATCTTAAAATCTCTGCCTACCTTCTCTCCTACCACTGCACACCCACTCAAGAGAGTTCTCATATGACTGGGAGAGGTCCAAGGACATTGTTAGTTTGCTTCTAAATCCATGGTGTGTGTTGGAATTCTCAATCTCTCTCTTTATCTCTCTCTCTCTATCTCTCCCTCCCTCCCTGTCCCTGCCCCAATTCATACACAACTGGTGTTGAAAGGCAGACCAGAGACTGTACCCTGCCTGGAAGGACTTAGCATGGGTGATTCAGTAGCTTTCATTACTTCATTAGCTTTCCTTTACTGAGAAAAGCTTCTCACCTCCATGCCCACTCCCTCTCTTCTGGATTTTCTGTGCATGCTGCCAAGAGGTCAGATCTTGAGGGCCAGGATTCAGATGTGGAGCCAGTATGCTGGGCCTGGAGTCTGCATGTATCCCAGTCAGAAAAAGGCAGCTCCATAGTGGTCCCCTGTAACTCACCAGGAGGCTACATGAGGGTTTGGGCAAAAGATCAGAACCCAGATCTCATGCTTTGCTCGTTTCTTCCAGGAATCTAGTAGGGGCAGGGTGACTGGTCTTGTCATGTCTCAAATCTTTACTGAAACATGACAAACTCCTCCAGTACCCAAACTTTCCTCTGGACATTGATTTATGCTATTCTCTGGGACTGAAATTCTCTACCCTATCTTCCCTCCATTATTGGTCCTGATACTGTGAGGTTACAATGCAGTTACACATCCCAATATTACAATTACAGGAGACTCTGTCCCTGGCCTGCCTTCCCCTCCACTCCAGCCCTCAGACTCTTTTCTCTGAATTACTATGGCATCTTTTAGCCTACAGTTTAGAATGAGGATTACCAGACCCTGTCTTGGGTGTATTTGTCCTTCTATTTGTTTCAAGTCTTTAAATCACATTGTTCCTACTAGATGATGGCCATCTCCCTTCCCCAATGGAGAGAGACCCAGAGTGAACAAGGGACACCATCTGTGCAATCAGCAATGCCATGCGAGGCCTTTACAGGGGACTGGAGCAGCTATGAGAGGTGTCTGTCCTGCCTTCCCAGAGGAGTCCCACTGTGGACTCTGCCATTTCCAGTAAAGAATGGGAAGAGTTATGACTAGGTCCTCTGAAAACTCTTTCCAGTCCCTGAACTCCATGGTGATTTGCTCTGCTTTTTAAGGGAGTATTCTGGCCGGGCAAGGTGGCTCATGTCAGTAATCCCAGCACTTTGGGAGGCCGAGGTGGGTGGATCACCTGAGGTCAGGAGTTCGAGACCAGCCTGACCAACATAGTAAAGCCCTGTCTCTACTAAAAATACAAAAAATTAGCCAGGTATGGTGTCAGGTGCCTGTAGTCCAAGCTACTCAGGAGACTGAGTCAGGAGAATTGCTTGAACCTGGGAGGCAGAGGTTGCAGTGAGCCGAGATCCTGCCATTGCACTCCAGCCTGGGCAACAAGAGCGGAACTCCATCTCAAAGAAAAAAATGGAGTATTCTCTGTTTCCAAAGGGTAGACTATTAAAGAATTAGTGCTTCAAACTAATGAAATTCAGACCTTTGTTCTGAGATAGGAATCTTGCTCAGTGACTGTAGTTGTTTGCTAGGGCTGCCATAACAAAGCATCACAGACAGGGTGGCATGAACAATGCAACTCTATTTCCTGCAGTTCTGGAGGCTGGGAGTCTGAGATCAAGGTGTCAGCAGGGTTTCTTTTGAGGCCTCTCTCCTTGGCTTTCAGCTGGCTGCCTTCTTGCTCTATCTTCCAACGGTCTCCCTGCTATATGAGTGTTTCCTAATCTCTCCTTCTTGTAAGTACACCAATCTTATTGGATTTGGACCCACCTATGTGACCTCATTTTACCTTAGTTACCTACTTAAGGACCCTATCTCCAAGTATAGTGTATAGTCAGATTCTGAGGTACTAGCTGTTAGGACTCCAACCTACGAATTTGAGGAGATATAATTCAGTCCATAAAAGTGACTTTGGGCAAAGTCAAATTTCACTCAATGGAATTTTGTTCAGTTCATTCAACAAGATAGATTGAGCACCCAATTGCACCAGGCCCTGCTCAGATGCTGGGGATATATCACTGAACACAACAGACACAAATCCATGTCTCCATGGAGTTGATATTCTGGTGCAGAGATAGACAGTAAATGGAATGAATAAGAAAACACATATGACACGTTGAATAATAATAAAGCCTAGGCAGGAAGTTAAAGTACGGTGGTGGTTGTGGGGGTGGGGCAGTATCATCTAACTCATCCCCGGCCTTCAGGCAGGAATGAATGAAATTGCCCATGAAGGGGGTACATTGAGGAGCAGAAGCAGGATGCAGCGGGAGCATGAGAGTAGAAATCCTTCCTTTGTGGGTTTCTTTTTATTTATGTATTTATTTATGTATTTATTTATTTATTTTGAGATGAAATCTTGCTCAGTCGCCGAGGCTGGAGTGATCTCGGCTCACTGCAGCCTCCGCCTACCGAGTTGAAGCAATTCTCCTGCCTCAGCCTCTCAAGTAGCTGGGATTACGGGCGTGTGCCACTGTGTCTGGCAAATTTTCAGTGGAGACGGAGTTTCACTATGTGGGCCAGGCTGGTCTCAAACTCCTGACCTCAGGTGATCCATCTGCCTTGGCCTCCCAAAGTGTTGGGATTACAGGCGTGAGCCACCATGCCTAGCCCTTTGTGGGTTTCTTAACTCTGCTTTGTTTAAAGCCACAAATGTGTGCTCTTTTCCCTCCCTACCCCGGTCACTTGTCTTGCCAAAACAAACTTGAGATCACAAGGGGCTCTGTGAGTAAGACTGTGGCTGACTGGCAGCAAACAAGGGCCATGATGGAGAAACACTTCAAGGCACTCACCCGACAGCCTAAGAGATGGGCACACAGTTATCCTTATGAATGAAAACCTGACAGTTTGAGCCAGGTGTGGTTGCTTGTTCTTGTAATTCTAGTGCTTTGGGACACAAAGGTGGGAAGATCACTCGAGGTCAGGAGTTTTCAAGACCAGCCTGGGTAACATAGCAAGACCCCATCTCTAAAATAATAATAATAATAATAATAATAATAGGAAAATCTGACAATTCCATTAATCTTATTACTAACAAGTACTTACATTGGTTGCTGTCTGGTTAAGTCAGGCACTGGGCTGTGCCTGCTCTTATGCATCCTTCTAACAGTCCAAAGAGTGCCATCTCTTTTCACATTTGCAGCCAAAGAAACTGAGGCTCAGAGAGGTCATGTAACTTGCCTAAAATGCATCTGATGGATCAGAGTCTTAGCCACTCTTGGCACCATGCTGAGCTGTCTAGGGAAGGGCAGGTCACTGTTAGAGCTGGAGTTGACAGTTGATGTTCATTGACTTTCTAACACTTTTTTCTGTCTTTTATTAAAGCTGCCAGCTTAACGTCTTACCAGAGGACTAATAAATCTTATTTCCAGCAAGCGACTGCCAACATTAAAACATGCGAAATTTCTCAACATAAATTTTCCCAACAATTGTAACTCATTACTTGGATACGAGGCATGCACTACAGCAGTCTGTCCACGGTGGCGAGGAAAACACTGGGCACGAGCCCAGCAACACATTCTTTGACAGCAGCATGAAATATTTTACAACAGTTTCCAGGAAGTTTTCACTGGCTGTCTCAATTACAATGAAGTCTTCTTGCGGGCATCTGTTGCAGGGAGCCTTAACACACACATCCTCCCCGTGCTCTCAGGCCACTCGGCAGCCAGCAGATGCCCAGGACAAGAGAAGCCCTTGTTTCAGACGTTTGCTTTCTCAAAGGCATTCCGGGCTCTCTTTGGGGACTCTTGGTCAGTGTCCTGTGGCGTGGCCTCCCTCTTGCCTTCCTGCTGCGGGTACTGCTTCAACCACAGAAATCCAGAGCCCTTTACTCGTTGGTTTCAAAGTAAATCTTTGCTTTGGGGACAGTATCCTCTTTTGCTAAGTGTGAAGACTGGAGGTTAGCTAAAATTCCCACACTGTTTGATAACCCTGCTCAACCAGAAAAAATCGAACCCTGTTCAGTCAGAAAGGTTGAATATATTTCACATGATTTTAATCATTTTTCATAAAAAAGGGTCTGTAGTTCATATCCTTTGCCCATTCTTTTACTTTTTTGGTCTTTTCCTTATTTTAAAGGGTTCTTTACATATTTTGAACACTAATCCCTTGCTAATTAAGTGCTGACAAATATGTTTTCCCAATTTGTGACTCACTCTTTTACTTTATTGTATTAAATTTTTAATTTTAAATTGGAACAGATCTTTTTTATTTCATGATATGTGCTTTTGGTGTTTTAAACATCATTTATATACTCCTCCACATGTTTTACTCCATTGACAAAAACTTTTTGTCCATGATTGTTCTTTCTTATTTTTATTATTTTAGAGACAGTGTCTTGCTCTGTCACCCAGGCTGGAGTACAGTGCCACAGTTATAGCTCACTGTAAGCTTTGACCTCTTGGGCTCAGGCAATCCTCTCAAACTCAGTCCGGGTACATACTACAGGTGCATGCTACCACATCTGGCTAATTTTTAATTTTTCTGGAGAGATGGGGTTGCCCAGGCTGGTCTTGAATTTCTGACCCCAAGCAACCCTCCTTCCTTGGCCTCACAAAGTGCTAGGATTATGGGCATAAACCACCATGCCGGGCCTGTTGTTTTAAATATAATTTTCAAAAGGCAGATGGCACTAACTGTCATAAAAAAGAGGTATCTCCCTTTGGATCCTATGACTATGCTCCTTAAGAATGGAATTTGTCTTTCCTGTTGGTGTTGTTGGCTTTCAGAAGGTAAACATGTCTCTAATTCTGGAATCTATGTCTTACCAGTGGGGAATCCTCTCTCTTTCTCCTCTTGTTCAACTAAATAATAAAAAATTTCAATTGCTTAAGCATGTAAGAATACTGCCACCTTTCTCATCATCTTTTCTATCCATGATGCTTTGGTGTGCCTATGCCTGTGTCTATCTATTGATGTATCCACCTAAGCTGTGAGGTTGGCACACATTATGTGTGTGTCTTAGTAACTGATATTTTTCTACTTATGTCTTAAATGAAACATTAAAATTAATGTAGGTTTTCAGAACATATTGAAGCTAACCCATAAAAGGCAACTCAGTCCGGGAGTACAGAATGGTAGAACAGCTATGGGATGATGTGCTGCAAATAAACCCAGTGGCTTAACACAACATGTTATTTTCCTTTCTAACTAGGGGTCCAGAGCAAATCAGGCACCTTTAATCTTAGGGCACCACCATCTCAACATGAGACCCCCTCAGCCATGGGGGCCGCTAAAGGGGTAGCTGGAGAATTGCCCTGACTCTTGCATGCTTTGGCCTGGAAGTGGGACCCATCACTTCTACCCATAGCACATTGACCAGACCCTTTCAGCTGAGCCCACCTAACTGCAAGGGGGCTGAGAATATGAAGGAGTGGATATACCACTCATTAAACATCACAGAAGGCCAGTCTGAGATGAATAGGCCATCTACAAAATTTGCACCTACATAATTGAGAATTACCTATGGCCATAGCTGACATTTTGAGCCCTTACTGAAATTCACGGGTCATCATATCCTGTGTGCAAATACTAAGAAAGTGTGCCTTCTGAGATGAGGGGACAGGGAGGAAGCCAAGAATATGTAAGTCATCAGAGGTAAGGAAGAAAAAGCATTAAACATCAGTTACAGCATAGACTATGTGGATTTCCATTTGCAGGTAGGAGGGTGGAAACATTGAGAAGTAAAGCAAAGCAGGACAATGGGAGGAATTCCAAGAAGTTTCAGATAAATAATAAGAAGTGCTTCTAGTATGAGTGGAACTCAAAGTCTGTAAAGAAACTGGTTGCTGAGAAGCCACAGGAGTGATTTATTGATAGGCCAGGAATATATTCCCAACAATATGAAAGTAATTCTTTGCCAGGCTATGTTCACAAAAGAAGAGGAGGGGACCAGGCCAGAAATACACGTGCATTTTTCGAAGGACAAAGATATATGAGAAAAAATTAAAAGAGATTTTCAATTCTCCAATGCCTTTAAGTATTCTGCAAAAACTATCATGAAGTCGGTATTTAGGACAGAAAATGGTGAAAACAAACTATTGGTGATTTTTAGGAAAGAAGGTTGTGGAGAGAAAGGGAAAAGTTAGCAGTAAAGGGAAAAAGTGTGTGGAGGAGAGCAATAATTGTTTTCCAACTGCAGGCGATAAAATGCGTATCTAAGAGGAATGCCTGACCTTCAGACAACTCATCTATCAGACTCAGGAGAATGGAGACAAAAGGAAGAGAGTCACAGGGGAGAAGAAGCCAGGATGCAGTGACTGTATGCTAAGTGGAAGCCATTGTGGGCCACTGAGAAGATAATCGAGGGAAGTGGAGAAGCCGAGGAGTAAAGCAGAGTGATATGAAGCAGCGTGATAAGCACTGCACAGTGAGGAGGGGGAAAAATAACGGGAAAGAGGGAGATAAACCCGTGGTGAAGAAGCCTTTCGCAGAGACTAAGAGTCTGGGAGGAAATTATCTGAGGGGCTAGAGTACTTGGGGCGTCTTGGAACTTCACATTTGTGACAAAAAAGTACCGCATGTATCAAACAATCCAAGTCCCAAGCTATGCTAATAATAAAAGCAGTTTGCATTTATTGCGTCCTAAGTGTCAAGAGCAGCCCAAGGTACATTAAGTATCCCTTCTCGTGGAGCTCTAGGTGATAAAAATCGAAGTGACAGCAAGCAGTAAACAAGAACTAGTCTTTATAGAGTTTGCCATGTGCAAGGTCCATGCCACAACTCATTTAACATCCGTGCCAGCCCTATCCACTACAGAATCTTCACCTTTCTGTGCCTCAGTTTCTTCTTCTATAAATCGGGATTATAGGAGTACCCACTGACCAGTACTCTAAGAGGAAGAGTGAATGTCACCCATTTGCAGGCAGGGCCACTCCCTCCTCATTGGCTCTGTTGAAAAAGAGCTCCACACTTGGGTTGAAAGAAGGGGCAGAGAACTTGGGAGGCAGTGGTGGGAGGAGGAGGAATGGTAATTCTGGCTTCTGTCAATCAAATCTAGATGTGTCACTCCTCTTCGATCTTGGTTGTCCATATAGGTCACAGCTCCTGCGCTGTGCCTCAGGAAAGGGAGGCACAGAGAAGTTACAGGGCTGGCTTACGTTTGCACAGAAAATTTAGTGTCAGTAAGAAGTAGAACTTAGGTTTCCTTATTCCCCAGAACATCAGGGGGTTTTTACCAGTGGATGATGCTGAGACACAGGGCAGGGTAAGCACATTTTAAAACAGAGGGCAAAGGTCAGCACGGAGCATGGGGAGATCAGTAAATATGTCCAAAGTGCTTAGTGAGAGGTAAAAGTTTAAAAGACGACAGTTAGGTTTTCACAATAGTGAACGGACAATTCAATGCCAGAGGTCCCGGAACCTGCAGTGTTTTCTCATTGACCTACTATTTCCCTAGGAGCCAGAGTCAGCATGACTGTAGACTTTTCCAGAAGTAAGCAGGTTACCTCTTATCTCTTCTGTCATCCACATCCTCGGGGTTGAGGGCTTGAAATCGTGCAGTATTTCCCTCTTGTAACCCAGAACAAGCATCTCTAACTTTAGACTGACTCCTTTGGTGTCCTGAGGTCAGTGAATCAACCTGCTTACTTCCCTCCATTTATGGCTGTGAGGCTCCTTTGTAACAAGGGATCAAGAACTGTACCGACGCTTCTAAGTGCAGCATCATTTATTGTGTCCTGATGCAAAAATAGCTTCCTTGGGCTTAAACTGGCCAAGATCATCTTATTTGCCATGTTTTTGTTACCATTAAAGGATCGAGAGGAGGAAAAGACTTCCTGGAAACCTGTTGGTCTCTCAAAATCAGTCAATTCATAGAATCCTCCAACCAAGAGGGCTGTGAGCAGATCATGAAGTCCAGGCTCCTGCTTCTGGGCCGTGATTCCTTTATTTCAAGCCTGCTGAGCCCTGGTTTTTGCAGCAGGACTTATTCTTTTTTTATTTTTATTTTTTATTTTTTTGAGTTTAGGCCCAAATGAATTTTTTTTTTAACTTTTATTTTAAGTTTGAGGGCACATGTGCAGGTTTGTTATATAGGTAAACTTGTGTCATGGGAGTTTGTTGTACAAATTATTTCATCACCCACTCATTAAGCCTAGTGTCTGATAGTTATTTTTCCTGATCCTCTTCCTCCTCCTACCCTCCACTCTACAATAGGCCCTAGTGTCTGTTGTTCCCCTGTATGTGACCATGTCTTCTCATCATTTAGCCCCCACTTATAAGTGAGAGCATGCTGTGTTCGATTTTCTCTTCTGGCATTAGTTTGCTAAGAATAATGTCCTCCCGCTCTATCTATGTCCTGCAAAGAACATGATCTTATTCTTTTTAATGGCTGCATAGTATTCCATGGTGTATATGTACCACATTTTCTTTATCTAGTCTATCATTGATAGGCATTTAGGTTGATTCCATGTCTTCGCTATTGTGAACAGTGCTGCAATGAACCTACATGTGCATGTGTCTTTATTTAGAACGTTTTATATTCCTTTGGGTAACCCAGTAACAGGATTGCTGGGTTGAATAGTAGTTCTGTCTTTAGGATTTTGAGGAATCATCACATTGTCTTCCACAATGGTTGAACTAATTTAAACTCCCACTAGCAGTGTATAAATGTTCCTTTTCTCCACAACCTCACCAGCATCTGTTATTTTTTTATTTTAATTTTTTTTAGTGTCTTAAAAATATAAGCATTTATTTCCTCCATGCATCTGTGGGTCATTTACTTATTTTTAAATTTTTTTAATTTTTTTATTATACTTTAAGTTCTAGGGTACATGTGCATAACGTGCAGGTTTGTTACATATGTATACTTGTGCCATGTTGGTGTGCTGCACCCATCAACTCGTCAGCACCCATCAACTTGTCATTTACATCAGGTATAACTCCTAATGCAATCCCTCCCCACTTCCCCCTCCCCATAGTAGGCCCCAGTGTGTGATGTTTCCCTTCCCGAGTCCAAGTGATCTCATTGTTCGGTTACCACCTATGAGTGAGAACATGCAGTGTTTGGTTTTCTGTTCTTGCAATAGTTTGCTGAGAATGATGGTTTCCAGCTGCATCCATGTCCCTACAAAGGACACAAACTCATCCTTTTTTGTGGCTGCATAGTATTCCATGGTGTATATGTGCCACATTTTCTTAATCCAGTCTGTCATTGATAGACATTTGGGTTGATTCCAAGTCTTTGCTATTGTGAATAGTGCCGCAATGAACATACATGTGCATGTGTCTTTATAGCAGCATGATTTATAATCCTTTGTGTATATACCCAGTAATGGGATGGCTGGGTCATATGGTACTTCTAGTTCTAGATCCTTGAGGAATCGCCATACTGTTTTCCATAATGGTTGAACTAGTTTACAATCCCACCAACAGTATAAAAGTGTTCCTATTTATCCACATCCTCTCCAGCACCTGTTGTTTCCTGACTTTTTAATGATCGCCATTCTAACTGGTGTGAGATGGTATCTCATTGTGGTTTTGATTTGCATTTCTCTGATGGCCAGTGATGATGAGCATTTTTCATGTGTCTGTTGGCTGTATGCATGTCTTCTTTTGAGAAATGTCTGTTCATATACCTTGCCCACTTTTTGATGGGGTTGTTTTTATCTCGTAAATTTGTTTGAGTTCTCTGTAGGTTCTGGATATTAGCCCTTTGTCAGATGGGTAGATTGCAAAAATTTTCTCCCATTCTGTAGCTTGCCTATTCACTCCGATGGTAGTTTCTTTTGCTGTGCAGAAGCTCTTTAGTTTAATTAGATCCCATTTGTCAATTTTGGCTTTTGTTGCCATTGCTTTTGGTGTTTTAGACATGAAGTCCCTGCCCATGCCTATGTACTGAATGGTATTACCTAGGTTTTCTTCTAGGGTTTTTATGGTATTAGGTCTAACATTTAAGTCTCTAATCCATCTTGAATTAATTTTCATATAAGGAGTAAGGAAAGGATCCAGTTTCAGCTTTCCACTTATGGCTAGCCAATTTTCCCAGCACCATTTATTAAATAGGGAATCCTTTCCCCATTTCTTGTTTTTCTCAGGTTTATCAAAGATCAGATGGCTGTAGATGTGTGGTATTATTTCTGAGGGCTCTGTTCTTTTCCATTGGTCTATATCTCTGTTTTGGTACCAGTATCATGCTGTTTTGGTTACTGTAGCCTTGTAGTATAGTTTGAAGTCAGGTAGCGTGATGCCTCCAGCTTTGTTCTTTTGACTTAGGATTGTCTTGGAGATGCGGGCTCTTTTTTGGTTCCATATGAACTTTAAAGCAGTTTTTTCCAATTCTGTGAAGAAAGTCATTGGTAGCTTGATGGGCATGGCATTGAATCTATAAATTACCTTGGGCAGTATGGCCATTTTCATGATATTGATTCTTCCTATCCATGAGCATGGTATGTTCTTCCATTTGTTTGTGTCCTCTTTTATTTCACTGAACAGTGGTTTGTAGTTCTCCTTGAAGAGGTCCTTCACATCCCTTGTAAGTTGGATTCCTAAGTATTTTATTCTCTTTGAAGCAATTGTGAATGGAAGTTCATTCATGATTTGGTTCTCTGTTTGTCTGTTACTGGTGTATAAGAATGCTTGTGATTTTTGCACATTAATTTTGTATCCTGAGACTTTGCTGAAGTTGCTCATCAGCTAAAGGAGATTTTGGGCTGAGATGATGGGGTTTTCTAAATATACAATCATGTCATCTGCAAAGAGGGACAATTTGACTTCTTCTTTTCCTAACTGAATACCCTTGATTTATTTCTCTTGCCTGATTGCCCTAGCCAGAACTTCCAACACTATGTTGAATAGGAGTGGTGAGAGAGGGCATCCCTGCCTTGTGCCAGTTTTCAAAGGGAATGCTTCTAGTTTTTGCCCATTCAGTATGATATTGGCTGTGGGTTTGTCATAAATAGCTTTTATGATTTTGAGATACGTTCCATCGATATTGAATTTATTGAGAGTTTTTAGCATGAAGGGTTGTTGAATTTTGCAAAGGCCTTGTCTGCATCTATTGAGATAATCATGTGGTTTTGGTCTGTGGTTCTGTTTATATGCTGGATTACGTTTATTGATTCACGTATGTTAAACCAGCCTTGCATCCCAAGGATGAAGCGCACTTGATCATGGTGAATAAGCTTTTTGATGTGCTGCTGGATTCAGTTTGCCAGTATTTTATTGAGGATTTTTGCATCGATGTTCATCAGGGATATTGGTCTAAAATTCTCTTTTCTGGTTGTGTCTCTGCCAGGCTTTGGTATCAGGATGATGTTGGCCTCATAAAATGAGTTAGGGAGGATTCCCTCTTTTTCTATTGATTGGAATAGTTTCAGAAGGAATGGTACCAGCTCCTACTTGTACCTCTGGTAGAATTCAGCTGTGAATCCATCTGGTCCTGGACTTTTTTTGGTTGGTAGGCTGTTATTGCCTCAATTTCAGAGCCTGCTATTAGTCTATTCAGGGATTCAACTTCTTCCTGGTTTAGTCTTGGGAGAGTGTAAGTGTCCAGGAAATTATCCATTTCTTCTAGATTTTCCAGTTTATTTGCGTAGAGGTGTTTATAGTATTTTCTGATGGTAGTTTGTATTTCTGTGGGATCAGTGGTGATATCTCCTTTATCATTTTTTATTGCATCTATTTGATTCTTCTCTCTTTTCTTCTTTATTAGTCTTGCTAGTGGTCTATCAATTTTGTTGATCTTTTCAAAAAACCAGCTCCTGGATTCATTGATTTTTTGGAGGGTTTTTTGTGTCTCTATCTCCTTCAGTTCTGCTCTGATCTTAGTTATTTCTTGCCTTCTGCTAGCTTTTGAATGTGTTTGCTCTTGCTTCTCTAGTTCTTTTAATTGTGATGTTAGAGTGTCAATTTTAGATCTTTCCAGTTTTCTCTTGTGGGCATTTAGCGCTAAAAATTTCCCTCTACACACTGCTTTAAATGTGTCCCAGAGATTCTGGTATGTTGCATCTTTGTTCTCATTGGTTTCAAAGTACATCTTTATTTCTGCCTTCATTCTGTTATGTACCCAGTAGTCATTCAGGAGCAGGTTGTTCAGTTTCCATGTAGTTGAGAGGTTTTGATTGAGTTTCTTAGTCCTGAGTTCTAGTTTGATTGCACTGTGGTCTGAGAGACAGTTTGTTATAATTTCTGTTCTTTTACATTTGCTGAGGAGTGCTTTACTTCCAATTATGTGGTCAATTTTTGAATCAGTGCGATGTGGTGCTGAGAAGAATGTATATTCTGTTGATTTGGGGTGGAGAGTTCTGTAAATGTCTCTTAGGTACGCTTGGTGCAGAGTTGAGTTCAATTCCTGGATATCCTTGTTAACTTTCTGTCTCGTTGCTCTGTCTAATGTTGAGAGTGGGGTGTTGAAGTCCCCCATTATTATTGTATGGGAGTCTAAGTCTCTTTGTAAGTCTCTAAGGACTTGCTTTATGAATCTGGGTGCTCCTGTATTGGGTGCATATATATTTAGGATAGTTAGCTCTTCTTGTTGAATTGATCCCTTTACCATTATGTAATGACCTTCTTTGTCTCTTTTGATCTTTGATGGTTTAAAGTCTGTTTTATCAGAGACTAGGATTGCAACCCCTGCTTTTTTTTTGTTTTCCATTTGCTTGGTAGATCTTCCTCCATCCCTTTATTTTGAGCCTATGTGTGTCTCTGCATGTGAGATGGGTCTCCTGAATACAGCAAACTGATGGGTCTATTAACTGGTTATTTTGCTCACTAGTTGATACAGTTTCTTCCTAGCATCGATGGTCTTTACATTTTGGCATGTTTTTGCAATGGCTGGTACCGGTTGTTCCTTTTCATGTTTAGTGCTTCCTTCAGGGTCTCTTGTAAGACAGGCCTGGTGGTGACAAAATCTCTAAACATTTGTTTATCTGTAAAGGATTTTATTTCTCCTTCACTTATGAAACTTAGTTTGGCTGGATATGAAATTCTGGGTTGAAAATTCTTTTCTTTAAGAATGTTGAATATTGGCCCCCACTCTCTTCTGGCTTGTAGAGTTTCTGCCAAGAGATCTGCTGTTACTCTAATAGGCTTCCCTTTGTGGGTAACGCGACCTTTCTCTCTGGCTGCCCTTAACAGTTTTTCCTTCGTTTCAACTTTGGTGAATCTGACAATTATGTGTCTTGGGGTTGCTCTTCTCGAGAAGTATCTTTGTGGCGTTCTCTGTATTTATTGAATGTGAATGTTGGCCTGCCTTACTAGGTTGGGGAAGTTCTCCTGGATGATATCCTGAAGAGTGTTTTCCAACTTGGTTCCATTTTTCCCCTCACTTTCAGGCACCCCAATCAGATGTAGATTTGGTCTTTTCACATAATCCCATACTTCTTGAAGGCTTTATTCATTTCTTTTTCCTCTTTTTTCTTTAGACTTCTCTTCTCGCTTCATTTTGTTCATTTGATCCTCAATCGCTGATACTCTTTATTCCAGTTGATTGAGTCGGTTACTGAAGCTTGTGCATTTGTCACATATTTCTCATGTCATGGTTCTTATCTCTGTCAGTTCATCTGTGACCTTCTCTGCATTGATTATTCTAGTTATCCATTCTTCCATTCTTTTTTCAAGATTTTTAGTTTCGTTTTGCTGGGTACGTAATTCCTCCTTTAGCTCTGAGAAGTTTTATGGACTGAAGTCTTCTTCTCTCAACTCGTCAAAGTCATTCTCCATCCAGCTTTGATCCGTTGCTGGCGATGTGCTGCATTCCTTTGGAGGGGGAGATGCGCTCTTATTTTTTGAATTTCCAGTTTTTCTGCCCTGCTTTTTCCCCATCTTTGTGGTTTTATCTGTCTTTGGTCTTTGATGATGGTGACGTACAGATGGGGTTTTGGTGTAGGTGTCCTTCCTGTTTGTTAGTTTTCTTTCTAACAGTCAGGACCCTCAGCTGTAGGTCTGTTGGAGATTGCTTGAGGTCCACTCCAGACCCTGTTTGCCTGGGTGTCAGCAGCAGAGGCTACAGAAGATAGAATATTGCTGAACTGCGAGTGTACCTGTCTGATTCTTGCTTTGGAAGCTTCGTCTCAGGGGTGTACCCCACTGTGTGAGGTGTGGGGTGTTGGTCTGCCCCTAGTGGGGGATGTCTTCCAGTTAGGCTACTCAGGGGTCAGGGACTCACTTGAGCAGGCAGTCTGTCCGTTCTCAGATCTCAACCTCCATGTTGGGAGATCCACTGCTCTCTTCAAAGCTGTCAGACAGGGTCTTTTGTGTCTGCAGAGGTTTCTGCTGATTTTTTTTTTCTTTTTTTTTTGGTTGTTTAGCTGTGCCCTGTCCCCAGAGGTGGAGTCTACAAAGACAGGCAGGCCTCCTTGAGCTGCTGTGGGCTCCACCCAGTTGGAGCTTCCCAGCGGCTGTGTTTACCTACTTAAGCCTCAGCAATGGCGGGCACCCCTCCCACAGCCTCACTGCTGCCTTGCAGCAGACTGCTGTGCTAGCAATGAGGGAGGCTCTGTGGGTGTGGGACCCTCCCGGCCAGGTGTGGGATATAATCTGCTAGTGTGCCATTTGCTAAGACCCTTGGTAAAGCACAGTATTGGGGTGGGAGTTACCTGATTTTCCAGGTGTTGTGTGTCTCAGTTCCCCTGGCTAGGAAAAGGGATTCCCTTCCCCCTTGTGCTTCCCAGGTGAGGCAATGCCTCACCCTGCTTCAGCTCTCGCTGGTCTGGCTGCAGCAGCTGACCAGCACCAATTGTCTGGCACTCCCTAGTGAGATGAACCCAGTACCTCAGTTGAAAATGCAGAAATCACCTGTCTTCTGTGTCGCTCACACTGGGAGCTGGAGACTGGAGCTGTTCCTATTCGGCCCCAGCATCTGTTATTTTTTGACTTTTAAGTACTAGCCATTCTGACTGGTGTGAGATTGTATCTCGTTGTGGTTTTGATTTGCCTTTCTCTAATGATCACTGATGTTGAGCTTTCCTTCATGTGATTATTGGCTGCATGTATGTCTTCTTTTGAAAAGTGTCTGTTCATGTCCTTTGCCCACTTTTTACTGGGGTTGTTTGTTTTTTATTTCTTGCAAATGTGTTTAAGTTCCTTATAGATGCTAAATATTACACCTTTGTAAGATGCATAGTTTGCAAAAATTTTCTCCCATTCTGTAGGTTGTCTGTTTACTCTGTTGATAGTTTCTCTTTCTGTGCAGAAGCTCTTTAGTTTAATTAGATCCTATTTGTCAATTTTTGCTTTTGTTGCAATTGCTTTTGGCATCTTTGTCATGAAATCTTTGCCTGTGCCTATGTTCTGAATGGTATTGCCTAGGTTGTTTTCCAGGGTTTTGTAGTTTTGCGTTTTACATTTAAGTCTTTAATCCATCTTGAGTTAATTTTTGTATATGGTATAATGAAGGAGTCCAATTTCAATATTCTGCACATGGTTAACCAGTTATCCCAGCACCATTTATTGAATCAGGAATGCTTTCCCCATGGCTTTTGTTAGGCTTGTTGAAGATCAGATAGTTGTAGGTATGCAGTCTTATTTCTGGGTTGTCTATTCTGTTCCATGGTCTGTGTGTCTGTTTTTGTACCAATACCATGCTGTTTTGATTACTGTAGCCCTGTAGTATAGTTTGAAGTCAGGTAGCATGATGCTCCCAGCTTTGTTCTTTTTGCTTAGTATTGCCTTGGCTATTCAGCCTTTTTGGTTCCATAAGAATTTTTAAATAGCTTTTTCTAGTTCTGTGAAGAATCTCAATGGTAGTTTAATGGAATAGCATTGAATCTATAAATTGCTTGGGGCAGTATAGCCACTTTAACAATATTGATTCTTCCTATCTATGATCATGGAATGTTTTTCCATTTGTTTGTGTCATCTCTGCAGCAGGACCTATTCTATCAAGGATTGGTAATTGGGAATAAGCTTCTCATTTCATCCTAAAGGTTTCTGTCACTCCAATGAAATCTTAAAAGTCTCCAGTGCTTGTTAGGAAAGTGTGGAAGATGAACCCCTTCTTCATCCACACGTAAGAACATGCTGGAAAGCAAAACTGTTTAACACATGCTTGGTTTTTAACCCAACACTTCTATGTCAAGAAATATATCCTGGATTTGATCTATAAAAATTGTATGAATATATTAAATTGTCACATGTACTCCAAAAATATGTGCATCTATTTTGCATCAATAAAAATTAAAATAATCAGATCAGTACACAAAGATGAATGCACATGAATGTTTAGTGGAATATGATTTATAATGACAAACAATTTGAAAATAGCCTAAAATGTCCAACGGTAGCAATTGATTAACTAAATTATGATGGAGTTAACAGTAGGAAAAAAATATATATATATATATATACTTATTTTACATAATATTTATACACACCTGAATGGCAAGATGTTTATGATGTACTGTGAGAGAGAAAAACAAGTTACAAAATAGTATCTAGAATACAATCCTGTGTTCATATGCATGTGTCTAAGAAAGTTTGTAACAATAAATAGCAAGATGTCAATACTGGTTGTCTTATGGGGTGAGAGGCTGTGATGTAATATTTTCTTTCTATATCTTCCATTTTTTTCTACAATGAATAGCATTTTTGAAAAAAACAAAACCAAATATATTTAAAAAGTTTAAGTCTCCACTCTTTAGAATTGTTCAGGTTTCTTTTCTCAAATCTCGGTGGTATCATTTTCTGAGCTACCCTTGATGGGAAAGGAGGAGAGGACATTTTCCCCGTTTATTAATTTTACTTTATGCAGATTGCAGTGAATCAAGGTGTGGTTTTAAAGAGGAAAAGGTGTCACAAAGATTTGGCCTGAATGGCATGTATGTATGAGTGAATGTGTGTGTGTGTGTGTGTGTGTGTGTGTGTGTAAGCCTAAGATAGAAGAAGTTAGCCCTTTGCCTTGTTGATTAATTGTAGATTATCATTGATTGATGTTTCTAGTCTAAACTTTTATACCAGCAACTCCTTCAAGGCAGGCAATAACTTACCCTTATTTTCCCAGGTCCTAGCCCAGTGCCTGACACATAGTAAGATCTTAATATACATTTGACAAATGAATTAACTTTTGAGCCTCAATTATTTACAGAACCTGCTGGCAAAAGATTGCCTCCTCTTCCATCCGGATCCCTATGACACTGTGAGTTGATGGCATGATAGGGATAGTGGGAGTAGCTGATGTGATATAAATAAGTCGGATTGGCCTGGGTTCAAATACTGGTTCTGCCACAAGTGAGAAATTTGATCATAAATTTTCTTTTATGTAATATGAGGATGAAAATATATTTTTAATCTCTTCAATTCCCCTCCCCAACCTCAGCCCCTAGTAACCATCATTCTACTCTCTACTTCTATGACTTCAACTTTTTTACCCCTCACATATAAGTGACATCATGCAGTATTTGTCTTCCTGTGCCTGGCTTGTTTCAGTTGACATAATGTCCTTGAGGTTCATCATGTCTGAAATGACAGGATTTCCTTCTTTTTAAAGGCTAAATAGTATTCTATTGTGTGTATACACCATATTTTCTTTACCCATTATTCCACTGCTGGACTCTTAGATTAACTCCATATCTTGGCCATTGTGAATAATGCTGCCATGAAAATGGGAGTGCAGATACCTCTTTGACATATTGATCTTATTTCATTTGCATATATAACCAGTAGTAGGATGGCTGGACCATATGGTATTTCTATTTCTAGTTTAGGGTTTTTTTTTTTTTTTTTTTTTTTTTTGAGACTGGGTGTCACTCTGGTCACTCTGTCACCCAGACTGGAGTGCAGTGGTGCGATCATGGCTCACTGCAGCCTTGACCTCCCAGGCTCAAGTGATTCTCCCACCTCAGCCTCCAGAGTAGGTGGGACTACAGGCATATGACACCACAGCCATTTTTTTCTATTTTTTTTTAGTAGAGACAAGGTGTTGCCATGTTGCCCAGACTGGTCTCAAACTCCTGGGCTCAAGTGATCTTCCTGCTTTGGCCTCCCAAAGTGATGGGATTGCAGGCGTGAGCCACTGTACCTGGCTACTTTTAGTTTTTTGGGTTTTTTTTTTTTTTTTGAAGGACCTCCATACTCTTTTCCATACTAATTGAAGGAATGATAATATTATTGATATTGCAAGATCATTTTAAGGATGGAAACTTGACAATTTCTTTTAATCCCCTTTTGTGGGTTGTATCTTAAATTGTAGCCTTTGAAAACCAGCCATTGACCAATGTTAAAATCCATTCATTGAAGCCATTCTGCATAACTCAAGGTTCAAGTAGCCTTCTCTAGAAAAATAAGGTAGCATTCTTCTAAGGCTTCTATGAGAGAGTGCTTGCTCTTGGCTTTCACTGAGAAATGTGGAAAGAAATTGTGTTTAGCAAGAACTGGTGTATTATTAAGTAGCCTTATCTCAGTTCAACATCTCTGCAAATAAGTCAAGGCTCACAGCAACCCTGTGCAAGTGCTGGAAATGTTTGAGGCCTTAAAATAGCAAAACGCTTTGAAGAAACCTATCTTCCTAATGGAAAAAAGAACACACAAGAAAAATGACTGTCAGTGATTTATATATAGCGCAGGATTCAGCAAGTGACAAAGTGATTATTGCTAATTTGCAATTCTCTTTAGAAACTAGCCATGTGCACCATTTTCAAGGAGGCTAAAGATTAAAGAAGGAGCTGACCAGATGACCACAGCCCAGATCCTTTTCTTAGGGTGGCTGTATGGCTGTGGGTCTATGGTTCCACTTCTTTTCCCATTGTCCTTGGTAACTGGCATGAGATAGCCTCGTTAGATATCATATAGACTTGGCTTTCAATGATGTCATTTAAGCCAGTTGTTTGTTCAAGTTATCAGAACAACCACATGAGAGTGGCGGGTAATGGGGTATATAGAATAATTACCCATGTTTTATTCTTAGCTTTTACTAGTATGTTACAAGGTCTCCCACCAAAAAATTAGGGATTTTGTCAGTTGTACAGTCAGTAGGCCACAGAGCAGTTTGACTCTTGAGATTTTTCACTGAGTATGTGAGTGCATGTGTGAATGTGTGTGTGTATGACTTCTCCCCCTTATTAAGGCTGTATAGTAATGACCTATCTTATGCAGCTGTGTGAAAGCAACAACCCCTAAAATAAATGCCAAAATATTCCTGTGTACCATATTGTGAAAAAAGATGGCTGGCCAAGCCCACTGATTAATATACTATAATGTTCATTTCAAATAGTTTTTTGAGTGATAGAGAGTATCAATACATCTATTAGTTTTCAAAGTAAGTAATTAATATTTGAGCTCTAGAGCTGCTTTGCCCTTGCAGCTGGGCATTGGCAGCACAAAGGCCATGGTTTTGAAGCTATCTCATTCCTATTGCCTGTGGCATCAGCTGCCCTGTAATTTAGAAGTCAGGTGAGATTTTGCTGCTGTTATTGTTGTTTTTTGAGACGGAGTCGCTCTGTCACCCAGGCTCGAATGCAGTGGCGTGATCTCGGCTCACTGAAAGCTCCACCTCCCGGGTTCACGCCATTCTCCTGCCTCAGCCTCCCGAGTAGCTGGGACTACAGTAGCCCGCCACCACACCCGGCTAATTTTTTGTAGTTTTAGTAGAGACAGGGTTTCACCGTGTTAGTCAGGATGGTCTCAAGAAGTCAGGTGAGTTTCTTACGTGAAAGGGAAGTCTCTGTGCATCCTTTCCTGGGAGAATGCTTCCCTGATCTTCTCCAACTGGAAATAGCCTGGAATTGCTGGCAATGTTGCTCCTAAGCTCAGAGTGTCCGGGACAGCTACTGACACTATATGCTAATCTGAGACCAAGTCAATTGCCTGGGGATGTTCAGTCTAAGGTGTATGGTGGCAGGTGCTAAGAAGGGGCTCTGTCAACTCCCATGTTCTGTAGTTTCCACGGGTGGGCATATTAGACTTCTGCACCGCCCTTGTTCTATTTCCCTTACTAAGTTCTAAAATGGATAATCACAGGTCAGGCCAGTCAAACAAAGGAACTCTGAGGTTGGCCTACAATGTGAAAACTGTCAATTATGCTATTTTATGTCCTGCCTACATTGCTAGTAGCAGAGTCCTCATTTCCATTAGACCAATTTGGTACAACGATGCATGTTCTAATCCTTTTACCATCTTATCTGAACAAGAGAAATGAGTACAAATGAAGGGGGGGGGGGCGATGAAAAGGGAGAAAGAGAAGGAAGAAAAAGAGACAAAGAGGAAGAAAGAGAATCATTTTGAAGGGTGATTTTTAACTACTGGCTTTACAATTTATTAAAAATAAATGTAACATTCTAATGTGAGCTGGTCAGTGCTGTACAAGGAAGGTGATTCTAGTCAGAAGTGACTTGTTTTTAAAACCTGATTCGCTTAGAATCTTAGTCTGTGAACAAGGCAGTCACAGATTCTGTGTAAATTCTCTATGGAGCACTGAACAAGGCTTAAAGAGGAAGTGGCCATGATGCAGAGAATCAGGGCCAGAGGTTGGCCTTAACACCCACTGGCTCTGCCACTTTCTTGGTAGGGATGCCAGGAGCAGACCTCATCCCAGTAAGGCAGGGACAGTAACCATTTCCTGGATGAGCTAACACAGGCCTATCAAAATGTTTGAAAAGACCTTGTAAAATTTTTGATTCCTAGGTAACAAATTACCACAAACTGAATACCTTGAAAACAACACACATTTATTATATCGGTTTCCATGGGTCAGTAGTCCAGGCACAACTTAACAGGGTCCTCTAGTCAGGGTCCCACAAGACTGCAAGTAAGGTTTCAGCCAGTCCGTGTTCTCATGGGGAGGCTCCACTGGGGAAGAGTCTATTTCTGAGCCCATTCAAGTTGTTGGCAGAATTCATTTCCTTGTGGCTGTATGATGGAGAGCCCTTGTTTTTTGTGGGCTGGGTCCTGAAGACAACAAACAGTTTCTTGCCATGGGGCCTTTTCCAACATGATTGCTTATGCCAAACCTTCAAGAAGAGTTCCAGCTCTAGTCTACTAACATAGAGTCTTCATAACCCACCCTAATCACAGGAGTGCTAGCCATCATCTGTGTCATCTTCTATTGGTTAGAAGGAAGCTACAGGTCCTACCCACACTTAAAGGGAGGAGGTTACACAAAGGCATGAATGCTGGGAGGTGGGAATCACTGGGGGTCAACCTCATCATTCCAATCTTACTGGGATTCTCTCGCAAACCAGCCAAATCTGTGTTCTTTAATCTTCAGTAGGGTGAAGAACCATCCCAGTTTGCCTGGACTAGTTTTAGCACTATAAGTCCTGTCCTCTAGGCAACTCCTTGGTCCCAGGCAAACGAGGATAGTTTGCCACCCTAAACAGATAACATCCCTTCTTTCATTTGTTTTAGGCCAATATTAGGGGTGAAAGAGAGACCTAAAAGGTTTCATCCAGAGGTGGCCAAACTATTCTCCAAGGAGTTCTTTGAGGGCGCTGAGGTGAAGGAGATGGTGAGAGGGATGCCAACTGGATGGGCTTTTTAGCTCCCTCCCCGTATTCCACCACCGAGCAAACCAGCTTCCCGCTTGCTCATACATGGTGCATTCGCTGTAATTTGTTGTGTGAAGTATGGTTTCCACAACCACAAGTTGATGCCTTAACAATTTCATTTTACATATAAAAAGCCAAGGTCTGTAAAAAACTTAGGGGCAGAATCCAGCCTCTTGACATGTAAGCCAGACCTCTTCTACAACACCATCCTGATGAGTTGAGCATTTCTTGACCATCTGTCTCATGCACAGCTCTGGACTTGGTGCTGAGGCAGTGAAGAAAGGTTCTGGGGGGTTGTTGTGTTTTTGTTTCCAGTCACATCAGGGAAGACCTAGGCTAAGGCTAGGACATACTCTCCATGACCATGACAGCTTTATCTGATTTGATCAGTTACTAAGGAATCAAAATGGTGATTTCAGCTACCTGGAAACAGGTAGGTTTACCTTAGAGTTACATGTTATTTCAAAGCAACATGGGGACAAGTGTGAATTCTTGAGGTTGAAAACAGCTTGTGTCGATGACAGGGACTTTCTAGTCTTTTCAGCATAAAACACAAGCCAGTATTTAAACTACTGTAGACAGAGTTCATAAGCACAGCAGGAGGGCAAGTTTATGCAACTGGTGAAAAGTACAAGGCAAGGTTAATGTGGACAAGGAGAGTGGTGGTTTCAGACTGCTTAAGGGAAGGTGGTCCAATTCACTAATCAACATAGCTCTACTGCTGCAGCCAGCCCTGCCCTCTAAACCAATCAAATGGAGTAGCAACTTATACCTACAGGCAAGAGAGAGGTCCAGGGCAGTAACTCACTTCTCCACCTGGCCAGCCAGGCTGATTTCTGTCATTTGACACCATACAGTCTAGGTTGGCTGATGAATAGGTCTCACATCTTGGAATGCTAATCTTGGAACAGTTTGATTTGCTTTAGCACCATTTCCTCATTAACCCCAAACTGAGCCTGGGGTGTTCTAAATAGGGTAGTAAATATAATGTCTCCAAGGTGTGAAGCTATTTATCCAAGGTTACTTGGTAGAAGAGTTTGCAATAGAGCCTCACTTCCCCGAAGTCTTAGACACTTGTATATTGGTCCTAAAAACAACCAGAGTAGCCAGAACAGCTCTGAAATTTTAGTTATATATATAATATATATATACACACACACATACATATATATGTATATTCAGTTACAAAAGACATCAGGAAACTTTATAGCCAGGGTGCATTGCTGGGTTACAGGGGCCTGCAGAGCTGTTAAAACTCTAGGTGCCAACATTTCCTGTGAGATGTTAAAATGACCACAGATGCATATTCTCCATGACAATTCATTAAAGAAAATAACATGTATAAACCTACATCAAAAAGACAACGAAAGAGAGAAACAGACATACAAGAATTGTTGACAATTGTTTGCAAGAGAGAAAGTGGATGTAGCAGTGGCAATTCAGGTGGAGTTTAAAAAGATGCTGACTAGAGGATGTCCTATGAAGAAGGAGGTAATGAGCTGGTTAGAGCCCCTGAGAAGCTGGGGAAATCAGAGGGATTCTGATTCTTACCTGGGAACAGTAAAATGGAACACAGAAATTCAAAAATGTATAAATATATTGAGAAAAATTAGAGAATATGCTGTCTTTATAAATGAAAGAAAGCTGATGCACAACAGAAATAACCATAAGAAAAAGCTCTTGGAATTTAAAAATATTATTACTAAAATAAGGCTGGGTGTGGTGGCTCATGCCTGTAATCCCAGCAATTTGGGAGGCTGAGGTGGGTGGATCACTTGAGGTCAAGAGTTCGAGACCATGCTGGCCAACATGGCAAAACCCCGCCTCTACTCTAAAAAATAAATAAGTAAATAAATAAAATTAAAAAATAAAAAGCTTTATAAAAAGCTCAATAAATAAAACTGAAGAAATTTCCAAGAAAAGGTTTTTTTTTTTTTTTTTTTTTTTTTTTAATGGAAGAATTTAGAGAACATAGAAGAACTATCTAGTACTAATTCCAGAGGCCCAACATTTGATTAATAGGAATTCTTGAAATAGAGAATACAGTTGACCATTGAACAACACGGGTTTGAACTGCACGAATCCACTTAGGTGAGGATTTTCTCCCACCTCTGCTTCCGCTGAGATAGCAAGACCAGTCCTTCCTCTTCCTCCTCCTTAGCCTGCTCAGTGTGAAGGCGACGAGAATAAAGACCTCTATGATGATCCACTTTCACTTATGAAATGAATAGCAAGTATATTTTCATTTCCTTATGATTTTTAAAAATAACATTTTCTTTTCTCTAGCTTACTTTATTGTAAGAATATAGTATATGATACATATAATATACAAAATATGTGTTAATCAACTGTTTATGTTGTTCGTAAGGCTTCTGGTCAACAGTAGGCTATTAGTAGTTAAGTTCTGGGAGAGCCAAAATTTACACATGGTCTTTTGACTGTGCAGGGGCTGGTATCCCTAACCCCTACATTGTTCAGGGGTCAACTGTAGTACAATTAGAAGTGAGAACTTATCAAAGAATTCATACAAGAGAATTCCGCAGGTTCTTCAAATGGAAGAAGACACCATGTTCCAGGCATACTGAATAAACAGAGCCTTGATTAGACACAGCATGGGAAATTTTGGAACATTAAGAATAAAAAAAAGATCTTAAAACCTTTTAGAAAAAAGCAGAAACAACAGTTACATAGCATGACACTTCTTACTCAGAAACACTGAGTGCTGGAAGATAATGGATCAATTCTTTAAAAATTCAAAGGCAAAATATTTTGCATCTCGATTTCTGTACCCAGCCAAATCTTCAGGTAAGTGCTAGGAATTCAGTATTTTAAGGTATGCAAGATTCAAAAGTATGCCCCTCGTGCTCTATTGTAAGATGTTGCTTAAGAATATATTCCAGTGAATAAAAGCAATGAAAACAAGGGAAAGGAAAATGTGGGATCCAAAAAAAAAAAAATTAATTATGCGTGAGGACAACAGCTATGAACAGTCCCAGAGAGCAACCAATCCAAGGTGGAGCAAATTGAGAAAACCAGAGGTAAGTTTGTAGAAATGAGGATAATTAATAGAATAGAGATGATGATTGAGAGTTGAAAAAACTTATGGACATTTTAAAGGTGAAACAGAGAAATAAGTAATTTATTTAAAATGATCTCTAGGAACATTTTCTTTTGAGTATCACAGTGGTCATATCAGGGCTTCTGGGAAGGAAACAGAATCCAACACAATCAGAAATCTCTGCTATAACATCATATATGCATCTCTGAAATATTTTGTGATTTACAAAAATTGCAGTATTAAAGTAATAGGGTTTATTAGAAAAATAGGGTTTGACTGGTGAGTCAAAATTTATGGAACTATGTAACCAGAGACTTAACAAAAACAGTGATAATCCCAAGAAATATTAGCAAAGTCGGCTAATATTTAAGTAATTGATTATATAAATAATTAAAATATTAGCACAGTTAACTCTTTGCTGGCATTTGCAGCTAGACTCACTGTTTGCTTGTTTGTTAATATCTTGGGATTCAGCATCCTCCTTGGACAGGTTGGTTCTTGAAGACGTTCACAGCTAATAGAGACCAGGGTCCTCAAAATTAAAATGTACCACCTAGAGAGCCTCTTCTCTATGTATACATATGTGTATGTATACATATACAATATAAAATATATAGTATATATAAATAATGTATGTAGAGAGAAACACAAGGGCAATGTCTTTTTCTAATTGACAGCTAATAACTGTATATTATTTATGGGGTACTATGTGATGTTTTGCTACATGTTTACATTGTGGAATGACTAAATCAAACTATTAATATATTCATCACTTCACATACTTATTTTTTTGCATGTGGTGAGGACATTTTAAAATCTAATCTTTAAGAAATTTTGACATACACAATATATTATTATAATTATAGTCACCAGATGCAATATTTTTGCAGCAGCTAATACATCCGTGTTTGTAGCTTCTCTTGATCACTTACTATAGAAGCTACTGAACCATCTTTTCTTGAAGAGATTAAATGCACCTCTCCAGAATTTTTGTTTTCTTAAGATCTTTCTATAGTGACAAATATTTCTCCCTAATTGTGAGAAAATGCATGCTTGATGGCTTCAAACATCAACGTGCGAAAAAGAAATCATCTGTGAACCAATACAACCTCCATGTTCTGCTGTCTTCTATTTACAAGTTGCCTCTACAGCAGAACAAACTGTTCCTGGCTCTGCGGAGAGCAAAAGTGACATGAGCATAATAGTATAAATACTGCCTATTGGTTTTCAACTTTTAGAATCAGCATATTGACAAGTGTGGTGCCTCCGCCCTTCTCTCCAGTGCTCATGTCTTCACCTTAAGATTGCAGAATCTGCAGATGGAGTCTCTGAGGGTTGGGGTGAGAAGTGGAAGTTTCTGCATGCCCCGAAGCAGAGCTGGGGTGACTGGGAAGGGCAGTATTCTCATTTTGGGAGAAATGGAAGGGAAAGAAGAGGAATGAACGAGCCACAGCCTCATCTGTTATAGACAGAGTCTAAAGTTGATAACACAAATAAAAATGAATACCAGAAATGTGTTATATAGACACATGATGGTAGCTATCACAAAATCCCTAGAGGAGGAACCAGTGCAGATTGGTTGTCTTTGGCATAAGAGCCTAGAGGAATGCCAGGAGGGGGTGGAGGAGATCAAGGGACTGTTACTTTTCTCCATGTTCTCCACGAGTGCTCCTAGATTATTTGAACCAAACACACATTCTAATATAATAAAAAATAAAAGAAATTAACTTTTAAAAAATTTGCTCTTACCCTACACAGCTCGACAGGCACTAAGAGGTTCTGACTCTGGGGGGCATAATCGTGTATTTTGAGAAAGATCCACAGATAATTTTGCTGTTCATGCCAAGTTAACACTTAATGCTCTGGTCGGCTAATGTGGAGTGAAACTGTTACAGTGTAAAACTTATTTGACTTAGAATCTTTCTTCAAAGACTATTTTACAGGATTTATGTGCTATGAAATGTTCTTTAGGACATGCACACCCATTCCCAATGTGTGTCACTCTCTTGGAGAGGAGGAAAGGGGACTATTTTGGCTGAAGAATACCTTTGGTTTGATTATTAAGATCCCCAACCTGCCATCACTGAGGTAAAAACTTACAGGTCTTTTCTCAGGAGAAGGGACAGCTAGCACTCATTTACTGGCATGCTTTCGATGGCTCACGGTGTTACAATGTATGTAGGCTCAGGCTGTGACGGTCTGGGCAAAGCTGCTGGACCCATGTGGGGCTCTTGCCCATGAAGTGAGCTCTATTGGAATGAGGCTCATGCAGTGCAGGCCAAAGGGTCCCCTGGTTGCAGGAAGTTGGAAGGACTGTATGCACAGAAAGTGCCAGGGCAGGTCTAGTCAGAGTGAGCAGAGAAATGAGGATTCTCTATGTTGGTAAAAATCGAAGCCAGGCCACTCTTACTAAAAAGTCCAAAAACAACAGATGCTGGGGAGGCTGCAGAGAAAAGGGAACACATATACAGTGTTGGTGGGAATGTGAAGTAGTTCAGCCACTGTGGAGAGCAGTTTGGCAATTTCTCAAAAAAACTAAAACAGAATTACCATTCAACCCAGCAATCCCATTACTGGCTATATATGCAAAAAAAAAAAAAAAATAGATCATTATTCCAAAAAGACACATGTACTCATATGTTCATTGCTCTGCTATTCACAATAGTGAAGACATGGACTTAGCCTCAGTGTCCATCAATGGTGGATTGGATAAAGAAAATGTGGTACATACACACATTGGAATACTACATAGTCATAAAAAAGAATGAAACCATGTCATTTTCAGCAACATGGATGTGGCTAGAAGCCATTATCTTAAGCAAATTAGCACAGGAATAGAAAACCAAATACCGTGTGTTCTCACTTACAAAGGAGTTGAACATTGAACAACTACAGACATAAACATGTGAACAATAAACACTGCAGAATACTAGAAGATGGAGGAAAGGAAGAGGAATGGGTGGAAAAACTACTTATTGGGTAATACACTCACTACCTGAGTGCAATATGCCCATGTAAGAAACCTGCACATGTACCCCCTATATCTAAAATAAAAATAGTGAAAAAAAATAAAATCTAAGCCAGGCCAAGGGTTTTGAAATTGCTGAGAAAGACTGACTTCAATGCCATTTGTTTCCTTGAAGCCTAGCAGCTTGAAGGGCCATCAGACACTCCAAACTAAGCACATTATCATGGGAGAGGCACCACCCAGCCTATGCTGCTGGGGGAGATGCTGATGATTATCTTCGATTAAAACATCCCTGGAAAGGCAATGAGAAGTGATGGACACAGTTCGAGTCAGGAATCAGAAGTTTTGGATTCTATGATGGGCCAGTGCTTGAGAAAGAGGGTCTTTAGTGTCCCCTGCAAACTATATCAGCCTCTAACGAAAATGTGGCATGTATACACCATGGAATACTACTCAGCCATAAAAGAGGGCAAAATAATGGCATTCACAGCAATCTGGATGGAGTTAGAGACCATTATTCTAAGTGAAGTGACTCAGAAATGGAAAACCAAATATCGTATGTTCTCACTTGTAAGTGGGAAGTAGGCTATAAGGACACAAGGGCATAAGAATGATATAATGGACTTTGGGGACTTGAGAGGAAGAGGAGTGGAGGGCGAGGGGTAAAAGACTACACGTTGGGTACAGTATACACTGCCTGGGTGATGGTGCACCATAATCTCAGTAATTACCACTAAAGAACATATCCATGTAACCAAAAACCACCTGTTTCCTAAAAACTATTGAAATAATGATTAAAAAAAAAAAAAAAGAAAAGAAAAAGAAAAAAATCCCTCTATCAGCCTCTAGCGAAGACCTCCGAAATAAACAGGCATCTTAGGGAAAAAAACAAAAACAAAAACAAAACAAAACAAAAACAACAATGCAGTATGCTTGCTGTGCAAAGGCAGCTTCAAAATGTGTCTCCCTATTGCCCTCTCCAAAATATTATCCCCCCATGGGCCTTTCTGATGTGGAAATTCTGAAGCAATGTGCTACTCCAGGCAAGCCAGGGTCTGCTATTCGCTGTGCAGCCTTTTTTGTTGTTGCTTAGTTTCTTTATCTGTAAAATGGGGCTGGGGAAGGGGATGAATCCAATGATCTCTAACATCCTTGCCAGCTCTGATATCCCCATTTCTTTTGGGCAAGACAGCAAAAAGAAGAGGTGAGAGGTAATGTCTTCTGACTCATACTCCTTACACTCCAGCTTTCTGGGAGAGACCCCTTCTCCTTTCCAGATGGATTTCTCTGTCTTTGTAGGGAAGGGAAGGTGCGTGCTGCTGGTCAGTGTGGAGGCTTCACAAAAGCACAGGAACAAATATGCAGTTCTTCACAAATACTCAATTTACCCAGAAGTGCTCAGCTGCCTGGGGGGAACAGTCTCTCTGCTGACCCAGATAAGCAGACCTAGGATTCTGTGATGTCGGCATGAGGCCCTTCAAGGTGCCTCTCACCACAGGACATTGGGAGGCTGGGCGGCCCTGTCCAAACACAAACACGCTGGCAGTGGTGTCCCTACCTACACAGATGCGAACATAAAGGAGATTTTTCAGCTAATAAGATCCTCTGGCGTTTGTAGCACTAAGCAGGTAAGGTCATTAGAACTCTTCTTTATAATACATTTTCCCCCTCATTCTGATGGAAGAAAAATAGGTTGAAGGAACTGATTTTATTTCCCATTTAAGTTAATTCAATGGAAGCTAGGTTTTTTTTTTTTCCTTTATGTGTGTGTGTGGAAGGGATGGGGGAGGCCTCAGGGAAGGAGAGTTTTGAGATGATGCTATTGAGTCCCTTGGCTAAAGAAGAAAAATGTCAGGCTTGAAATGGTTTCCTCTGGGGGCTGTTTGTGGAATCAAAACGCCTCTCTGGTTTGCAGTTCTGAAACCCACTACTGTGACTTATAAAAAAAAAAAAAAACCACTTTCAATTTAGAGGGGGAAAAGGCTACAGCTCCTGGAGTCCCAACTCAGCTGAGGAAAATGCCTCCGGATGATGTGAACGCAGTGGATTTGGATTTCAAACACCAGCATTGATCTCAGCATTGATTGGGGTTGTATTACTGATCTCGTCTGAGCGCCCAGCCCCACCTCTGTCCCCCAGGGAAGGAGGATTGATTGCAGGGTGCAGCTGTGAGGCATGGATGGAAGAGGAAGGACAAAGAGGCCAGTCCCATGATGAGGGAAGGATCCCAACATGCTCTTGCAATAAACCGCAATCCTGCAAATCAAAATCTGATCCTTAGTGATTCCCATCCTCCTGCACTTGGTCAACACTTTTCTCCTGGGAAGGCTTAGTGCTTTGAAGGATGCCCAGGTTAAATCTCTATTTACACCACCACCAGGAGAGGGGTATGTGGATAAATGATTAATCCTCCTCCTCTCCTATACCTGGGACCCTGTGCCCACTAGGTTCCTTGATGGATGAGGACCCACTCTGGACCTCATTCTACCGACTATATCTGGTTCCAAGTGATTGATTAATGAGTTTTTAATTCATTCAACAAATACTGAGAGCCTACTATGTGCCAGGATATTAGCTTGCCTCAGTGAACAAAACAGATACAGATCTCTACCCTCATGAAGCTTATATTCTAGTGAGAGAAGATGAGCAATAAGCAATAAAAATAATAAATAAGCACATTCTCATATGTTATCAGGTGATAGCTACTATGGGAAAGGAAACATAGAGTTGAGAAGTAGAAATTTGAAAGGGCAGAGTAGGAATGCTCTACCACTCGAGTGGGCTTCTTCGAGAAGGGCACATTTGGGCAGAGACTGCAGGGAGGCGAGGGACTCAGCTGTGTGGGGATACAGAGTCAGCACCTCCAGGCAGAAGGAACTGTTAAGTGCAACAGCCCTAACGTGCGGGGGACCTGGGGTGTCTGACGGACACTAAAGAGGCCAGTGTGACTAAATCAGCATGTGTGTGGGTGATTGAGGGTGAGTCATGGATAAAGTCAGAGGGGTTCTGAGGAACTGAATTCTGTAGGATATCATAGGTGATTGTAAGATCTTTGGTTTACATTCTGCAGGCAATAGGGAGCTACTGGAGAATTGAAAGCAGAGGAATGGCGCAATCGTAGTTAAATCTTCTGTGCTAGAAGCTTAAATAAGAAATAGAAATTTAAACTACATCCTTGCCCTCAAAGATTTTACAACCTAGTCAGGGACAGAAATCTTTTAGAAGAGTAGATCAGAGAGCTATAGGGGCACCCAATAAAAATGTTCCATAAACAGGAATGAAAGTGGGTAATGTATACTCTGCTGGTGTCATGGAAGTTCAGAACAAATAGAGGAGGGACAACATTTCTCAAATTCAGTGGATGACATTGTTTGATTAACTACTAAGTGCCTACAAAAGAATAGGCAGGCCCTTAACTATGGTATGGACAATATTGTAACCTTTTGGTGAGCTTTCATTGCTTCATATGCATCTTCATTTCCTAGGTGATGAAATGCTAATTAATTATGAAGCTATTAATTGAGTATCTACTGTGTATGAGGAGCCAGGGGGATTACAAGCATGCCTAGATCCATCTCGGCTCTTTACAGCCTAGTAAAAAAGCCAAGGCAAGAGCATCACTGATATTGGAAGTGCTCACAGATGGCCCGTCACTCAGCTGTGGAACCCAGAATGGAAGAAGCCAGCCTCCCTTGCACTTCCTCCCCTACCTCATCTCCCAGCCAGACTTCAATCTCATCTTTTCCTCCCAGTTAACCTGAGAGGGGCCTTCCAGAAAGTGCCATGACATTTCTAGGGTCTCTTTTCTCTTTTGAGCTTTTGTGTCTAGAAACAATTCACACTAGTGAATACATAGCTATGAAGAAGAGTATTTTTGAGGGCTTATGTGGGGTAAAGTCTGGAATGAGGTCTATTGGATATTATCAAAAATATACCTTGAAAGATTTTGCATTGTAAGTCACAATGGCAGAATAGTCCTGAAGCTGGTGAATTACTCACAGTTCTCTTCAGCCCTCTGATATCCTCATTGTAATGGAAAACTCCTGATTATCTACAATTATGGAGAGAAGTACAAGTCATCCCAAATAGGGATATGCCCATTATTTATGCTGGCTTCAGGAATGTACCTCAGAGTTTCTGATGAAAATTAGTTTATTTGGTGTTCTAGAATTATAAGAAAGATAAAACCAAATAATGATGCTGGGCTATAAAGGCCATCTCAGGCAATACTAGAGCAATGTCTGTTTTTCTAATAACATCATGACAATCTTCTGCTATCTATTCTAGGCAGGAGGAGAGACGTATCATCCTTCAGACTGATGTTGAACAACAGCCTAAGCAGAACTGTCTCTCCTTTTCCTTCTGACTAACATGTTTACTGACAACATGCTGGGTTTTGGATCTCCCAGAAGAATCTGTTTGGACACCTCATGTAAATGGCAGTCTTAATTATTGTCCAGAGAATGAACTAGACCCTCTGCAGTATTAGCTATGAAAATGTTCACCAGGCTGGACAGCCTACAGAATTTTCAAGATTTCTAGAAAAATAAAAATATTACAGTCCCTCCTCCCCTTCCTGGGATAATCAATTTATTCAGAAGCCAGGAATAAGTCCTTACTCCGCATAATCAATTTATTCAGAAGCCAGGAGAAAGTCCTTACTCCACACTGAGCCCATGGAAGGCATTTGGCATATGAGTGCAGATCCTCAAGAGGATGGTAGTCTAGGTAGGGGTTCAGATTCATTGATGAGCATCTGTAAGAGAGTGTTTGGCAGGCGTTAGGACAGTCATGTGCATGGAGTAGGTAGGACATCAACTCTACTGCAGTTGGGACAGGAAGGGAGCCTTGAATTACTACACGGAAAGTGAAGAGGAGATTTCCGGATATAGAACTGTGGGGAGAGGTTTTGGTAATTGAGGGAACAGGAACTCTAAGTAGAGGGAATGGTAGCCAAAGACAGGGGCATACAACCGCCAAGCACGTGCCCTGGGCATGCAGAGGGTTACCTACTGGGTCTTTACCTACTTGCCAGTTTTTCTGTAGGTGAAAGGCTGTGGCAGGAACAAATTCAACTTGTGTTTGAACTCTCCTTGCATCCCCACAACCAAAAGGGCACTACAGGGTGCCAAGAGCACTTCGGGGAGCACCTCCCACCTCCCGCCCACTTTGCACTACACTTCAATGTGGTGTCTATTGTGGCAGCTACTGTCAGCACCACTTTTAACTGCCACCTTTTCTATTCAGGGGACAACTTCAGGAGAGGGCTCTGCTGGCATCCCCAAACTCACACTTGGAATCATAATGGTGCTATGAGGCGAGCGAACACAGTAAGCTGGGGAGATGAGTGATTGCATCTGATGTTGGAAGACTGGATCCTGCAGGAAGGTTGGGGGGAACATCCCCACGGTCACTGTTTATTTGTTTACTTAACTTCAAAATTCTCTCTGGAGCTGCTTAGACAAAGCCTGACTTATCTTCCCAAAGATGAAACACTGGGTAAGACACATGTCAAATGAAAATAGCCTTTTTAGTCATAGTCAATATTTTGTAAAAATTTGACAATCCGACACTGTTAAATTCAAGTGCCTGTCTCCTGGTTTTGGTTTACTTTGTTTGGGAGTTAGGGACAATGTCTCCATGATTATTATGTAGCAAGCATAGTCGTAGCTACAAGGAACCGCAGCACAGCCAGCCGATACTTGGCAGGCTTTCCAACCCCTGAAGGGCAATGCTTCAAACTTTCACATCTTCTGAATCTTCTGTCTCATACACTGGTCAGTTTTCAAATAGCCATTTTATTGGTAGTCTGAGGCAAAATCTTTGTTTTCAGTCCTTTGCTGGAGTTATCCCCCTCTCTGTTGACTTATTTTCTTGATTGACATCTTTATCTCTGTTTGTTCTTGCTTAGCAAGGAGGCTACAGTTTAATACAAGCTGGAAGAGACGTTGGGAGGTTATCGTAAGAGCCCAGGAGAGATGATGAGGACCCCACCGAGGGTGCTGAGAATAAGGATGGATATATGGGCTGAGAAGGGGAATGTCCACAGTGGCTCCGGGTTGCTAGCTTAAAGGACTAGAGAGACGATGAGGTCTAGCACTCGTGCAGCAGGAAAAGAAACTCTCTCACTTGAACCTGTTGGAGTGTAGGTACCTCCAGGGCATCCAGGTAGAGATTTAATAGGTGGCTGCTTATGCAGGTCTAGGGTTCAGGAGTGAGTAGGACTGATAGGGTCAAAGATGTGATTTCATCAGCACTTACACCCACATATGGTCGAGTTCCAGCCTTCTGCCCCCAAATGTTTGCAGTGTCACCAAGGAAACAGGTTCATTTTGATAATTCCACCTTTTATCTTTGTGCCAGAAATAGTCATGACAAAACAACCTACTGATAAGTCAGAAGAAGAATTAAGAATGTGGAACTGAAGAAGAACTATAGTAAGTGGAGGAACTAAGTAATAATAAATTCAAACCGTTGAGCACTGCAGCCACTCACAGTCGCTCTTTGTTCTTCTTCTTGGCCCTCTGGCAGAACTGAGCATCTTGAAGGTCTTGGGGAAAGTCATAGATACCAGTTTTAGCAATTTACCACCATGAATTTTCTACACAGACAACAGATTATCAGAGTGCATCTGGCCCAAAGTGCCTGTGGTGGTATAATGAGTTATCACCAGAGTCACTCGAGTGATGATAAAATAGTCCTGGCAGCTAGGATGGGCTGGGAACGCAGGAGAGCGTGCACAGAGTGTGTTGCGTTGGTGGTGCAGTTGCCCAGAGTGGTGCTTCTCTGTGACCCAGTGGCTCCAACATATCAGGAAGCTGGGAAGCTGGGAAGCTGGAAACACCAGTGATGATTCCTTTCCTGAGCCAGAGCACGCTGACAGCTGAGAAACCACACTTCTCTCATCTTTTCAGCCAAACCACGCTTTTGGTCCATTCTGTCACTCCCATCTCCCAATTAGACATCCAGAGTCCACATACCACCTGCCGCTCTAGAAGACAAGTCCAGCTGCCCTGATGTGGACAGGGTTGGTGGAGGTTGAGCTCTCCCAGCCTGGGAGACAGTAACAGAGCAGGTGAGTGCCCCAGAGAAGAACAGATATTAACTGCTAGGAAGGGAGAGAGAACTGCCTTCCCTCAGAAAGACAGAAGGTTTATGAAGTTTCATCACTGGTCACTGTTGTTGTTAGCTTGAGGCGCCCTTTATAAAAGATACGAAGACTTTATATGTGAAGTCAAAGTACAAATTCCCATCTTACGGAGTTGGTTTGGAGGTTAAATGAGAAAATGTAGGGAAATCACATTACATAATGTCTGGTATTTACTAAATGCTCAATAAGTGGTAGTATTTGAGGAATGTAAAGAAATGGTTAAGGTCACACTTCAGACCTAGGTTCAAATCCCAGCACCACCCTTTACCAGCTATGAATGATAGAGAACGTTATTTAACTTCTTAGAACAGCAGTTTTATGATCTCTAAAATTGGGTTAACTATATCTAACCCTTTGGGTTATTGTGAGTTTTAAGATAAAATATTATAAATAAAAAGCTTTAATTCATAATAACATTAGTATTATTTTTGAAAATACCTGAACAGAGGGCTCATTTTATGCTTTGTATTTTCAGAGAAAATACCCTTCAATAGGTCAGAAGGAGGTTCTGATTGGACCATCTTCAGATCTCTAAACTACAGTGAATCTAAGCTGCATGTTGACCCAGACTAGGGCAGGCAAACCTTTCGGCCAGAGAAAAAAATATTTTGGGCCCTGTGGACCACAGTTCTCTGTCCCAAAAGCTCAACTGTGCCATCACAGGACCAAAAACAGCCATAGACCGTATGTAAAAGAAAAAAAAAAAAAGGTGGGGTGTGTCTGTGTTCCAGTAAAACGTTGTTGACAAAAACAATGCCAGGTTTAGCCTGCAATCAGTTTGCCAGACTCTTAACCTAGTCATAAACTAACTCACATGTAGGTGCTGGTTGATGTGGAATGGTCGGGGGAAAAGTGGGACAGCCTTCGTGTTCCCATACTCGTCCTCCATAAGATGCCAAGAACTAGGTATTCCACTATTAGAAAGTCAGTCCGTTGAATCAAGCATTGATCCATGGAGGGAAGAAAAGAAGTGCCTATCAAAATGCAAATAAAAGGAATAATAGATAAAGATTAAGCTTTAATTTGAAGCGGCATATAGTGCACCTTCCTGCTGACTGGCCTTGACTTAGCTGGAAGACACCCAGCACCTGCAGGGGGGACTACTGAAAATGGATTGAGCATGGGAAAAGGGGAACAGATCTGATCTTTCTTGCAGGTCTTCCACATCCAATCTGTCCCCTTAGACTCCCTCCCCTTTTACTTTCTACCTCACTTCCAAGCCAAGATCCCTTCATCACAAAGAGCAAACAAAAGGAGTGGATCCTTCATCGCTTCTTTGTGAGATAGTGGGAGACTGCTTTCAACAACTCCTAAAGCCTGCATCGTCAGTTTCCAGTTTTTCCCTGTCTTAGAAGAGATGTACAAGGGGACATTTCTTTGTATTCCATGCATTGGGACACAGGTTAATGTCGATGCTAGTATGGAAGTCTTTCTCTTCCCTTTCCAATCTCTCAGCCCCCCCTCCCCACCCCCATCCCACTCATCCAGTGGTAGCCATGGGACAGGGATGAAAAAATAGGAGTAAGAATCAGAATTCAGTGTTGGCCTGGGGACATAGGCTATTTTAGTGTAAGGTCAAAGTTATGGGCAAAATAGGAATTTCACTTGTGGATCCGGCATGGACTATTAGCTGTAGATTAATCTTTGAAGTATAGGATACAGTGGGCAGTGGAGATGATCTCCCATTACTGTCTGGCTGATGGGGTAGGAAGGATATCTACTTGTGGAAATCACTTGGTCCAAGAAACTGTAATCAGTTTTGCTCCCCAAGGGCAGCTACAGACACATCCTTTGGGACAAAATAAGAAGCCCATTCCCAGGGCCCTACTAGATTGCTCTGTGTTCTGTCCTGTAGAAGGTCCCACCTTCATTCCATCACAGAACGGTTGCTCACCATCTTTGTTTCCCAATGTCACCTTCTCTTTGGGTATGAACATCTGCAATATCTTCTTATGCAAACCTTTCCAGGACCACCTGACGCTGCAGGGAAGCTTCTTCTCCATGTATCCACAGGATAGCATCCACATCCCTTTCCTGGGGCCTCTGGTAGCTGGAAGGCACATCTATTTCTATGAATCTGCTCCTTCCCTGCTACAACTCCCACCTTCTCAGAACATTACCCAACACCAAGCATTCGTAGGTGCTCCATCAGTGTGTGTGGAATTAATTCGCAATTGACAACTATAACGTTTACATCACATGAATGATGGATCACCTTGCTGTGATGTGCCAGTGGAGGGGATAGAGGCAAGCGCTGGAGAAGGCTGGGAATAAGCCTGTACTAATACCTCTCCACCGCACACCTGTAGCCCTGTGACGGTGAAGAACCCTGAGAGGAGGTGGGAGTACATGGCAGTCTAGTCTCTGGGAGCTCTGAATCCTTCAGCACACCCTTTCTTCCCCCTTTCACTGCTGCTTCCTGCCCTGGTGGCTGTATTTGTCAGCTCAGGCTGCCGTAACAAAACATCCTAGACTGGGTGGCTTAAACAATACATGTTTATTTGCTCATAGTCCAGAAGGCTGAAAGTCTGAGATCCATGTGCCAGCATGGTTGAGTTCTGGTAAGGGTTTGTAGATGGCTGTCTTCTCTCTACGTCCTCACATGGCAGCAAGAGCAATCTTACTCTTCCTCTTCCTGTAAGGCTGCTAACCCTTACGGCATAATCTCACTTAAATTCCCTCTCAAAGGTCCTTGATATGGTTTGGATCTGTGTCCCCACCAAATCTCATGTTTAATTGTAATCCTTAGTGTTGGAGTTGGGGCCTGGTGGGAGGTGACTGAATCATGAGGGCAGAATTCTCATAAGTGGTTTATGTGTTCTTGTGATAGTGAGTGAGTGAGTTCTCAAGAGATCTGGTTGTTTTAAAAGTGTGTAGCACCTTCCACCTCTCTCTCTCAGTCCGTTCCTGCCACATAAGAAGGCTATTCCCACTTTGTCTTCATCCATGAGTAAAAGCTTCCTGAGGCCTCCCCAGAAGCAGATGCTGCCATGCTTCCTCTACAGACTGTGGAACCATGAGCCAATTAAACCTCTTTTCTTTATAAATTACCCAGCCTCAGGTATTTCTTTAGAGCAGTGCAAGAACAGACTACTACAATCCCATTTCCAAATACTATCCCATTGGGCATTAGGGCTTCAACATATGAATTTGGGGGAACACAAATATTCAATCCATAACAGTAGCTTAGAAACCTGTCTGGCATTTCAGAAATCTTCCAGCTGGATTTGACACAAGTGTAGATGATTTAGCAATCTAGTTCAATTATCTTTTGCTTAATTTAACTTTTTAAGCCACAGTGCAAAGAATGTATTAATTCTTGTGTACTTAATTTAAGTGATAGAAAAATATTCTAGGAATCTTTCCTTACACTTAAGGTGATAGTCATTATTAGGAAGTGCTTCTTCAGGAAGGAGTTCAATTCTCAGGAATTGTGAGGGAGAGAAAGGGGGAGTAAGGCAGAAAAGGAGGGAGAGCTTGAATGTGGGGCATGACCAAGCTAGCCTCTGCTCAATATAATGTATTTAGGTTGGTGCAAAAGTAATTGCGGTTTTTGTCATTACTTTTAATGGCAAAAACCACGATAACTTTTGCACCAACCTAATACAATTGAAAGCTCCACGTCTCAGTACTTGCTTCCTAGAACTCCTAAGTACTCTTATCTCAAGAGAGTCCAATGGAGAAGGAAGCAGGGAAAGGAGAAGAATAAATCCACCATGTCCTACCTCCCGTTGGTCAAATATCTCCCCACTGGGCATTAACTCCCAGACACTTTAGTACTGCAAATGTGTAGATCCCAGTGTGTCATGCCTCCACAGCAGCAGAAGAGCCCCCGGTGAAAAGGTGAGAGTCATGCAGTATGGGCCAGGTGGCATGATCAGGCTGCACTTTCGCTGGTCTCTGTAGTGGCAGCTGGAGTGGGAAAAGGGGCCCAAAGCCTTGGACGGAGGTGAAGCAAGAGGATGTAAGATGGTGCATCAGACTTGTCCAATATATGGAAACTTCCACCCTGAGTGTGGTTGCTCACCGACATGCACTTTCTATTATGCTCTTTTGCAGACATAGATTTTCTCTTTATTCAACAGTTCATTTATTCATTCATTCATTAATCAGTTCATGTACCACACCAAAGACATGAGTGCTTTAGCAATAAAGTAGTTTTCATTAAGGTATGTGCATGCTGCCATATGCCAGACACTGAGATAAGCAGAAATAACCCTGGCTTTCTGGAGTAACAGAAACATCTTATTTACCGTCCTCAAGCAACCTTAGGCTTCCTCCTGACTTTCCATCCCCTCCAGCCCTACCTCCACTCCTACTTGGGCCAATCCCCACTGCTGGGCTTACAAAGAAGTGTTGAGGCGCCCACAAATCTCACACCACAGGGCCCTAAGGCTATGGGGTTGCCCTAGAAGAGGATGCATCCCTTCCAAGGAAGAAATCTTACCTGTGAGCTTGAACACTGTTTTGTACTACTACTTATCCCTCATCCTCATGTCATCATGCCAAGCATTCGTAGGTGCTCTGTCCTGTAGAAGGTCCCACCTTCATTCCATCACAGAACGGTTGCTCACCATCTTTGTTTCCCAATGTCACCTTCTCTTTGGGTATGAACATCTGCAATATCTTCTTATGCAAACCTTTCCAGGACCACCTGACGCTGCAGGGAAGCTTCTTCTCCATGTATCCACAGGATAGCATCCACATCCCTTTCCTGGGGCCTCTGGTAGCTGGATCCTTGGGCCTCTGGTAGCTGGATCCCTGGATGCCAGGGACACTCTGGACCAGATTATGGAATAAGGAGCTCCCCTGAGAGCAAAAGACCATGTGCTCAGCTTTCAGAAATGGATTGTGCAATATTAACTTAATCTTCAAAAGAAAAGCAAGTTCCAGGAGACTGAAAATGCCCCAGTGTCTTAAAGTTTGAGGGCTGTGTGTAGGGAAGGGTTCAAAGGCAATCCTTGTGGATTAGGGAGAGACAGGAAACTAGTACAGGCATACCTTGTTTTATTGTGCTTCATGCTATTGCACTTCACAGATATTGAGGTTTTTAAATATATATATATAAATTGAAGGTTTGTGGCAACCCTGTGTTGAACACATCTATCAGCACCATATTTTCAACATCATGTGCTCATTACATGTCTCTGCATCACAGTTTGGTAATTCTTGAGAATACCTGAAAAATATTTCAAATGCTCCCTCCCCCCACCCCCACTTTTTTTGAGACAAGTGTTGCTCTGTCACCCAGACTGGAGTGCAGTGGTGCAATCTCAGCTCACTGCAGCCTCACCCTCTGTGCTCACGCAATCTTCTCACTTCATCCTCCCAAGTAGTTAGGGCTACAGGAACACACCACTGGACCCAGCTAATTATTTTTAAAGATCTGGTTTCACTATATTGCCCAGGCTGGTCTCAAACTCTTGACCTCAAGCAATCTGCCTGCCTTGGCCCCGAAAGTACTGGGATTATAGGATTGAGCCACTGCACCCAGCCCAAACATCTTTATTATTATTATATCTGTTATATCTGTTATAGTGATCAGCAATCAGTGATCTTTGATATTATTATTTTTATTGTTTTGAGGGCACAAGAAACGGCATCCAATAAGACAGGGACTTAATAAACATTGTGTGTTCTGACTTCTCCACCAAAGGGTTTTTCTGCCATCTCTCTCCTCCTTCTCAAGCCTCTTCATTTTCTGAGACAGAATATTAAAATTGGGCCAATTAATTACTCCACAGTAGCCTCTAAATGTTCAAGTGAAAGGAAGAGTTGCACATCTTTTACTTTAAATCTAAAGCTAGACATAATTAAACTTAGTGAGGAAGGCATGTCAAAACCCAAGATAAGCTGAAAACTAGACCTCTTGCACCAGTTAGCCAAGTTGTGAATGCAAAAGAAAATTTCTTAAAGGAAATTAAAAGCACTACTCCAGTGAACACAGGGATGATAAGAAAGCAAAATAGCATGATCGTTGAGATGGAGAAAGTTTGAGTGGTCCAGATAGAAGATCAAACTAGCCACAACATTCCCTTAAGCCAAAGCCTAATCCAGAGCAAGGCTCTAACTCTCTTCAATTCGGTGAAGGCTGGAGAGGTGAGGAAATGGCAAAGAAAAGTTAGAAGCGAGCAGAGCTTGGTTCATGAAGTTTAAGGAAAGGAGCTGTCTCCATAATATAAAAATTCAAGGTGGAGCAGCAAGTGTTGATGTGGAAGCTGCAGCAAGATCTTAGCAGAAGATCTAGCTAAGATAAATGATGAAGAGGGCTACATTAAACAACAGATTTTCAGTAAAGTCAGATCCGCCTTCTATTGCAAGAAGATGACAAACAGGACTTTCATAGCTAAAGAGAAGTCCATACCTGGCTTCAGAGCTTCAAAGGACGGGCTCACTCTCTTGTTTCAGGCTAATGCATCTGGTGACTTTAAGTTGAAACCAATGGCCATTGACCATTCTAAAAATCATAGGTCCCTTAAGAATGATGCTGAATCTACTCTGCCTGTGCTCCATCAATGGAAAAACAGAGGCTGGATGACAGCACATCTGTTTTCAGCATGGTTAACTCAATATTTTGAGCCCTCTGTTAAGACCTACTTTTTAGAATAAAATATTTTTAATACCGCTCATTAACAATGCACCTGGTCACCCAAGAACTCTGATGGAGATGTACAAGGAGATGATTGTTGTTTCATGTTTGATAACACAACATCCATTCTGCCCATGAATCAAAGAGCAATTTAGACTTTCAAGTCTTATTATTTAAGAAAAACATTTTGTAAGGCTATGGTTCCCATAGATAGTGAAATGGATCTTGACAAAGTAAACTGAAAATCTTCTGGAAAGAATTTATCATTCTAGATGCCATTAAAAATATTTGTGATTCAGCAGGGCATGGTGGCTCACACTTGTAATCCCATCACTGAGGCTGAGGCAGGAAGATCACCTGAGGTCAGGAGTTCGAGACCAGCCTGGCCAACATGGGAAAACCCTGTCTCTACTAAAACTATAAAAATTAGCTGGGTATGATGGTGCACACCTGTGATCCCAGCTACTCAGGAGGCTGAGGCAGGAGAATCGCTTGAACCCGGGAGGCAGAGTTTGCAGTAAGCCGAGGCCACGCCACTACACTCCAGCCTGGGTGACAGAATGAGACTCTGTCTCAAAAAAAAAAAAAAAAAAAAAATGTGATTCCTGATTCATGAAAGGAGGTCCAAATATCCACATTAACAGGACTTTGGAAGAGATTGATTCCAAACTTCATGAATGACTTTGAGGAGTTCAGGACTTCAGTGGAGGAAGTAACTGCAGATGTGAAAATAGCAAGAGAACTAGGATTAGAAGTGGAGCCTGAAGATGGGACTGAATTGCTGGAATCTCGTGGTAAAACTTGAATGAATATTCAGTTGCTTTTTATGAATGAGCAAAGAAAGTGGCTTCTTGAGATGGAATCTACTCCTGGTGAAGATGCTGTGAACATTGTTGAGCTGACAACAAAAGATTTAGAATATTTATTCTATAAACTTAGTTGATAAGGCAGTGGTAGGGCTTGAGAGGATTGACTCCAATTTTGACGAGGTTCTACTGTGCGTAAAATGCTATCAAACAGCATCACGTGCTACAGAGAAGTCTTTTGTGAAAGGAAGAGTCAATTGGTGCAGCAAACTTCATTGCTGTCTTGTTTTAAGAAATTGTCACAATCACCCCAACCTTCGGCAACCACCACCCTGATCAGTCAGCAGCCATCAGCATGGAGGCAAGACCCTTCACCAGCAAAGATTATGACTTGCTGAAGACTCAGAGGATCATTAGCAGTTTTTTTAATCAGTAAAGTATTTTTGATTAAGTTATGAACATTGTTTCTTATGCATAATGCTATTGCACACTTAATAGACTACAGTATAGTATAAATAAGACTTTTATATGCACTGGGAAATCAAAAAGTTCATGTGACTTGCTTTATTGTGATACTTGCTTCATTGCAATGGTCTGGAACTGAACCTGCAATTTCTTCAACATATGCCTGTAATTCTTTATATATTTCTGTTTCATTTACTCATTATCTCATTGACTGTGGGCCACCCTGAGCATGCATGGCCACGTGTCATTATTTCCATGTCACAGATGTGAAAACTGAGGCTGAGAGATTAAACAACTTGCTGAAGCTCACACAGCCAGTAAAAGGGCTTGAACCCTGTCTGGTAAGTGCACATCACCTCTGCTCTCAGCCCCCAGTACTCAGTGGCCTGGCCTACCCTGTCCTGTCTTTGTCCCGCAGACCTATCAGCCCAGCCTCAGCAGCTGTAGATCCTTACCCACCATGTGGGAAGCAATGGTCCTTAGGACCCAGGGATTTCCCCTAAGGTACTTTAGCTCTCTCAGTATTGTGAGTGGGCAAAATGCCAGTGATCAGGGCTCCATCTTCCCCTCCCGTGTCCTCTAGCAAGCCCCCTCCTTCTCCCTCACCTAGCACAGAGCCAATGCACTCCCAGTAAATTCAGTGTTTTTCCATTCCAGTGAGTGCAGCCTTTACTTTGATTTGGGTGCAAGCAGCTGCAGGTGCCTCAAGTCATCATGTGCTCTCTTTCCCCCTCGCTCCCTGCAATGTCATCCATGTTTACTTGCTGCTCTGGACTTTAGATTCTGTCAGCATGCCAATCGGTGGGGCCGCCAGGCACCACAGCTGACAGTCAAATCTGTGATGCTGAATCCTTCTTCTGGAAAAAAGGGCTAAAGAGGTTAATACACTCAAGTCAGGATAAACACACCAGCTGTTAGAGTTTCTAATATTTAATATCATTATCAAATAAATAACTCAGGAAGAAATCACACACATACGTACACACACACACCACAAACACCCACAGCCGCTGCTTCATTTACAGTGGTTAAAAAGAATATTCATAAATTATCTTAAAAGCCTCCACAATAGAGTAATGGCTGGGACACAATTAGGGAACATTTGCATATACGCTGCTGCTGGTCCCTGCCCAGAGACATCCTCCCACAGGTCAGCCCTGGAGAGAGAAACTGCGGGAGCAGGAGGAAGGAATATGAGTTCACAACTAGGCTTCCCTCTTGATCTGGTAAGATCTCAGCTCAAGCAAGCTTTGCTTCTGCTTTCAATGGAAGATTTCCCTCTGTTAAAAAATATACCACACTTCTATCTACCTACACAATTCAAGATAAATTCGCTTTGTTTCAGGAAAATATATATTCAGACAAACGGCATTAGTAACCAGTTCTGTGGATAATGGATTATTTAACTGACCAGTAAATAGTGTTTTGTTGTTGTTTACTCTTCAATCTACTTTGTGTGTAGATATTAGCCAGAAAGTGATCAACCTCTATTTTTCTCTTGTAGATCTAGCCTTCTGATTCCCTAAACACTAATACTAAGGCTGAGCAGGACAGAATTTTAACACCCTGTTAACTGTGTCAGGAAATTGTGAGTGTACTTTTTTTTTTTTTTCTTTTTTGCCCCAGCTCACTGGCTGCTGTTCACCTGGGCTAAAGGAACAGAAAATGATGATCATCGCATTTGGGGGGAAAAATGAACATGGGCTAATTTTTTTTAAAGGCTCCAACAAAATGTTTTCCAGGTCACAAAGCACTGAACAAAATGAGCTCCATATATAGTTTATGTTGTATATTATAAGGGAAGCTGGTCTCGGTGACTCTGTTAAGGTTCCATGAACATTTTTTGAGATAAAGCCTTCATTTCAAGGGGCCAGGGTTGAGCTATTTCCCTTCTCATCAAGCAAAAACCTGGCATCCCGTTTGTCTGTCCAGATGTATTTTTGTTTGGGTTTTTACGCTGTTTGATTGAGATCAAGTCATGAATTTCTGCTCTCTGGATGGGCAGAGGAATGACAGTTTATGAAGTCTGAGGATGCATGTAGTTTAGCTCAAAAGCACAGCCAGATGAATTTTGGTGACAGGAAATGCTGCACTGCGTGGCCACAGCAGCCAATATCTGGGGCAATTTCTCTTTTACAGACTTTTGAAAATCAGAGCAGGAGGGTATAGTTTTAATAATCTCTCATAACTGGGGCTGTATGGGTGGGGTGGATCAGATGGAAAGGATTCCAATAATTTAAATAGGACTTTGTTCTATAAGATCCATCATAATTGTCCTGTTGACATTGTGTCTGTGCAAAGGCTACAGTGATGACTGCACTGTCCACACACTTTGCATTTAATGCTAGGAGTGGTGGACAGGCAAACGGCTTCTGCCCACACACTTCTGCCTTTGAGTCTTTGAGCTTCCAAATGGCTCAGTGCCTCCTTCGCTCACTCAGACATCTTCTAGGGGCCCAGCCGGGTTCCTCGGTTCTTCAAACGAGTTTTTCAAGTGTGTAGAAAATATGCAGCCAGGTGGCAGGGATGAAGGCAAGAAGGATGAGTCTCTCCAGACCCCTGGGGACACCCAGTGGGTGAAAGGGTGTCTCAGAGCTGCTCCGTGGGGGGTGAGGGTGTTATTAGAGGGATGAAACCATACCTGAAGTTGGGTGTTGGCTGGAGTTTAGATCTTTGATTATTGTTCTATTCAGATGTTTCTAGATTTGATAAGGTGAGACAAAAATGATTGTTAGAGTCATGAGGATGAAAAAGAATGAAGAGGAACATGGTGGGAGGGAGAAAGAGAGAGGGAAAGGGAGGAGGGAAACAGGAGAAAGGAGGAAAGAGGGAAAGGGAGAGAGAGGGAGGGAAGGAAGAAAGGATGACAAAAACCAAACTCAGTTCTCAAAGTCAGAGATGCGCTGTCTCGGGCAGGGACTCTGCCTTGCACAACCAGTGCCCTCTGCCTAGCGTGCTTTTCACCCTTTTGCACATCAAAAGCTTCTCCTCATGTCTGAGTCGCAGATCAAGCCTTCCTAACAACTCAGCACAGAGTTGAGTGCACCCCTCTCCCCTCTGCCTCATTTCCTTTCTGTACTATGCTGTTTCTCTTTGCCTTTCTGTCTACTGGAGGAAGGGAACACATCTTTACTTCATAGCTTCCCCCAGCATCCTGGGCCGTTCTGGGTTCCCGTAAATGTTGAATGAATGAATGAAAATAAGAAAAGTGAACAATAACTAGAGATGCATCAAATACTACTGTAAATCTAAGAACTCTCCTATAATAAAGAAATTTAATTTCAATTAGTTGCATTTGTGATCATTTGGTAAAAACAATAGAAATAAAAATGTTGTAAGAATAAAACAAACCTGTGGTGCAGATGGTCACTCTCAAGAGATTTCTTTCCATGCTAACAATAGATGTTTATAATGCCCTTTCTAAGGATAGAAAATACCTGTCATTCATATTAAAATATAAAATTAATTGTATGCCATTAACAAGCTTATGAGCTGTGTGAGGACATTTTTAAAACCAACACACACACAAGTATTTAAGATAACCCAGACTTAACTAACTAGGGAACTGGACAAATGTACAGTTTGAGAGCCATTGACTTAAAGGTAATACTCTTTCTCTTTTTTTTTTTTTTTTTTTTGAGATGGAGTCTCCCCCTGTCGCCCAGGCTGGAGTGCAGTGGCACAATCTCAGCTCACTACAACCTATGCCTCCCGGGTTCAAGCAATTCTCCTGCCTTAGCCTCCCAAGTAGCTGGGATTACAGCCACCCGCCACCATGCCTGGCTAATTTTTGTATTTTTAGTAGAGACAGGGTTTCACCATGTTGGCCAGGCTGATCTTGAACTCCTGACCTCAGGCGATCCACCTGTCTTGGCCTCCCAAAGTGCTGGGATTATAGGCGTGGGCCACTGCACCTGGCCTTAAAGGTAATTTTTGCTTTTTATTCCGATCTCAGTGACTAAGCTGCCTCTGGGAGTTCTTTGTACTGACCAGGGTAGCCCCCAAAACAGGAACCAAACAATGAGAGTCCCTTCATTTCTATCAAACTTTCACTTCCATCCACTCTTATCACCTGACTTGATTCCCTGGAAACCCTTCCAAGATGAGGAAGGAACTGACTTTCCCTTTCCCTGATGGGAATACAGGAGTCAGCGAGCTGATGGCACTTGCCCAAGGCAGGTGCTGCAGAAGACCTAACTCGTCCTCTAGTCTGCTGCTGCCAGGAAAAGGGTAACATGGACCCAAGGTCAATTCCGAGCAGGAAGAGCTCTATTCATGGGACCTGGTCCTTGACTCTGCCTTCCAGGATGTGGAGAGCTGTATAAAAGGGGATGCTGAGCAGCTTTTCTGATTATCTTCAAGTTAATAAAGAAGAAAGGGAATTAAACAGAAGGATTAAAATTAAACACCACAAAAAATTTCTGGTGGCTAGGATGATTCTTAAAACTGGAATAAATGAGTAAGATTCTTAGCGAGTTGAAGTCTGCCACAATGATTTTCTTCCATAGAATTACAAATGTCTTAGTCTCCTTAGTGCTGATTTGCACTTCTTAATTCCCAAATCCAGGCAGGTGAAGGGCAAGCAGGCACAGGAGCCTTCACTCTGAATTCCCAGCATCCCAACAGTTTAAGTCCCATGCTTTATTTATGTGAATTTTATTTTCATGTAGATATTTTGCTCTCCTTGCTGGAGAAGGTGGTTTCCCCAAACTGCTGCGAATGTTCCTTCTCTGTATATTTTATTCATATGAATCCGTTATTGGCCCATCCCTTCCTGAAAGAGCTGAAATTTGCCCTTGAGGCATCAGATGGAGTAGTCAGATTGTCAAATGTGTCCCCTAATTGAAGTGAACATTGGCACAATATTTGTCGACTGGAAATAAACAGCCCCAGTGAAGTAGCAGGTTTATCACCTTCATGCGCTTGTTCAGGTCTTGCTGAGAGTGGAAGGAAACACGCAGAGAGAGAAGCTATTTCTCTAGGAAATGAAAACTTTGGCGGATCAGGGGAAAGGGATCTTTCTTAGACTTTGAATCTCCTAGAGCCAAGAACAGCTGGCCTGGGGCAGTCGGCAAGGTGAATTTCAGCACTCCTCTGCTGTCCTTTCTTCTCCTGCTCCCTTCAGGGGGCCTCCTCCTCCAGCACCCAAGGGCCCAGGATCAGCCTGCTTTCTGTCCTCCATCAAACCCTCTTTTAGGTTGCCCCTGCTATCAGAGTGTAAGGAACAAAAGATATAGGTGAGAAGAAGTTCAGAAAGAGACTCAAATGACCTCCTGTATCTCTTCCCAATGTCTCATGAATCCTACAACCTCGAAAGCTCCAGTTCTGTGATACCATTCCAGCTGGCATTGGCCTCAGTCCTCCTCTGCCACATGGATGCCTCTGACAGCTTTTCAGTGGACACTCTTGGGGACAGGGAGTTGGGGAGTCAATGCAAAGCCTTGCAAAAGGCAACTGCCTGGTGCAAGCTGGAATGTTGGTTCCTCTCAACGTCATACCCTGGAGGAAGCAAATGGAAGGGACCAAGTCAAGCCTGAAGCTGGAAACCCTGCCTCTCCAAGAAAGGCTCCAAAAAATTAGACGGGCGAGTGTCTCTCTCCAGTCTTGGTCAAGTCGGGCTTGACCCTCCCACCACTTTCTTGCTTTCCTCAAGAGACCAGTCAGAAGCAGGCCATTTCCTTCCATGAAAGCTCCCTCTAGGGAGCAGGGGTGAGGTGTCTCTTTCACTATCCATTCTCCATTGCCTTCCCACAATCTATTCCAGCAAGTCTCCAGGCTTCTGTGGCAGGCCTAGGCCACCAGCCCTTGGACACCCTCTCCACAGCCACCCAGGAAAGTGGTCATCCTGGTGCACCAGGCTCCTTTCAGGGAGATGGTGGATCCCAATCCTGTTCAAGTCTGGATGCGGGAGTTGGACTGAAAATATTGACAAGCACCATAACCTTCCTTGGCCTTCTTGGGCAGTGACTGTTTTGTCTCAACTCTCTTTCTGATTAGGGAGAATAGGCGTAGGAAGAGATGGAGACAGAACATTTCCATAGCGCCCCTGAGAAGGCATCTCTGCTCCAGTCCCTCTCCAGGGAAGAAGACAGGAATCTCATCTCTAAGTTCCCTTTAACTAGTCCTCATAAAACCGGTTGTGACCTCTCCCACCTCCGGTCAGGGCTAGGAACTCCACCTGTTAGGGCATTGCCAGCTCTTCTCCCTCCTCGGACTTCCCTTAGATTTGAAATGATCTGCTAATGAGTCTGCCCAGGGCTATTGAATTAGATCCTCTTGAAGACAAAGGTATTGCTTTCACGACTGCATCTCTAGCCCCCAGTACAGGCCCTGTCATAGACATAATATTTGTTGAACTGCAAAACTTCCCCCAACTCAATAGGCAAATAAACCTCAGGCACATAAGGCCACTCCTCCCCCTTTCCTAAGTCCTTACCCCTTCTACCCTCACCAGCCCCTCTCCCCACTACTCCCCTCCACCCCTCCACCAACCCACACCTGTAGCAGAGTAAGTAACCGAAGTCAGCTGCTACTAAGAAACTGGAAACCATTCCCTATCACCAACTTTTAGAAACACTATAAAAAATCTTTTTATGATATCATTTTGTGGTTTTTGTACTTCACCGTAAGTTATTTGTTCTTCACGTTAATTTAAACCAAGTGATGATGGGGGTAAGACACTGTAGAGTTTCTGTATTTTAAGCTTGATCTCCACCTGTGGATTGATGGCTTTGTTTCCTTTTCAGGAATTCTCAGCATAAATGGACAGATTAGTGGTAGTTGGAGGTGGGGATATTTTAAAATTCAATCCATAATGTTAGCAAGTAGACAGCAACCTAGTAAGTTTAAGTGTTAGACTAGATCTATAGCTAATAGTATCCAACTTCCCAACATGTCTTTCTGGGGATGAAATGGCATTTGTAGAATCCCTAGCATTTGGCCAAGGCTTGTTTAACGTTTTATTATAGCTTTTCTTTCCCCTGAGTCTTAAAAATATGCAATTTGTCAGATCTTGGTCCCAGAAGAAGGCAAAACGAAGAAAGTGGTGATGAAGGTGCTGGGACAGGAAGTCAGTTGCTCTTCTTGTATTTGGGTGAAATTAATCGGTAACTCTGTTGACCTGCTTGTCATCAAGAGGCTGCCATCACATGGCATGCAAGACTTACCCATGCGACACTCCTTGAGGATTGGAGATGATAAGGGAACACAGGATTTTTCCAGCATGCGCTCTTACAGAAAGGCTGAAAACGTGTAAAATTACCTTGTGACCTAAGTTCCCACTTAGGAAAACGTTTCAGTCTTTTTCCTGTTCTTCTCAATGACCTCCTGGTGGGCAGATGTACGTTTTCTAATTTTTAATTTTCCTTGCTGTCTCTTTTGCAGCAGTTAATTTTACTGTTTCCTCATGCTTCAGAAGGATTTTTATTGTCATAGTTTCTATAGTAATTATGTGTCATTCTTATACCTCCCTGATTACTTCTGTTGCTACCTTTTATTCCTCTCCTTCTCTCACCCCTAACTGACTCTTTATTTCATTATGCCGTTGGACCGCCCCTTTGCTTCCTTTTTGTCAAAGAATTCATTTCCTCCCATGGCTTTCTCTGTTACCTCCAAGGAGATGGCATTTTCTCTCAAAAATGACCTCCCCTCCCCATTCCCCTATTCCTATTAATTCTACAAGAATCCCGGTTTTTATATTTTAAATGCTTTTTTCTCCTTCACCTTTTCATAGCTCCTCAGCTATCTAGTTCCATTGATCCTTGCTTTGTAAGTGCTCCCAATTCTCTCTCCTTTTAGATTCCCACTCCGATGATTCTAATCTAGGCCTTGTTACCTGATGCCTCAGTTACTCTGTGTCTAATTTATTTCTCTGCCACCTTTAGCTTTATGTATCGCTTCCCAACTAAGCTTCCCAAAACATTACTTTCTTCTGCCCAGGGCCAGAAAAAACAACTTTCTTCAACAAACAACCCTGGTCAAAACCCTTCGCTATCTCTCCACTGGCTAATCCTGACACTTAAGGCCTTTCAAAATCTAGTCTGAATCCACTTTTCCCAGGGCATATGCCATTACCCCTGAAAGCAGGCTGGTGTCTTCAGTATATTTGACCTCATTATAGTATCCTCATTACCCCTTAACCCCATTTCCTCCCCATCTTCTGCTGTCTTCTTTAAATACTCTTCCCCTCCTCTGACCTATGCAAATCCTACCAACCCTACAAACCCAGGTCAAGGTCAATAGTTCAGTCTTCATGAAGACTTCTTTACCTATAGAACATGTGCACCCATTTAGCAGCTCTCTGTTCAATACCTCTCTATGTCAGTCGCTGGTCTAGGCCCTTTGGGTACAGAGGTGAAGAGCCAGTCAAAGTCCCTGCTCTAAGGGAGCTGACATTGGGAAGAAGAGAGGAGACATAATAATAACAAATAAACAAAGTAATAACATACCTTCAGAAAACCATAAGTGCTACTTGATTTCAGCAGCCCTCTTCATGGAAGAGAAACACTGAGTCTCTGAGAAGGTAGATGCCTGGCCAGAGGCCACGTGATTAGTAAATGATGATGCCAGGGTCAGACATCGTTGTCATCTGTGTTCTTCCCATTAACTACATTGGGAAACTTCTCAAGGTCAGGTCATCATTTGTCCTGGCACTTAGTACACTACTGGTCACGCTGCAAGCATTCACAGGTCACTTGCAGGAAAAATGAGTAAAGGCAAGCAGACAGCAGGTAGGGAAAAGGCGTGTCCCTGTTTGGTCATAGGCATGGCCTTACTTTTCCTTATCTGAGCCTATACATCTCATTAGTGCCGGGTATTTATCTGTATCACTGAAACCACCACAGAGTTTGGGGGTTAATAAAGATTCTCTTAGGGAATACTGGCTTTTATTTTCCATGAAATTTCCCTTTCATGTGGCAAATTCTCATTTGGACTGTGATTATGACCCAGAGCAGACTCAGGGTCCACACGGCTTTATACTCCTGGTGCTGGCCAGTAAAGAGCAAGATGTATTTCAGTAGGACCAAGACTGGGAAGAGTCAAGACGACCTGTTTAAAGCAATCTAGGGCAGACAGCTCATCAAATGGATTCCTTTTACTCTCCCCTACTCTTATGTCCACTATTTTTCAGGGAGAAAGAAACAGAGAGAATGAGGAGAAGGGAAAAGGAAGGGAGGGAGGGAGGAAGGGGGATTTATCACAAACTCCTATTTATAGAATCACAAGGTGAACAGGAAATTATCTTCGAGGAAAGGAGGTATAGAAATTGTATTTGAAAGAATCTTCCTTATATCCAAATGATAATTCCTGTTCCTTCACACCAACTTTTAATGGACTCAATATTGATGATTATGGTTTGGCTAACAAAACCTGTAGAGAGGAATGGCACCCCCAACTCTGATCTCCCTTTAAATTATTTTCCATTTAGCATGAATCCTATAGCATGGCACAAAACTTTATTGAATAGCTCATTTGAGCAGAGAATACTTTTGAAAGAATATTAGTAAACTCTTTCAATGGAGTCAAAACACCAAAATGGAAAATTCAAGTTTTGAAGAGAGCCATTAAGTGTGATTAAACCTTTAAAAAGGAGAGAACAACGCCTGCAGAACTCTATTTAGCCATTTCATATCTTTAATTGTCCAAAGATTTACTTTAAAAGCACAGACATGAAAGGATGCTGAATGTTACAGTATTTAAAGGGGGAGAGTGAAGATAAGCCCCGTCCACCAGCAAATGGAGCTCAGCCCAGAAGTAGGGACAACAAAAGCGGCGGGGACCTGCTTCCTTCTACAATATATAGAGAGAGGGAAATAAAAAAGCAGCAATTCTTGACTTAGCTTTGAGGAGCACAATGGGCATGATTAGGGATCCAGAGTGGGAGTGCATTTAAGTAGCAGTAACATCCACCAGTTAGCTGGTAATTAGGATGAAAACTGAGGGGAAGGAAGCTAAGAGGAGGGAGATGGAGAAATGGGGGACAGGAATTTGGGGAAAGGGGTTTGAAAGGTCATTTTTGAAATTTAGTGGAGGTGAAAATCACATTGGGAGCTAATTTTATCATACTTTCCTAAACTCAAACGTTAGAGATTTTCATTCAATAGTATGGGAGGAGACCCAGGAATCTGTGCTTTTAAGATGCCTTCAAGGTAAGGCTGCTCTGATGGTCCTTTTGGACCAGTTTAGAGAATGTCTGGAGGAAGAAGGAAGGTACTAGAAATAGAAATCTGAAATAGAAACTCCACCGAGAGAGAGAGAGAGAGAGAGAGAGAGAGAGAGAGAGGAGATTCCAAATGACAAGGAGGCAGAATCTAATTGTCCTGCCAGTCCTTACTTTCAAATGCACAAGTCTATCCAGGGAGGTAAATTGAGGAATTCCACATAGTGTCAGCAAGAGGGGAAGTCCTTTTGGAAAAGGGCAGGAATGAAAGAAAGAAAAACAACCAATCAAGAAAAGGAGGAAGAAAAAGAAAATGACAGCAGCACACAATTCTGAGCAGAAAAGCTTTTAAGTGTCCCCAAATGAAAGCAATAATATGTGTTGTTATATATTGATAAGATTAAAAAAAAATAAGTAAAATAGTCATGCCAGCTGACCAGGTGTTGACAAAATAGAATAGAAATATGTAAAATTGTGGACTGTTAGTTGTTAAGTGGTTCTGGAGAGTGTAAAAATCTGTGGCTTCCAGCACTGCTCTCTGTGGCCTTGCAGATGAGTCTCGAGGTCCAACACTGGGGATCCAGGGCCCCCAAGTGGGGAGGAGGTCACCAGCTACCACCGCTTGCCCGGCCACAACCAGAGCATCTCTGTTCTGGGTAAGATTCACTTTGAACATGGAAGTGCTGCTAAATGGATTTTTTAAATTCCTAATTCTGGCCATTTCCTCTCATTTTACAGATGAGAAAACTAAGGCCATGAGAAGCAAAGTATCTTCCCCAACATGTTTGCAGCAACTTGGACTCAAGCTTGGGACTCCTTATTCTTGGTCCAGTGAGCATCTGGACTTCAGAGCACTCAGCCACCCCCTGTAGATACTGGAACTTGTCCAGCCATTGTGTTTTACAACACTAATTGTATGTGGTTAGAATATTTTAGCAGTCATGATTTACCTAATGGCATATTTAAATGTATGTTAAAACAAGTAATGTTGTCTCAGGTTGTTATTCTAAATGTTTTTGAGGTAGAAGTGGTCCACTGGAGTGCATAGGAATGAATAGGAATACTTGGGTCAGAAGGAAGTGAGACCCACACCTGTTGAGTACTTGAGAGTCACAAGGTATGTTATGCCCATTACAAGTCCCTTTCATTCTCATAACAAACCAGCTAGGTAGTGGAAAGACCCTCCCTCATTTAGCCATGGAGGTGACTGGAAACCAGTAGGGTTAACGAACGCAGTTGCCAGGTAGACATGACAACTCAATCTGGGTGACTTCAGAGGCCAGCCTTTTTGTACTTGATTAATTTGTTCACCCTGTAATGGGATGCTTTTGACAATTTATGCCATCCTTTCGAATCTCATTTCTTTCACTTTTCTATTATAAAGATAGTGCCTAATAGGAAGTCCAGAAGACGAAGAAAATACTACTCATAATCCTGACAACCAAGCATATCTACTTTCACTGTGGTAAATTCTGTTGCTATCTTTTGTCTTCATAAATATAGCTGTTACATAGTAACAATCCTAATGGACACACACCTTGTATCTCACCTTCTCCTCACTTAACTCCCCACCAGAGGCTTTGTCCAGGATGTGTATGTCAGCCTCTCTTTGTGTTCCTTCCTGTTTCTCTCCCTTCTTTTCTTCTGCTACCTCCCTCTCTGTGTTCTTCTTTCTTTGTTCCTTAGTCTCCTTCTCTCTTCTTTGTTTTTTTTTTTTTTTTTTTTTTTCCTCTAAGTAAACCTAAAGTTTACCCCAGGTTCCTGGGATTTCTGTGAATAAAGACCCTTTCCAGGAAAGAGTGAGGGCATTGAGCTCCCGAGTGGTATTCTGTCTTGGGTCAGTCTCTTGCTAGATGTGTCCTAGAAGTGAATCAAGGAAGGTAAGTGGAAAGAGGGGAGGGAGTGGTTATAAGCACGGATCAGAATTCAGGGTAGGAAACAGATGACAGAATGGCTCAGTAATTATGGGGGTGGGATAAGAAGTCAGCAGGTTGTATATTTCCACAGGAATAGGAGGTGAAGTGCTCCCCTGCCTATCAATAATCAGAAATAATAATGATACTAGTAATTCAGGTGGCTCCAAGCAACACCTCCCAAGGAGAGGGAAATGGCTTCTTATTTTATTCTATGCTGGGTCCCGGACTTAGTTCAGTGGTATAATACATCCTCTGTAAATATTGTTTCATGTTAAGAAAGATGTGCAGAATCACAATAACAGCGACTTATACTTACATAGTTCTTTAAATACACAAAACACCTTTATATTACTTATAACCACAAAAGCAAATGTTCTAGGTAGAACGTCAGGAAGCTGACATTTGACAATAAAGAGTTTAGCTGAAGTTTGCATTGTAAAGCTTTCACCAGAGCAATTAATATGAACACTTTGCAATGATAAGCATTTTAAGAGGGGCCAAATATGCCGACTGGAAATCTAAGAAGAAGCGAAGGTATTGCTTAAGAGGGCAGCATGAATGATGATGAACATTCAAAAGATGGAAAGGGAGGATATCTGGGCGGGGGTGGGGGTCGCTTTCTTGATGAGAAAACATTACCAGCTCCACGTACACTAATAAAGGTAAATTGCCATTTATAGTACTTCTTTGTGGTTCAATTTCCTTGGCAATTATTATATTAGAGTGACACTTCTATTGAATTATATGTTTCAATTACTATTAAAAAATCGAAGTCCTTAAGTTGGAGGAAATTATGAATGCAGCTTCTGGAGAGCCCTACCTCTGACACTCCAAGGATAGTATCGCTTATCTCCTTAGCACTCAGAGGCCCATTATGCAGCGTGGGTAAGGAGGAAGCCATTGCCTGCACAATAGTGTCCAACATTATCAAAGCACTTCTGGTGGATTCCACCATCTCCGCGCTGTGTTGTGGTAACCCCAGGTGACCGGCCGCCTTTCTTTGCGCAGGACACAATGGCAAATAGAAACATTAACTCTCACAATGTCGCAAGACTCCCACTGCATTATTTCCTGACCTCGAGAGAGATAATGTGTCATTTGCTGTAGAAAAATAAAAGTTTTCAAAGCAGTTGGAAATATAATTGCGTATACTTCATTTGCTGAACTGCCTTTCTAGGGTTTGTTTGGCCCTTTAGAGCGAGAGAATGGGAGATTTTCAGCGAGGTGACCATGGAGCTTTCCTTCCCACCGCCCACCCCCCACCACTGTCCCCTCCCGGGAAGATGGAGTGGTTTCTGAGTGCTGGATGGTTATGGGCAGGGAGAATGGTTAGGCACCCGCTCCTGAATCACAAAGCTGGGGATGGAGGAGCAAGAAGGCTCTGTCTGGTGTCTGAACACCCCGGAGGCAGGGCTCCGGGACATCTTCTTGATGGGTGGATATTTACTAGAAGTCAATAGCGCAGTGGGCTTTGGTTCGATGCTAATGAGGCCAAGGTTATCCAAGGGCCAACTGGTTTCCTTCTGTTCCCTCTGCTATAAACCGCCTGCCGTCAGCGGCCAGTTCTCTCACAAATGCAGAAAGGAGGGTAATGAAATGGGCAGGAGGCTTCTCCCGGACAGATGGCTCCCCAGCTGTTTTCGCCGATGGGTAACTTTTGTTGCTACCGCTCAACTTCCCCTCTAAAGACCATGTTCTGCAAAGCCTTTGCTCCTTCAGTCCTCCCATGAGATATCTCTCATCAGTACGGCCTCTCTCCAGGATTGTTCTCAAGCAGATAATGTCTTTTACAGGGGCAGGGAGCCATCGCAGGCAGAGGTGGATGCAGAAGAGGGTGACGGCAGACCCTGATTTGATTCGGCTGGATGTGGTTTGAAACACCACTCAGTCTCTTTCAAGGGGATCTTCCCTGTTGCAGCCAAACTTCCCTGTTTCAGGCCCTTTAGAGCGAGAGAATGGGAGACTGTCAGCGAGGTGACCATGGAGGTTTCCTTCTCACCACGCACCCCCCACCACTGTCCCCTCTTGGGAAGATGGAGTGGTTTCTGAGTGCTGGATGGTTGTGGGCAGGGAGAACGGTTAGATATAAATCTGTATCTATTATATATCTATATATCGATATGTAATATAGATATTATATATCTATATATCTATTATATATAGATATCCAGCTCTCTTTATGTATGTATATGTATATGTATCCATATATCATATACATGATTTCTTATGGGAAATTGTCTTACATGTTTGTGGTGACTGGGAAGTTTAAAATCCACAAGGCGGGCTGCCAGGTGGGCAGCGCAGTCAGGAGTTGCTGTTGCAGACCTGGGGTGGAATTTCTTCTTCTTTGGGAAATCTTAGTCTTTGCAATTAAGCCTTCCATTGATTGGATGAGACCCACCCACATTATAGAGGGTGATCTCTTTTACTTAAGGTCAGCTGATTGCAGGTGTTAACCACGTTTTAAAAATACCGTCACAGCAACAGTTACTGTGTTTTGATTCAATAACTGAGTTCAACAGGACTATCCAAGTGGACACAAAGAAACTAACCATCACAGTAACTTTCCACAGATGATTCCCTAAGTCCATCTCTTGGGTAAAGCATTTCTAAGCCACTGCTCACTCCACCCTGTCAGAGTATGTGTGGTTTTCCTCACTTTCTCTCACCATGTATTTTCTTTACTCATATCCTCTTTCTCTGGACACAAACCTCTTGGGCTTCTAATCCTTCTCACTGGGTTTATCCTGCCCTGTTTGGGGGACATGAAGATCTCATCTTCTAGAAATAATTTACTGTCCAGTCAGCAAGTTATCATGAGAAAACCATAATTAATATAACCTCTGTTGTGGTAAATTGGTTACAGAGTGACCCTTTCATATTTGGAGACAGGAGAGTTTAGGGCTGAAGGTAAACAAGCTATGTCAGCTCCCAGTCCTCGGGATTGCAATCTGGGTATGGATTCAGTGTGATTTCAGAATAAAAAGTAAAGGGTTGACATGATCCCTCATCCACCCTTCTAGTCAGCTCTTCCTAAAAGCAAAGCTATGGGAAAGATCCAGAAGGAACCCCCTGGGGCCCTACCCCAAAGACGTGTATTGTAAAGGCAGAACAGACAGGAACACAGAAAACTAAAAATGCAGGGTGGACACAAACAAGTGGTGAAATAGAAGTAAAAGCAGAAGTACAAAGACAGTAGTTGCCTTTTCATAGGTAAGAGAGTTCATGTACATTGCACAATGAACTCCACCATGGCAGATATTAAAAAGACATGTGCAGTGAACTGTGGAATAGTCTGTGTGTGTATTTCTTAGCAGTGCCCCCTTCCCTTTTATGCTTTGCTTGGGAAAAAGATTGAAATTAGTTTGCATTTCCTCAGAGCCCCTTAATTGATGATTAAAGAAACCTATCCCAATGCTACTAGAAAGATGTGTGCCACAGAGAAATAATTTGGAATTAAATATATGTTCATTCTGCAAATATATACTGAGCAATGAGCAGGAGGCAGCCCGCACTAGGTGTGGGAGATGCCGTGGCAACTCAGGCTTATGGTCCTCTGGGGATAAAGATGGCAAACATATAGAAGCATCTCTTCTGAAACAAAGGAGGGTCAGGGGAGGAAAGGGGATGGAGTACTGTTTTATTTTGGGCGATCAGAGAAGGTCTCCGAGGGGATGTGGAGACCTGACAGAAGAGAGGGAGAAAGTGAATCATGAGGCACAGAGGTTCTTCATCACACACTCTCTTTCCTTAAATGAAAAGGGCAGTTTCTAATCAACAATATATTGTGTATAATCCCCATTAAATAAAAAGTTGATATGTAGGTATTATTGTGTATACCATCAAACTATTTATAAATATGAATGTACACTTATACATAATTTATATATAGTAAAATATATATTTCTCAAATAACATGTGGTCTAATGTTAACATGAGTTATGTTGGGCAGGGAGATCACAAGTGAATTTAATTTTCTTCCCTAAATGTTTTATACTTCTACATTTTATGTAGACATATCTTGGAGATACCATGGATTTGGTTCCAGACCATCACAATAAAGCCAATATTGCAATAAAGCAAGCCACACAATTGTTTGGTTTCCTGGTTCATATAAAGGTTATGTCTACACTATCAAGTGTGTGATAGCATTATAATTAAATAAAAATGTAACACCTTAATTTTAAAATACTTTATTGCTAAAAAATGCTAATGATCATTTGAGCCTTCGGCACATCATAATCTTTTTGCTGGTGGAGCGTCTTGCTTCCATGTTGATGGCTGCTGACTGATCAAAGGTGGTGGTTGCTGGAAATTGGGGCAACAGTAGCAATTTTTAAAAACAAGACAACAATGAAGTTTGCCGCATTGAATGACTCTTCCTTTCATGAAAGGTCTCTCTGTAGTATGTGACACTGTTCCACAGCATTTTGCCCACAGTAAAACTTCTTTAAAAATTAGAGCCATCTCTCTCAAACCTTGCTGCTGCTTTATCAGCTAACTTTATGGAATATTCTAAATCCTTTCTTATCATTTCCACAGTGTTCACAGCATCTTCACCAGGAGTAGATTCTAACTCAAGAAACCATTTTCTTTGCTCACCCATAAGAAGCAACTCCTCTTCCATTCAAGTTATTATGAAATTGCAGCAACTCAGTCATACCTTCAGGCTCCACTTCTAATTCTAGTTCTCTTGCTGTTTCCACCACATCTGAAGTTAATTCCTCCACTAATGTCCTCAACTCATCAAGTCATCCATGAGGGTTTGAATCAACTTCTTTCAAACTCCTGTTAATGTGGACATTTTCACCTCATTTCCTGAATCACAAGTGTTCTCAATGGCATCTAAAATGGTGGATCCTTTCCAGAACATTTTTTAATGGACTTTTCCCGGACCCATCAGAGGAATCACTATCTGTGGTAGCTATACCCTTATAAAAATGTGTTTCTTATATAATAAGACTTGAAAGTCAAAATTACTCCTTGATCCATGGGTTGCAGAATGGATGTTGTGTTAGCTGACATGAAGACAACATTCATCTTGCATGTCTCCACCAGAGCTCTTGGGTGACCATGTGCATTGTCAATGAGCAGTAATATCTTGAAAGAAATCTTTTATTCTGATCAGTAAGTGTCAACAGTGAGCTTAAAACAGTCAGTAAACCAGGCTGTAAACAAATGTGCTGTTATCCACACTTTTACTGTTTCATTGATAGAGCATAGGAAAAGCAGATTGAGCATCATTTTTAAGGGCCCTAGAATTTTTAGAATGGTCAGTGAACATTGGCTTCCACTTAAGTCACCAGCTGCATTCGCTCCTAACAAAAGAATCAGCATGGCCTTTGAAGCTTTGAAGCCAGGCATTGACTTCTCCTCTCTAGCTATGAAAGTCCTAGAAAGCATCCTTTTCCAATGGAAGGCTGTGTCATACACATTGAAAATCTGTTGCTTAATGTAGCCACCTTATAGCTAGATCTGGATAACTTGCTGTAGTTTTTACATCAGCACTTGCTGATTCATACTGTACTTTATGTTTTGGAGATGGCTTCTTTCCTTACGCTTTATGAACCAACCTCTGCCAGCTTCTAATTTTTCTTCTGCTTCTTCCTAGTGGCTCTCAGCTTTCATAGAATTAAAGAGGGTTAGGATCTTTCTCTGGATTAGGCTTTGGCTTAAGGAAATGTTGTGACTGGTTTCATCTTCTCTGTGGACCACTCAAAGTTTCTCACTAGCAGCAATAGGGCTGTTTTGCTTTCTTATCATTCTTGTGTTCACTGGAGTAGCACTTGTAATCTCTCTGAAGAACTTTTTCTTTGCATTCACAAATGGGGTAACTGTTTGGTGTAAGATGGCTAGCTTTTGGCCTGTCTTGGTGTTTGACATGCCTTCCCCACTAACCTTAATCATTTCTAGCTTTTGTTTTAAAACGAAAGACATTTGACTCTTCCTTTTACTTCAACACTTAGAAGCCATTATAGGGTTGTTCATTGGCCTAATTTCAATATTGTTGTTTCTCAGGGAATAGGCCTAAGGAGGGGGAGAGATAGAAGAACAGCTGGTCAGTGGAGCAGTCAGAACACACACACTTATCGATTAAGTTTGCTCTCTTATGAGTGGGTTCGTGGCACCCCAAAACAATTACTATTGTAACATCAAAGAACGCTGACCACAGACCACCATAATAAATATATTTGAAATATTATAACATAAAAAATGGCATCAATAATCTTGTTTAATGCAAGGTTGCCACAAACCTTCATTTGTAAAAGAAAAATCCCCCAAATCCGCAGTATCTGCAAAGCTCAGTAAAGCAAGGTGCAATAAAATGAAGTATGACTGTATAGCAATCCTGCATTAGTTTTTTTGTGTCATGTATTTATCTTTTGTGGGCTATTTTTAATTTTCAAATGAAGTAGTCATCCATTAAAAATTGACTACTTTTTCTAAAAGCCAACATAAATAATGGTAATAGCTATATATTTATCGACCACTTGGTATGTGCTAGGGACTTTCAAGTGCTTTATGTACATTATCTAACTTAATCCTCATCACCACTTCTTGAATCAGGTGCTATTGTTATTGCCATCTTTATTCCACAGCTGAGGAAGATGAGGTGGGCAGTGGTTGATAATCCAAGGCCACTCAGCTAGTATGCGCTGCAGCCAGGGTACTCAGGCAGTATGAACCTGAAGTCCCAATCATAACATTATGCCACAGCTGCCCTCTCCCCTCAGAGGGCCAGTGTAGCCTCATGGTCTTCATTTTTAGTTGATATTCAGAGGTGGAAAGTAGAAGGAGTTTTCAGGAATTATCAAGAGGATTGCCTCAATAAATATTGATATAGCAAAGGCCAAATGGAACAAGAATGAAAGTATTTGATTTGTCCACTTCCCTGGTGGCTATTTTATTCCAGGCCAAGTGGTATGCAGATTTTCCTACCAATTTTGACTGCTCTGACGAATTGCAATAATTCAAACAGGATTTACTGCAAGGCCAGGTCTTGGGACATGTGGACACAGCTTACGGTAACTTGTACTAAAATGTATTTATCTCCTTTCTCCTCTCTTCATACTTGGCTTCTCCCCTTCCATATAAATTTCCTTTCAGGGGACTCAAAAAATTGGATTGAATCAAGATGCTTATGGGAGACTTTTTTTTTTTTTTTTTAAATATACGTGACTACAACAATGTGATCTGATCCTTTTTTTTTCTTTTTTTCACTTTCCATCTGGTTGTTTAGGTGAGAGGTAAATACAAACTTCTTCACTGTCTATGAACTAAAAGGGCACAAGACCCACACATACTAGGGAAGCCAAGTGAGTACAACAAGCAGGAATCAGTGAGATCCAAGAAGTGCAGCCCAGAAAAAAGCCGACCAGGAGAAGGACAAGCAGAACCTGTGACTTGGTGTCTTCTTACCAAGGGGTTCATTGTCCCGAGCGAAGGATCCTAAACCCCCATGCTCAGGATTAGATTTGGTGACTAGTCTCTGAGATGCCCACAGCCAAAGCACCCCTGCCAGGCTGCCCCTTCTCACTCTGCAGAAGCTCTGACACTTTGTTAAGGGCTCCTGAGGCTCCCGACACTTTCCCAAGCGCACCAATGTTTATTTGGGTGTTTGGAAGGGCCAAGAGAGTGGTGACCTCCATTCTCTTCTTGTTCCACCATTCTCTGTGATTTTAGAGGCCTCACTCCTAGCACCTGAGGGATTCTGAGCATCTAAAAGAAAAGTATAGAAAAGAAAAAGTAGAGATATGACCAATTGCTGCTGAAAAATAAACAAATATTCCCCATTTCAGGAGCACAATGAAAGGATAAGAACTTGTAACTAGGCCAGAGATGAGGTTCAATCAAACTCATTATGTTCATGGCCCTGAGTGCCATAAGGAGGCATAGCAACAGAACACCTGGAGGAAAAACAATAGTCTTTGGATGGAAAGACCCAAAGGGCCCCTTAAATCTTTAATAAACTCAGTATGTAGATGACTCATATCTCTGAACAAGTCTCCTTCACCCTCCTGCCTGTCTAGCTCCTGGTTCTCAGGGATGACACACCCAGCGATGGTAAACAAAGTCACATGTCATATGACATTTGCTTTAGCTTACTCATGGATTAGTGGCAGTTTTCTTTCTTTTTCTTTTAATGCTCTGTGATTTCACCTTTCCCAGATTGCAGACTTTGTGTCTTTGTTGCCTGTCGTGGTTTAAAAACTTGACCGATGGCTGAAAATGAATCATAACATAAGATCCAAAGTGGAGTTGCATCATGGCTAGGAAGCTGGGAGGAAGTCGCAACATCAACGTGGATCTGAGTGTGGATCCAATGTCACCATTTGGACCATGAGAACTAGTTAGTTCAAGTTGATGACTTGGTATACCAGACTGACCAGCAAGTTTAGTCAAAAGGGTGGAACTAGTTGCCGCATGGAGATGCACAGATAAGTTTGGCTTCTGATGGGACCAACGTGCTTTCTTTTTCTCAAGTATAGACACATCAGATCACCTTTACAGTAAAATGTTAAATGTCTATAGTAAGAAGGAAGAAGATTGAGGAGGAGACTCTCCCTGTGTCCTATGATGTCTTTGTTAGTGTGAGTCTGAGTACTTGTCTACATGGGTGCAAAGGAATGGGGATGTAAGGGTTAGAAGGAAGACAGAACATGCTCCCTATTTCAGGGAGTCTAGGGTCAAAAGAAGTAAAACATTTACATGTAAAATTACTAACTAATGTTAATTATCATTGAGAGGCAGTAAAGAATTTTTCAGAAGGAAACATGTAATGCAGAAAGAAGAATCAAGTAAGATGGTATCTGGAAATCCTCTTCTGGAGCAAAGCCAAAGAAGGTATATAGTTTTATCTCTCATGGAATTGCCTGAGGCTTAACCTCCTGGTAGGTACGTGAGTCCACAAGTTCACGGGTGAACAAGCTCATTGCCAAATTATGCTGGGGCAAAGTGCAGCAGCCAGTTGCCCAACTGCCCCTCTTCCCTCAGCTCTACTCCTGTAATCACTAGACAGCACAAGGTGGGGACAGGAGCCTAAGAATCTTCATCTATAGGAGCTCTGTGCAGAGACCTAATGCCACCCAAATAGGAGATCCAGTCCTGGGTGCAATTTGAGTCATATCTACGTACAAAACTTTACAACCTGATTATATTAGGGGAACTGGTACTCTGTTACAGAGCCATAATCAGGGCCAAGAAGATTCCTCGTCTTATAGGCTATTTTGAGTTTTTGAATCCAGTCCTTTCCTTTATTCCAAGCAGCACCATGAAGGCTATTTGAAAACCATGAGTTGGAAAAGAAGAAGGCCCTAGTTGAAACCTGAGAGATGGCATTTCAGGGAGGGATGAGGTTCAAAGGAATGAGAATCTAGGAAGTGACAGCAGGGCTCAGTGGAGCATGCCTGTAATCCCAACACTTTGGGAGGTTGAGGCAGACAGATCAGTTGAGGCCAGGAGTTTGAGATCAGCCTGGCTAACATGGTGAAATCCATTTCTACTAAAAATACAAAAATTATCTGCATGTGGTAGTGTGCACCTGTAGTCCCAGCTACTCCAGAGGCTGAGGCATGAAAATCACTTGAACCCAGAAGGGGGAGATTTCAGTGAATCAAGATCATACCACTGCACTCCAATCTGGGTGACAGAGCGAGATTCTGTCTCAACAAAAACAAACAAACAAACAAAAAATAATCTCAACCTAGAATGACAAAGAGAAGTCAGAGAAGAATGGCAAATCATGGAAACCAATAGTGCAGACAGGTGGAGGCAATATGAAGCGCTGACTGTTCCTATCACAATAACATAAAGGTCATTGGTTATAAATTTCCTTTGTCAGAGCAGTTTAAACAGAAAAGATAAAAGGCAGATCATTTTGGATCAAGTAATAGCTGGGGAATGAGAAAAAGGAAAATATGAGTGTGGATCACTTTATTTGAAGCCTACAGAGGGAGCTCATTTATGTGCTGGGAAGATGAAGCCATAGAAGATGGAAACTCCAGGGATAAGAGGGGAAATTAACAGAGCAAAGCCGTAGGAGATGGGATCCAGAAGGCCGGTGTGTGGACCATCCTTGGATGAAAGGAAGACTCCTTTGAGACAAGGGAGAAAGACACAGAAAAGCTTGTGGAGTATGAATGGAAATTTTAGGGAAATCATATCATTTAGCCTCATTTTTTCCCCGGTGAATTTGCAAGTAATATGATCCGTTAAGAGAATGGGAAGAAACCAATTAAGGACATGTGATGGAATTGCCAATTGTTGTTGAGGGACAGCTGAGACTGGAGACCCAAACTCAATAGTGGCACTCATCAGCAAGGCTAATTTATTTCCTATAAGTCACACTCCCTATTCTGGGTTCAAGAGCAAGACAGGCAGATGATTTGGTTAATTCTTAGTTGAGGTGTGGTCAGGCAGATGCAACTAAAGGACAATTTGGCAAAGGAACTGGGGATATGGGTGGGCATAGAAGAAGGGGTGGTTCATTGTGGCAGCCAAATCATTGTTGAGGACTCAGAACATCAGCAAATGGAAAATGAACCATTTTTGTGTTGTTGTGTTTCCATTTATCACCTTGCTATATTTATACAGGTTAGAACAGCTGTTGGAAAAAACTCTATAGCTGACTAAAATTTTAGAACCACCCCTTTTTGAGGAGTGCCTTATCAAGATATTTCTAGCTAAATTGGGTATATCAAACATGATGGGTGAGACTCGAGTTCAATGGTTTAACACAACAAAGGTTTATTTCTTGCTCATGCAAAGTCCAGGGCAGCTTGACTTCACTCAGGGATAGAAGTTGCTTCTATCTTGGGGCTCCATCGTCTCAACACACAGCCCCTGAAGGAGCAGAAAGGATGGACTAGGCACACTGATTATTAACACCTCAAAGCAGATGTAGAGATGCAAGAATTTGTTCACATTCCTGTGAGCTCAAACTCATCCCAAGACTTCAGATCAACTGCAAAGAAAACTGGGAAATGAAGGACAGTCCACAGGCATTCAGGGAGCATCGGTTGCCTCTATTAACCTGGGTCAACCACCAAGAATCCTCAACCTGCCCTGGTAAACACCATTCCAGGGAACTTGACTATTTTGTGGTGAGGAAGAAAAGGCTTGGAAAGTGAGAAGTAGAACATTACTTGGGACACATAGTGTCCACATAGCTCCAAAGCAAGCAGTTAAAAAGTAAAAAAGACTAGCCAAGCTCTAATTTTTAATTGAATTTGTGTAGGAAAACAAAGACAACAAGAAGAATGAAGAAGAGGAGGAAGAAGAGAGGGAGGAGCAGGAGGAGAAAGAGAAACGGAGAAGAGGAAGAAAGAGGAGAAAAAGAAGGACATGCACAAAAGCAACGAGGTCATTTCATCAAAGTCAAATTGTGCTATAATCATTTTTCCACCCTAAATTTGGCCAAACAAGTGGCTGCTCACAGGAAATGGGAACATAAATAAGGGTAAGGCACAACAGCAACTGGTCTAAACTTGCAGCCCTGAAGGTCACATGGGACGCAAACAGGCTGGAGTGAAGTTGGAGGAATAAATGTTGTACCCCAAGTTGCCCCCAGAGTTCTCAGGCCTCCTCTGGCTTTCTTCCTAGCTGGCTGTAACTCACCATTTCCGAAGCGCTGGACTATTGTTATTACCATTATTTAAAATGCTTTTCAAGACCAAGAGGTATGAACAGGCCTGTTCCACAAGCAGCCCCACTCTTTTGGGGAACGTGTTATTTCCTTTTAATTTGCTCACTCAGTCCTGAATAACTTTTCAGAGGGCTCCAGACACCGCAGTATGACAGCTAAACCAAGGCGCATCGGATGCGATGGAATTGCTCTACAAGCAACCTTGCCAAAGGCCCTTTTCGATGCACAAAGCTGGCTCTATCTTTGTATATTGAGGGAGCTAAATCAATGTTAAATGCTTGGCTCTTTTCACAGGACAATGACCAGGACCTAAGCTGCGTCCTTCCTTTTTGATTGACACTTGAAACGCAGCGCGGGAATCAGCCAGAGGCGCTGCTACAAGCCGAACCCTCTGCTGGGATAACCACTGGTGACATCTGCAGAAAGGCCGACAAAAGGCAGTTGAAAGCTGTGTTTGTTGCCTCCCCCCCTCAGATCTCCTCGCTTTCATGGAGCTCCTTCCTTGCTTTAATATTATGATTCAGCACCTGGCTTTTTTGAACCTTGCTTTAAACTTCAAAAGGCGAGGTGGTATTAACAAACATGAAACGAAAAAGTGGCGGTAGTTTGATTTACTGTTGTCGTCTTATCAAGGGTTTTTTTTTGTCACCAGCTGCCACTTTCTGTCATCTTTGGAGCCATTATCATTTCTCTAAAATCTAAAAGACTCCACTTAATAACAGCTTTGAATACAGGCAGGATCAGTAACATACACAGTTCTGGGGATGACAGGACCATCAAATGAAAAGAAAGATGTTGCCAAAAAAAAAAAAAAAAAAAAAAAAAAATCCAAACCACACAAATAAGAGCTGTAGTACTTTCTAGTGACCTTGATTTCTGAATTAAACAAATCAAATCCAATTCTATTGTTCCTTTTGAATTTCAGTTTAGAGTTTCCTTGAGAAGTTCCTTTTTGTTGTTAGGACTAGTGGGGAGGAAAAAACCTCAAGCCACAACAAGGCTTTGCTACTGCAGAGAGAAGAGGAAGCTGCTGCTATCATGAAATGTTTGAAACGACCTCTGCTTGTGCCTCTGCTCAGCTAATTACCAGCTCACTTTCACTGACTTTCTAACACTTTGAGCACCCACTTGATGCTGACAGCCAGGCAAACACTGCAAACTCTCACCAAGGAGAAGGCTGCTCCATGTTATGCTCTTTCCCAAGAACTAGCAGCTCTGGGCTTTCTCGCCAAACCCATAGGACATAAGAGGACTTTCTGTGTTCATGGAAGCTGGGTCCGCCATCCCACTGATGAATCCTGTAATCTGCTTGGAACCTCACACACATGAAGTTGGTCAAAGCCACAAGGAATCTTAGAGATTACCCAATCCAGTGATTTGGTTTCTCCCGAGGACTTTTGCAAAAATATTGATGCTTCCTTGAGCTCCTTCCCACATTGCTTGAATGCACAACTCACAGAGTGTGCTGCAGACACCTGTATTTTTAAAACTTCTCCTGATGATTCTGATTTCCAAAGAGGATTAAGATGAACCCTTAGAGATGAGGTTTCTGAGAATCAGAGAATTTGAGTCACTTGTAGAAGGTTGCACAGCAAATATGTGGCAGAGCTGGACTAAGTGACGGGAGCCCAGAACAATGCCCACATCTCCATGGTAGACCTACAGATGAAAGCTAGAGAGTGCCAACTGGATGGCACTTTTCACTATGGACTGGGCTGAGCATCTCTTTCCAAAGATGCCAGTCATAGTAACCCAAATTCTTGTTACTGCCTCACTTAGCTTTTTCTCATCTGCTTCCCCCCGTTAAGTGAGTAAAACTCTTCATAAACTTTCAGATACCATTAGTGATGAGTTTCTTACATCCTCCTTCTTCCCAAGCCCCTTAGGACCTTGAGATATTATGCTAAAATGTGGAGGCAATAACTGCTGATCCTGGCAAACTTTTCAGAAGTAAAAAAATGGAAAAAAAGGTGAAGCTGCTCATTTTGAAGTTATCAAGTGCAAAACATTTCATTTGTGCCTTGCTCTGATGTGCCATCACTTTGAAATGAGCCAAACACACTTGATCATCTGTTTCTTCCTTTTGTAATCTATTAACCCAAACTTGCTGCTTTATTACACAGCATCATTGGATGTAGCATCAAAAATCTTATGTATTATAGCTCTTTTTACGAAGATGTTTGTACCAAATTAGCCATATCAATGATTGCTTAATAGCCTGGAGTTTCAACCCATGAACCCTAAGTGGTCTGCTTAAGGTGGTGGTTCCTGGACACCTCACAGACCTTTAAAAATAGGAAGCAGAGGTTTGGTCTCCAGATGAAGGAGAGTATCCTTGGAGATGTCCCTGGACCTGTTCTTGAAACACTGGGACTGTGACAGCTGCTAAAACAAACAAACAAACAAACAAACAAACAAACAAACCAGAAAATAAACCCAAAACAAAATTATGAGATCTTTAGCCCAAAAGATCAGGTCAGTTTTGAAGATATAAAACAATACAGCAAAGGCCAATAGTTTATCTCCATGCCAACTTTTAATGAGTGTTAGTGATGTCTTGGAGGGCTGAATTACGAAGGATTTGGGACTCAATAGTAAAGCTATTATGAATGATTAGCAATGCCTGCCATAGATGGGGAGATATATATGTATGTAGCTTTAAGACCTGATAGAGTGGTCAAAATAAGTTTGGAGCTATCCATGGGTTTATAACCCAGTTTTCATTACTTACTAGCTATGTGCCTTGGAAAAATCATTTAGTTTTCTCATTGTAAAATGGGCATAACACCTTCTACTATGTTTTAAGATTTGAATGACACAATAAGTAGCAAGCCATCATCCCACTGTGTGCCATACGGTAGATGATGATCAATAAAATTGAAGCTTTTATTGCTATTATGGAGGGAATAAAACTATTTCCCTTTAGTTAAGACTTTATAGAATAGGTAAAGGAAGCCCTTGGCATCATTCTCTAGGGAATGAGATGCAAGAATTTTGAGCCAGGAAAAATGTTTCTACTTTTCTCCTTAGTCTGACAATTTAAAAAAGAAGGAAGGAAGTGAGGATGAGAATAAAGCTAGGGAGGGAAGAATAGACAGGAAAGAGGGAGAAAAGAAAGGTTCAGGGATGGAATAGGAGAGTGGTAGATGCAGCAGGAAGTTGGCGGGAGATGAACAGGACTGGGACAAAGTATCAGACATCTTGAAGTATAAAAAGATTTGTTTTTAGACTTTTTAAAAAGCCTTAGCCCCAGCATTCTGGTCAATAATAAAATTGTTCTATTTTGAATAAAAAGATGATTCTCCCCTATCTCCTTAGCCCCACTTCATAGTTGTTCCCTATTGTTAATATATACTTCCATATCTCTGTGGTCCCCACTGTCAAAAGGACAACATGAAAATGAAATTCTGTCACAGTACAGTGAGTAGATACCTTCTGACTAGAACTCAGAAGACACAGGTGTAATCTCCTGTGTAGCCATATACTGGCCAGGTTTCCTTGGATTAGTCATTCTGAGACTGTTTCTTCTTTCATAAAGTGGGGATAAGGAAATCTCATCTGCTAACTTTAAAGGTTATTAGAAGAACAGCTAAAAGATAATATGTATGAAACATCTTTGTCAACTGTATGTTTTGATGCATGTATGAATGGATGATGACAACTAGTCCAGGCTTCGCAGACATGGATCCACTTTTCTGGTGGGAATTTAGGAAAGAATGTTCTTCATTATTTCAGTGGCCCCTGGCCTCACAGCCTTCTAAAATATCTCCCCAAATCTTCTTCCTCAGTGATTTGAATTCTCATTGGAATTAGAGACTTATTCTTTTGAGTAACCAAATAACATCCTCAGGTATCCTCTTAAAGAAGTCTACAGTCTTATAAGAAGTAAGGCATTTACTTAAGAAGAACTGAGTTAGTCATTGGACTTCTTGAGAAACCAGAACAGATAAATGAGAATGAAAGGGAGATTTGATGGGGAGACAAAGAGAATGAAATAATTAAGCAATTAAGGGATACACTGACAACAGCTTCTGTCCTGGATCCACCACTTACTAACCTTATAACCTTGGTCAAGTTATTAGGTCTCCGCTGGCTTGTGTTTCCTTGTCTGTTTACTTACTCATTCATAAGTATTATCAAGCATCTTCTCTGTGTTAGGCCTTGTCCTAGGTAGTAAGAAAGTTAAATTCCTTGAATTTACGAAGCTTGAATTTTACCAGGGTAGATAGAATACAGTAAATGGAGAAACATAGTAGAGTAAGTACTAAGAAAAAATAAGAAAACTGAAAGCTAACATAAAAATAACTAAGCATGTTAAAGAGAGAGTGAAAAAGGGGGAATAAGGTGGAGGAGGAAAGCTCTCCAAGGAGGTGCTGTTAATGAAAAGATGGAGTGAGCCAGGGGAAATTCTGAGAGAAGAGTATTCAGGAAAGGAAATACCAATGGAAAGTCTTTCTTAAATTTAAGGAATGAAAATGGAGTTCATAAGAAATGGTCAGACTTGAGATTGATTTTACAGGTGGAGCTGACAATACTTGTTGATGGATTAGATGTGGGGATGAGGGACAGAGAAGAGTCAAAGATAACTCTGATGATCTGGTTGACAGCAAGGTGGATAAGGAAGATGTGATTTATTGTGGGGAGGGGGTAAGAATTCTGTTTTAGACATAATACATTTGTAAAATTTTTGTAACATTTAAAAAATCTGACAAATAGAGATAGTACCTCTCTACTAGTGGATGAGATAGTGTGTGGAAAGGGCCTATACGGGATCTGATGTGGAACAAGTGCTCAGTACACTGTACTTCTATTGAACACTGAGCAGGAATGTCAAACCAAGCTGTGGGGTGGAACTGATCCTTGTACAGTCAAGAAACTACACAATAATGAGGGATTGGAGCCAGAACACCAGTAGAATGGAACCAAGCATAAGCAGGAGAAGCAAGAGAGGACTGAAGACATGGTTTGAATGCTTCACATTCTGCATTCAGTCCACCCAGTGGGGCATGGTGGAAACCAAGAAGCTATTTACAAGAGGTTATCAGATCCAATAGTCCATTCTGTACAAAGATTGGTTTTTATTTTTCTTCTTGAACTGACTGACTTAACAGCACATTGCAGGTCATGAAGACATTGCCTTGGCCCAAGATGCTGAAATGATCTTTACCACCAAACAACTCACTCCATACTGAAGATGCAGCCTAGGGTATAGTGCTTGCTCTAAGCAGTGGCAAAACACATCTTACCAAAAGACAAATGGTTTTTGTTCTTCTGTGGTGCAGTAAATCTATGCCAAAAATTTTATTTGTCAATCAGGCATACAAACTAGTAATGTTAGAAGTCACTGCTTATCATCTACTTAGATGAATATCAAAGGCCACTGCCTTCTAGGTCTACCAGCAAGATCTGCTAAACATGACCTATTTTCTATCATGTGTTTCTTCTAAGTATGAAAAAAGCAAAACCAACCAAAAACAAAACCACAGAAATTCCATTCCTTCCCCCGACTCCCTCCTCACACCCTGAGCACACATTTATCAGTTCCATGCAGCAGCTGTGATGGAAATGAGAACTACAGGAAACTTCAGAGTTAATCATGCCAAATGGTGACAAATACTCAGGAGAGGGCAATTCTGGTCACTCATCTGACACCATGCAGATGGCCCAAGCTACAAAATCTCTCTTAACATTCCTGGGTCTGACCCCCAAACCAATCTGCTAAGAAACCCTCAGAGCTTGGGGATGTAGGTACTTTGGCCTCAGCTGGACAGTTGAGGAGCATGAATTTGGAATACAAAGTTGTATGGATAATCTCTAAGCTTTCCACTCTCTGTGTAAGACATAATAACTAATTCCTCAGTTTCACACACACACATGAAGTTTCTTTGATGAGAGTAGATACTAAAGCCTTCTGCATCTCAGAAAGCTTTCCAGAGCAGAGGGGAAAAAGGTGGCAAGGGTGGACAGCATATTTTTTGTGGAAAACTAGGGCTCAAGGCTCGGCCAGGCTCCTGACAGCCACTTGGACTTTGCCCTAGACCCAGTGAGAAGGAGCCATGAGAAATGAGGTAAAATGATGACCAAGAGTGGAATTCAGTTGAATTAATTTACTTGGGAAAAGAAAGGTTGGAATTTAGTCAGTAGAGATTGTGTAGTTTTTCCCTTTGGTTGCACACCAACTATTAATTATGTCTGTCTTCTCTTCTAGACAGTAAGAGCCTAAAAGGGCCAGGACAGTGTCTATTTCGTTCAGCCACCCTAACTCCAGCACCTGGGATACTTCTTGGCACATTCTAATTTGATGTGAAATATTTTTTTAATTAATGAACATATTTGTGCATGATGGCACAGCCTCTGAAAGAGTTTAGTATTATAGAATTATTGATAAATAATCTGAGCTACTTCATAAGCTGTCAAGGTATCACAGTTTGAATCAAAAGTCCTATGCCTGGGTTTAACAACTGTAACTCAGATGATCTGTCCTGACATGTAGCTATGTAACCATGTGAGCACACAGCCCATATGCCTGGTCAGCCCTTCCTAATCTTAGATAAATTTGTTCACAAAGTCACACAAGCTTTGGAAAATCATTCTGACTCACGTGATGGGATAAAAATGCATCTCTTAAAACGATAAGGTACTCTATCAAGTCTACTTGATAGTACAATGTGACCAATTGCTTGTTAAGTCATACATCTACTAGAACAGTGACAAGAAAGCAATGACAAGAAAAATGAGAAAAAGATTCATGATAACATTGTCACAAATTTGCCTAATGCCATCCGTATTAGCTTCTGACATCATTCTGTACTGGAGACTTTTGAACAAGTCAAATGCTTAAATAGGCTTTTGCTACTTGTGACTATTAAATAAATGTTGTGTTAAAGGCCAGGAAAAATGATTTTCTCTTAAATTAACCACTTTCAATGGTTTGTAATGAAAGAGGAACTTGGTGATATGGATAATCCAAAGCACTATAGTCTAAAAGTTCTAGAAGGGATTTCTTCTTTAAGCATCCAGCCAAATCACTTTCCTTGGGATACAGAGCTGACTGAGGAGGAGAATTTCAGGTAAGGGGTGAACCGACCCAGCATTCCAAAGTCAGCACAGATTCTTTCCATAACAGTGCCCCAAGTGGATAATAGGTGGAAGTAGAGTGGGGGTACTGGTAGCTATAAACTACCTTCCAAGTTGCTTGTACCTGATTCTCATTTACCCCAAATGCCTACTTCTAAATATTTACTTCAGCTTTTAATCTATCCTATGGTCACTTGATCAGTTGGATGATCTTTGACTTGAGAGAGCCTACAGTCAGTAGTATGTATGACTTTCTCTTTATCATCATTGGTGAGTAGGACATAGGAAGACAGAGTTAGAGGCACAATAGAGTAGACATAGTCCTTGTTCTTAGGGAACATGCACTCAGAAAAATGTATAATATTTTGTGTGCAACAGGAAATGTTAAATTTAGAAGAGTTATCAACATCAGCCTAGGTAAAAAGAAGAAGGAAAGAAAGAAGTACTTTATAACTCCATAACTATTTTGAGAGGAAGAGGCATTGGGGACTGCAGGGAGAGAAAGAGACAAAAAGAGAAGAAAGAGAGAAAACGTTTTGCCATATCATTCACTATCCAGGGCTCATCCACGAAACATGAATACTCTGCCATCCGGAGAACAGAGAGCTGTGAAGAGTGGCTTCTGAGTCACCATCACTGACGTGGAAATATTTGTACAAGTTCAAAGGCACCACAGACCTTGGCAATCATGTGCCCTAGTGAATGTCAAGACATAAGATGACATCACTACAAACTGACAAACCTGAGGAGTATCTTCTATTTGGAATAAGGAAGCTCTGGGGATAAATCAAGCCTCATTCCTTCTTTTAAATCGTGTTTTCATCCGGGTGTGTCTCTAACCCCATGGCCCATGATGATACATCATCTGTCTAATTTAACACATTGTGAGCTCTGCAGAGAGAGACTGTAGTTTCTGTGATAATTGTAAGGTGATGAAACACTTTACCAAAGTGGCAATTGGCTCTTCAGGAAAGGAGAAATAGGAGCTTCTGTATGAAAACAGACTAAAAAGATTAGGATCCCTCAGTAGGGAAAGTCAAGGACTTGGAGAACCATGGTAGCAAATCTATGAAATATAAGAATCTGGGTAGGACAATGTTACACCCATTCAATAATCCCAGGAATACTTGGCTCATTGTCTTTCACAGAAGCATGAAGTAGCTTTTTCAGGACAAAGAAAAAAAAAAAGGCTAAATGAAAGCCAGAACTAGAAATTCTAAGAAGTGATAGAGGCTGAGAATATAAATAAATAGGAAAATAGTTTGAATAACTCTTATAGAATTTTTTAAAGGGAAGTTAGGATAGTCAGCCTTATGTTCCTTACCTATAAAGGGAAGCTCTTGGGCAGAAAAGTGACATAATTATTTGCTAACAAACTCGTTGTATTCCAGACACCAACAAAACATTAGGTTCAATGATTTACAGTAAATCTAACAAACATATGTAAGTATGTTTGTTAATACCTGTGCTAGGTATTATTTCTAAACAACCATTGGTCTATTCCATTGGGAGAAATTTCTTCTATTCTTATGGGAATTTCAATAGTCTGATCCATTCAGTAATGGAAATATAAGACTGCAAAGGAAACAAGGTGGGAGGTAAAGAGGAAGGAAAGAATAGTGTCAAGGATTACTGCTGTCCTAATGTACCTGGAAATGAAATTATTACTGTAAGTTTGCAATAGTATTTCACTTTTATGAATAGCTTTATGATTGTAAGCTTACTCTAGCTTCATAACATCCCTATGAGGTTTGATGGCAGGCATATAACCCCACCTCACAGATGAGGAATCAGATCAAGGGTAGTTAGTTATTCTCAAGGTTACCTAATGAATGATGTTCAAGCCAGGTCCCAGTCTTCATTTGCTTGTTGGCATTACCTACCAAACTGTTGGCCAACCCTGACTTTAATACTTCCCTGTGCACAGGATCCAAGATGGCTCTGCTGTCTAATAACTGCACATAGTACGCCATGTTCAGGCAAAGTGCAGTGGCATTTTGATGGACCTATGAGATGCATTGAAGCTGTTAGGAACAGTTGAGAGATCACAGGCAAGATCACCTGTTTTGGCCACTAACTCTTCAATTCCCCAATACTGTGCCCCTGGCCCTCCCACCCTTTCCTCCTGCTCTACCGCCCATGGTGCATCTCAAAGAACATTCACACATACAAAAGAGAATCACAGAGCCGTATGAAGAAGGCTCAGGCAAGTCCAAAACTCCAGGGTATGTAACCGTTTTGAACATGCACTTTTGATAGTCTCTCCAGTTTAATTGGAAGAGTGCGATTTAGAAGCAAGCAAAGTCATGTGAACATAGCACTGGAACTCAAAATGAGTATGGACCTTCTCTCTATTCCTTCTCTTCCTGTCGGTCACTGTCACCTGGTCTACAGGCAGGCCAGCTCTCATCTCAGCTGGCCAGCTCTACCTGAAGTATAAGTAAGTCTGACAAAAACCCAGGTTAAAGCTTCAAATGCAAGTTTACCTTCCCAGAGCTCTCCCTCCTCCTTTTAAATTGAGACATTTGTTTAAACCCAATTCTTCCCTCAGATGGATAGAGACACTATGGGCTCTTATTCGGATGCTAGGAAAATGACAGTATTCTGTGGACTTTTAGATTATGGAGTTTTCTCTCCCACAATTACATGGGTGAGTGGCATAAGAAATAATGAAAAATGCATATGAATATTATAGCACAGTACTCATTGAAAACAAAGAGACAAAGTCCAGAGTCAATACTGTAAAGCATTACTTTCAACTTACATATAGCCTAAAAGAGCGACATTTTCACAGCAACTCAGAGGTTCATTTGGGACTGACTTACTCAAGGAACCCCCACCCCAGCAACAACCACCCCCACCCTTCACATAAGGGTCATCTGGCCTCTGCCACCTCAGCACTCCCAATATTTTTGCATCCTGAACAGCCAGCCCCACTGTCTGACCAGGTAGCAGTCTTATTGCTATGCCCTTAATGGACTTGGTTGTCATTTGTTGATGAGAAATAAAATAGCAAAAACAACAGCATATAAAGAAACAAAGTTTTCCCCAGAGAGCAAATGGGATTCCACCAGGACCCCCAGTCTCCATATCATCTTTCCCTCCTCCAAGAGAGACCAATTCCCAATCTCTTCCCAGGGAATTACAGGTTCAGTCGTGGCATTGGTGAGCCTTTTAGAATGGCATGCCCAAAGTAGTAATTTTGTAATCTACCGTAGCTGAAGTAAGTATAGACCTGGACTTGCCCCAGCCTCCTTCTCTCTCCTCCATCCAGCACTGGGTCCTCACGTAGGTGAAAATACTTTGCATATAAACAAACTCCTCTCAAAGACACCTCAACCTTGACATTTCTTTCTCCTTTTCCAAACTTGCTTCCTTTTAAAACACCTCGCGCCTGCCATGCTCCCACATGAGGCCCAATTATCAGAATAATAATTAACAGGCTCTCATTATTTAGGATCAAACAATGCCCCCTTAATGAAGCAAGCCAAGAATAGCCAATGTGATCCCTTAAAACAGGGCGTGAGTTTTCCTTACACCTTGGGGCGTCTAATCCACCGAAACCATTAGGCACCGAGCTGCCCATAACGGCCTGGATAACATTGAGTCAAGGACAGTTAATGGATGCCAGAGCACAGACCAAAGTGCTCCAAGCATGTCAGTCAAGACTAACCGGAGGCAAAAACATCAAAATGCAGGTTGGAGTTTTGACATTCCTGCAGGCTCTGAACGCCTCGCCAGTAAATTTTTAAAGTCAATATCCCCCTTATGCTCATGAACACTTTTCTGTCTGATGAGTAGGACTAATGTGGATCTGATTGAACTGTGACTAAAGTAGGACTTTAAAGGCAGCTTTGAATGTGTGTGGGGTGGAAAGGGTTTTTTTGTGTGTGTGTTTTGTGTGTGTGTGTTTTCTTTTTTTCCCCAGAAATGTCTGTGATAATAACGAAGACAGTGTACACAGATTATCACAGGCTGTGTCTTTCGACTTCAAGGTTATGTGATTAGAAAATTAGCAAAGCGACGAGATTAGAAAAACCGCAGAACATTTTGAAAGAAAGCTTTTTTACAAATTATCTGTGTGCTGGATTTACACAGAATCTGATAGATGGATCTTCTAATGTTTGGAAATGGATAAATGCAACAATGCAAATAGGAAAAACTGGCTTTGGAGCCTACTCCTGGCAGAAGTTCAAAACCCATATTAAGTATTCTAATTCGCTCAAAGTCTGTTACTTATATTTTTTTTTAAATTGCCACACGCATACAAAAACAAAATATAACCATTCTATAAACATAAAGGTAGAAACAACAATGAGATTGCTGTTTCTCATAATGTGTGACTTTTCCCCAGATTTGGAATAAAACCTTCTCCTCTCTGCCCTTTCTCTTCTCAGATGCTGAGAATGCTAATTAGAAGGACAGGTATCAGGAAGCCCACACAGAGACGGGTTTGGGATTTTGTCAGCATTGGGCAGGTGGCTTAAGGTGAGATAGCCATTTTGGAGTCACAGCCTTACTCCTCCTTTAATGAAGGGAAAAATTAAATTTTCCTATATCAAAACCTAGACTTGTCTAAATAAAATTTCCATTAAAAAAAATCACTCCATTTGCATGTCCGATGACAAGGAGGGATTTCTAAAAATGTATAAGCAGAAAGATCTGTAAGTAAAAACAAAAGTGTAGAGGCTCACCTGTGTCTGATGAGAGCTTCCCAGGGCTGTTTCAGCACTTGGAAGATGGAGTATTATTGTCTTGCCTGGGGAGAATAGATCTATAAGCCCCCAAAGTGCCCACATCCATGTTTAAAGGCATAAGTGACAGTCAAGCCATAGTGACCTTTAACCTATTTAATTAGAAGCTTTCGTAGGCAGCATCTTGACATTCTTAGGACTCAGCTCACTGCCAGTTGATTTAGGCCTTCCAAATGTTAAAATATAAATAGATCATAAGTGCACGTCCAGGTCAGACTTGGATCTTCCAAACCTCTAATGGTGATGTCAGCAAGATTTGACAATAAGGACTTCCCATTTAAGTTTAGGGATGTCCCAAAGCACATGAGTTGTCCTTAGTAGCTGATGTATCAAATCAATTAGTTGGACCATCAACTAAATTTCTGTGCTTATTTTGATATTCAACTCAATATATGTGTGTATGTTTTAGCTACCATCTACCTATTGATCTCTCCGTATAGCTATCCATCCTGTACTCAGTTGATCACAATGCTTGCATAATTCAAAGCTGTGAGAGTTTATTGAACACCTACCCTATGCCAGCTCTTTGTTAGACATTCTGGAATAGGACTTCGTAACCTAGGGCTGTGGAATTCTTCTGAGAGGTCTATGAACAGAGTTCAGGGTGTGAATCCACTGTGTCTGTGTGCAAAAGTTTGTATATTTATGTTCCTTTTGCTACAGAAAAAGCCCATAGCCTTCATAGCACTGTTGGGGGTTACATATGTCAGGACCCTAAATGAATAGATGCTTTCTCTAAGGTATGTGCTTGGGAAACGATGCTTAATGTGAGAGTGTCACAGATTTTTAAAAAATTATTACTGAACACTAGCTAATTTTGTCCCAGAAAATAGGTAATTCAAGGGTGAATTTCTGGCTCCAACAAAATCACTCCAAAAGTGATTTAGTGGTTTCCATGGTTTTATTCTGTTGTTTCTGTTTTGTTTTATTTTGTTTGAGGAGAACCTTGCTCAGACCCTGGAATAGTAGAGTATCCACATCTTTCCCAAACGTCCACCATGAAAATTCCTTTTCTCATTTTACTCCTCCACTACCTTTATTTTTCTCTCCTTACTCTTGTGCTTATGCCCCAAATTCTTCATCCTGCCGGTTTCCTCTCTTAGCTTCTCTCGTTCTCTCTCAGTTCTTTTCCTCTGCCCTTGGCTGCAAACCTGCTCTGTAATTCACAACACAGCAGCTATCATTGGCTGGGAGAGCCAGGCTCCTTGGTTTTAGACAGCCCTGGAACAAGGCAGTGACTTTGGTCTCTGGGTTCCTCAATAGACTATACAACAAAGGTGTGGTGAAAGAAGGTGTCTTCTAAGAAGTTCACATTACGGCCTGTAGTAAAAGAAAGTGGTGATATTGTTACAGCCACCAGTTTCTTCCCATTGTCTTCCTTGTCAAAAACATGCCCCCTCCAAAGGGATGGGATGCGTTTCAGTACAATTTGAGAATGTTCAGTAACTCAATATTATCTTCATTTCCCTTCTTGTTTCATGTTACTTTCTGATCCTTGAGTTCTCCCAAGTTCACAGCGGTCCATGACATTACGGTGACTCGCTAACTTTCCCATTATACTTACAGTCAATGGGAGAACAATAGATTGTGTTATTCTGTATCTTGCTTCCCTGTCACTCAGTGTTTTATCTCTGTTGATACCCCGGTACCAGACACAGAAACCAAAGTAGGTTGTCTTGTCTTCAGTGAATCTTGAATGCCTTTTGTTCAGAGAGGCGTTTTGTATTCATCAGTCAACTGAGGACTCATCCCGAAGAAGCCCTCAGTCAGCACACAGCCCCAAGAGAAAAAGGGATACTTGGTTTGTGAAATATTCATAGCAAAAGGTACCTCAATCATGTTCACCTTTTGGCCCCATGAGTCTGAAAGTATCACAACAGTCACAGGCGAATCTTGTAGACGTGAACATTTCCTAGATGAAACAATGTGCCATGTCTCATATCCACTTTTGATATTAAACCCATTCACACAGGCACATTTATCTTTCTACTCGATCTGCCAACACGGCTGTGTCAAACAGCTGTAATAAAAGTCCAAAGGTGAAATGATAGTGATCAAAGTTTAACCCAATTTCTTTCCCTTCTTCTCTGAAAGAGGAACTAGATAGCTTTTCTTCCCCACCGTCTCGCCCCCATGCACTGTATCTTTAAACGTCTCCCTCCTGGTGCTTAGAGACAGTCCTGAGGCCAAATTAAATGGCATGTTGTTTATGTTTCTGGAGAATAAAATCTTACCAGATCAATAAACGCATGTCCAAACAGAAAGTAACTGAAGAATATAATGACTGTTAATTGGATACAATCAGTTGACGACTACTCAGTGTCAAATTCAACCAGAAAACAGTCAACAGAATCCATGGCAATTCACAGAAATAGAGGGAAAATAAAAGACAAGAGGAAGAAACCATAAAACATCACTTTCAATGTGTCTTACACCCTCAGACTTCCTGATAAAATAAGAATTAAACACTCAGGATTCCAATCTCGATTTACAACAAACTACTCTCTTATAATTTGAAGTAAACTGTTTCATGTAGATCTAGATTTCTGTGTCAAAGAGGACATCTTTCCATGGTAAAGAATACAGGTTAACTAAAAGAAGAAAAAAATGTAGCAAATGAACCCTGTGTTCATCATAGCTAACTTTTACTGGGCTGAGGTGGTAACTACTTTTATTTAGTGCCTATTGTATTGCACCAGATATCTCACATGCAAATGTAGGAAGGTTCAAAGGAAGTCCCAGAAAGTTATTCACAGATCTAACTTTCGTGTACACTATCAAATACTACTGTCTACAGGCAAAATATCCAAATAGACTTTGGCCAAGTCTATCCTCTGCACGGGAAGTCCTTAAGAAAGGGTTTGGTACAACTTTCCAGTGCCTATGGAAAGGAAAAGCATTTACATGAAGAATGGCAAAGAGGGATCAACTTCAACAATTACTTGGCTAGATCCTAGTTGCTGGCTTGATTATGAGATTAAGAACTATTCTAAGGCTGTGCCTAGACTCAGAAGAAAAATACAAAAAACTTCTGCAGTGAGCAAGGTATAGAACCACGATGGAAAACCAGGTAGGCTCTTGTCATTCTGAGTCATTTGACCCAAGTGCTCTTGGTTTCTGAATCTTTAAAATCTCAGAACACAAGAAATGCTGAAAAGGATTACAAACAGTTGACTTTGTTGGAAAATCGAGATACTAATTTCCTATTAGGCACCTAGACCTCTCAAGAGAGAAGGCCTCTGCCAATCTAATGAATAAATAAAATACAAATAAAGCTTCACATTCAAGCCCAGGTGCCCCAGGGAGATAGTCTCTTGGAATTCAGTAATCAAGATGCCTGAAACTCTGTGCTAGACCCATCAGGGAGACTGGGCTGCAACTGTGCCCGGGCTCCTGGTGCCTATCAGAAGCAAATCTGGCCCCAAAGAAAGCAAATAATTAAGCAGGTCATTAGGAAGCCCGTAAAAGTACGGATGTGCAGCTACGCCCTGCCATTAACTTCAAAAGGTGACCAAACGGCAGAGATTCTTAGCAGCAGAGGAAAAAGCAATGGAAAAAGTGAAGTTACATGACACCCAAGGGCTGCCCGAGTGGGAGTTTATTCCACAACAATCTGCTTCAGCCCAAGCAGGCCAAGTGGCTTCCCCATCTGCTTGGTCTGTACTCTTAGAAGTCACCCAGGTCTAGGCTAACTATTGCAGAGTTGTGCTCTACCGCATAGCTATAGCAGGGGCTGGAGGCTCATAGGTTACCCCCAGGTGGCCAGTATACCTGGGAGTTCTAGAGCTTGCCCCTGCCCCGGCCTTAGCTGTGGCTGAACTGTGAAGCGTGCCTGTTCCTTTCCTTCCTCCAGGGCCCTTCCCACTTACATGCCCAGTGACCTCAAATTGCCCAGTGTCTTGTTTGGGCAGAAGAGGAGAAGCTATTAAACTCAATCAGATTTAAATCAAAATGACTCAAATATCCTGTACAGGTTCACTTGAAATTTCAGCAGTTCTGCAGAAAGAGGGCAATATTTAATGATAGAATTTTGGGTGAAGCGTGTCCTATGTGGGGGCAATGTCTTAGAGTCCTACAAAGATTTCTTTGCTTATCCCCAAATCATATTTCCTATTCAGGCAAAGGTAAAGCCATTTCTATTCACCCTAAGGTAATACAGACCCACAGCTCCAAGTCAGTGCCAAATTCCTTAGGCTTAAAATGGACTCTCATGGCTGGAGCATATTGGTCCCAGGGGATTCTCTGGTCCCTCCCAATTCTAATCTGACCCCAACTAGTTTGGAGATGGTGAGAAAGAGTTTGAAATGCCAATAACAGAGAATTAATTTGGCTGGGGTAAGGTTACTCTAAGTGTTCATTTGGGAAAGTAGTCAGAATATTTTCATTAATTCTTCCTTCCTTCTGTCCGCCCTCCTGTCATCAATTGGAATAACATTTCATTGGGTACAGTTTTTCATTTTAAGAAGACCTGTGTTCTCTTACGGAATTTATTTATCTAGCAGAGCCCTGATGTGATGTAATTTTGAGGAAAGACAACACTGAGTTGATGTAATTATTTCTTAATATTTAAAAGCTCCCTTGGTTAATGTGCTTTCGGGGACAAGCTGTTAAATCATTAGGGATGGTGTTTGTGGCCTTTTTCTAAGCAGCAGCTAATGTTGACTTGAGCCATTGGGCCTAGAGATCATCCTGACCTGAGCTTCCCATTACCATGCTGGGAATGGGCTGGACGCTGGCTAACAGGTCTTATTACTAAACTATATTTGATGAATGTGATGATAGTTAAAATTTTCTACTTAAAAAAAGAAAACTATAGGAAATTTCCCTCTCAAACTTTATGGTATGCTGTGGGAGCTGAGTAAAGGAAAGGAAAGTTCTGGAAGCAGGAATCTGCAAATGACTCAAGGGCCCCTTCAGCTGTGCTCATTTGTCTTGAGGAAATAAATGCACACTGAAAGAGAGAGCAGTCTGAGACAGAAGAACAGGATAAAAATCATTCTGTTGTGGTTCCAGAAAACAGAGCCAGGGGTAGGTAAGCCATCACGGACACAGTGAGAGGAGCTTCCGCTCCACTGAAGGATGCCTTGTCTAATAGGCAGGTATCTTAGTCAGCCCAGGCTGCCATAACAAAATACCATAGACTGAGTGGCTGAAATGACATTCTTCTTTTCCCTCAAAGTTCTAGGAATTTAAGGTACCAGCGTGTCAGGCCCTGGTAAGCACCCTCTTTTTGTCTTATAGATACCTACGTTGTCACTGTGTCGTCACATGCAGAAAAAAAGGAAGCTCTGCTGTCTCTTCCTCTTCTTCTAAAGACATTAATCCCAGCTTTGGGGGCTCCATCCTCATGACCTCCTCTAAACCTAATAACTTCTCAAAGGCCCCAACTCCTAAGACCATCACATAGTGGGTTAGGGTTTCAACATATGAATTTGGCAGGATAGGGGTGAGGGGAAACAAACGTTTAGTCCATCACAGCAGGACTACTAAAAACCAGAATGAGGCACTCCTGCAATAAGGAATTCCACATCATTGGTGGTGTTCGAGAAGAGGCAGAAAGACCACAGTTACAGCTCTCCTAGAAGAAATTCACATATTGAATAAGATGTTGAAGTGACTTGCTTCCACGTTCCCTTGCTAAGATGAGGCTCGTTTAATTATTCTGTGATTTAATGTGGAAGTGGAAAGATAGGAGCCAAGGATTTGGGGCAAGTTGTTGGTGGAAGGATCACTACCATGGATGACATTCATGGTCAGGAATATTGGTTAGGTTGGACAAATCTGTTGTTAGGAATGGGAATCACCTAGGAAGAAAAGAGCATAATTTCATATGTCTAAGTCACAACCTCACGGCGCTGTCCCATAAGTAGGACTCCTAGTCACCTGTAAGGAAAGAACAATTCTCCTATGACTAACATGAATGAAGAATAGAAGAGCCACAAGCCTGGAAGTGATGGTATCCTTGTCATAAGTCATCGCTGTTTCTTAGCAGACATTAAACAATCTCATATTCTTCATTTTTTCTTTTATTTTTAAATCTAAGAGCATCAAAATTACTTAAAAACTTCAGTATCTACTATGGTGTGAGGTGTTTGCAACCTTTATTACCGTTTTTATTTATTTAGCTTCTCGTTTTGATTAGAGTTGAGCTATTTCTTTCCACACCAGTGATATTGAACCTCAGTTGAACAGACATGATGGTTTCATGAAATGCACATTGAAAGCCATCTGAGAAAAGAAGGCAAGTTCAGCTTGGCTTTCATTGCATGTGGCTCTTTTCTTTTTCAGGTTTGGGATCTCTGCAGCCTCAGCCTCCACTCCCTTGTCCTGAGGAGCTAAGGTGAAGTGCAGAGGGACTTTTGCTGAGCTGGACCTCTCTTCATCACCTGGCTTTTCTCTGTTGGAGTTGCTGTCATTTTGTCATCTTAGTGACATCTAAATGCAGCCCCATCTGCATGGACTGGTGACATTGACATGCTTATGATATTCTTCCGAGAGGTCAAATCATATTCAAGGAGAAAAAAAAGCAGCCTCACTCTTAAAGAAGTATGCACATACTCTCACATATGAAACACATTTTTAAAATTTCAGTTTATCTTCCCTTTTTCTCGTCTCTAAGACACAACTGCAATTCTATTTCCTTTTCCATGTAGTGTTTTCAATGAAATCTTGATTAAATTTATGATTACTTGGAGACATGTAAATGTATAGTAATATATATGTTGTAAATTAAACATACGTAAATACATATGAAGAAAGAAAAAAGAACAAAATGAAATTCAATAGGAATAACTTGTTTTGTAAAGAAAAAGAAAATGAGACGGGTAGGTGGATTAATGTGCACTTGGGATTTGTTAAGGCTATCATTGTATGAGACAGTCTTCTTTGAGCTGGTCCTTTGGGAAGAGAATGAAACAACCTGGAGAGAAGAGGTAGCTGGCTAAAGGTCAAATGGCACTGTCTTTCCAAAATGAAGGTGTACACAGAAGACAACTGCCCAGTAGATTACTTATCCTGAATTCAGTTTCCAAAAAAGGACAAGGTATGTGCTATTTGTATACTCAGTTATTTTTTTCAGTCATTGCCATGTCACAACCTGGGAATTTGATTAAAGAATAAGTAAAGGTATGGATGCTGCCCATGACAATGGTGTAAACTGTGAAGAAGGACCTGCTATGCCTCTTTAACATTTCTAAGAAGCATAAATAAGCAAGTGAATGTGAGGAACAAGCTATGTGTCAACTGTAGAAGAATCTCTAATGGAATTGAGTAAACCAGACAAGGGTCAAGGAAACACACTCAACTGAATTTAACTCAGTTTAACTGCTGCCACTCTACCTATTTGAATCACCTCCTACTGGAAAAAGTAAATCCAATAAACTTAGAAAAAGGGTGCTAAGAAATCTCATCTACTATTGCTGCTTTGTGAAGCAAAGTATAAATGCTATTATAGATTATTTGATGGTAAAGATTCTCAGTACCAGTAAGACCTCCAGTAACATTGATAAAAGAAAATGAACTTGACCTCCAATAGAGACACATCTTGCACTATCAGAGAAAATGTGAACACTCATCTTTCTGGCTGACAGATCTGCATCTCATTTTTAAGGTATAGACTTTTATGTTTGGGGATGACTTTTTTGACATTCATTAGGTGTAAATCTTTATCGTGATAACTTAAGAAGACATTTCTACAGCATTTGTAGAAATGTGATGCTTTTCCTCAGAAGATCCTAAGGACATTTCTTGATTATTAAAGCTTCCATTTTAAAAACAGAATTGATCCTTGAAGGATACATGGGTTTGTCTGTTTTGGCCTGTGTCTCCCGGGATGCTTGGGGTGAGGGAGGCTACCGACCTTCTGTCACTGGTGCAATGTCTCCAGTTCATGCTGAGTATCTAGTGAAAGAACTGGGGATGTTTAGCCTGGAGATGACAGGATTCCAGGTGACATGGTGACTATATCTAAGTTTGTGGAAGGAATTGTGGAAGAAAACAGATAAGGGAGCCTTTACTGAGTAACGACAACCTAACAGAAACTCTGCTAGGCATGGGACCATATCTTCAGTCCTCACAATAACCTTATGAGGCAGGTAATGTAAATAAGGAAACTAAAAATTAGAGTTTTAGTCACTGCCTAGCTAGTAGTCAAGTGGCAAGGCCAGGATTGATTCTATATGACTAAACATCCTAAAGTTCTTCCACAACCCAACATTATTCCATGTGGTCCATGGGTAAAACTAGGGCCAGTGGACAGAAATGACAAGGTAGTGGCTTTTTTTTTTTTTTTTTTTGATGGAGTTTCACTCTTGTTGCCCAGGCTGGAGTACAGTGGCATGATCTTGGCTCACTGCAACCTCCACGTCCCGGGTTCAAAGTGATTCTCCTGCCTCAGCCTCCCAAGTAGCTGGGATTACAGGTGCGTGTCACCATGCCTGGCTTATTTTTGTATTTTTAGTAGAGAAGGGGTTTCACCATGTTGGCCAGGCTGGTTTCAAACTCCTGACCTCAGGTGATCCACCTGCCTTGGCCTCCCAAAGGGCTGGGATTACAGGCATGAGCCCCTACACCCAGCCAACAATGCAGTGGCTTTTATTTCACTCAATCTAAGAGGGAGCTTCTGCACTTCAGAGTGGTCCAGAGATGGCAGGGTCGGGGTGGCAGGGTTGTCTTTCTGGAGGCTGCTGGATGCTGACTCAGCATGAGTCATTGCTGACAGCAGATGTCCTCTGTCTGAGGAGTAGCAGAGGTATCAGGGACAAAATGACAGTGGGAGCAAAAAATGGGCTCTGTGGTTGAATAAGTTCTGAAAGTACCAAGTTGAAACAGGTCATTCCCTGGAGGATTTCTCTGAGACTTTCACATACTATTGTGATTTGTGAATCTATATCATGGGGGTCTACAAAATGGAGAACGGATCTGAACTTAAAACCCCCTTCTCCTGGAATATTTTCAGGGACCAACGCTCCAGAGAACACAATCAGGAAAGATGGCTGTGGAGTGTGCCAAAACGCCATATGAGAGTTAGGTCAGAGGACCTTCCAATCTCTGGCATTTCTTTCACTTATTTCATTCACTCATTAATTCACTGAACAAGAATGAATCCCACCTTAGCTTCCAGGGCCTCTTTTCTATTCTGAAAACACTCCAGGCACTCTCAGGCTTTTGCCCTGGCTGTTCCTGCTTCCCAGAAGGCTCTCTCCCCACATTTCTGTGTGGTTGATTTAGATTCCTACTGCAAGGCTTACTCAGTGCCACTTTCTCAGTGCAGCCTCCCTGCCATCTCCCCTGGGCATCTCTATCCCTCTTACCCAATTCTAATATCTTTTCCAGTAGTACTTGTCCCCTTCTAGCATACAATGTAATTAACTTTATGATTTTATTGTCTTCTATCTCCCCCAGTAGAACTTCAGATCTTTAAGGATAAGACCTTACTCCGTTTTATTTGCAGATGTGCCCCCAAGCATTTAAAATAGCTCTTGTGTAATAATAGATGCTCAATAAATAGCGATTGAATGAATGAGAGAAACACACGGGTTTCTATCCTCAGGGAGGTGTGATTCTGTGAACACTTGAGTGAACAGAAAATGTTTATTTGAGGGTTTATTTTACATATGCAGGCATACCTTGGAGATAGTTCAGGTTCACTTTCAGACCACTACAATAAGGCAAATATCGCAATAAAGCAAGTCACATAAATTATTTGGTTTCCCAGTGCCTATAAAAGTTGTGTTTATATTATACTGTAGTCTACTAAGTATGCAACAGCATTATGTCTAAGAAACAATGTACATGCCTTAATTTAAAATATTTTCTTCCTAAAAAATACTAATAATGATTCTCGGAGCCTTCAGTGAATCGGCACCTTTTTGCTGGTGGAGGGTCTTACCTCCACTTGATGGCTGCTGACTGATCAGGATGGTAGTTGCTGAAGGTTAGGGCGGCAGTGACAATATCTTAAAATAAGACAATAATGAAGGTTGCCACATCAATTGACTCAATCACAAAATATATTCTCTGTAGCATGCAATGCTGTTTGATAACATATTAATTGCAGTAGAATTTCTCTCAAAAATTAGAGTCAGTTGTCTCAAACCCTGCTGCTGCTTTGCCAACGAAGTTTATGTAACATTCTAAATCCTTTGTTGTCATTTCAACAATGTTTACGGCATCTTCACCAGGAGTAGGTTTCATCTCAAAAAATGACTTTCTTTACTCATCCATAAGAAGCAACTTCTTGTCCATTCAAATTTTATCATAAGATTGCAGAAATTCTGGCCCATCTTCAGGTTCCACTTCTATAATAATTCTGGTTTTCTTGCTGTTTCCACTACATCTGCAGTTACTTCCTCCACTGAAGTCTTAAATCCCTCAAAGTCATCCATGAAGGTTGGAATCAGCTTCTTCCAAACTCCCGCTAAGGTGGATATTTTGACCTCATCCCTTGAATCACACATCAAAGTGTTCTTAATGGCATCCAGAATGGTTATTTCCAGAAGGATTTTAATTGACTTTGGCCAGATCCATCAGGGGAATCACTATCTATGACCTCAGAAAATGTATTTCTCAAATAATGAGACTTGAAAGTCAAAATTATGCCTTGATTCATGGGCTGGACAATGAATGTTGTGTTAACAGGCATGAAAACAACATTCATCTCCTTGTACATCTTCATCAGAGCTCTTGAATAACCAGGTGCGTCATTAATAAGCAGCGACATTTTGAGAGAAATCTTTTTTCTCAGCAGGAGGTCTCAACAGTGGGCCTAAAATATTCAATAAACTGGCTGGGTGTGGTAGCTCACGCCTGTAATGCCAGCACTTTGGGAGGCTGAGGTGGGTGGACCATGAGGTCAGGAGATCAAGACTGTCCTGGCTAACATGTTAAAACCCCATCTCTACTAAAAATACAAAAAATTAGCTGGGCGTGGTGGCTCGTGCCTGTAGTTCCAGCTACTTGGGAGGCTGAGGTAGGAGAATGGTGTGAACCTGGGAGGCAGAGCTTGCAGTGAGTGGAGACTGTGACACTGCACTCCAGCCTGGGCGACAGAATGAGACTCCTTCTCAAAAAAAAAAAAAAAAAAGAAAGAAAGAAAGAAAGAAAGAAAAAAAATCAGTAAACCATGCTGTAAACATATGCTGTCATCCAGGCTTTGTTGTTCCATTGATAGAGCATAGGTGGAGTAGATTTAGCCTAATTCTTAAGGGGCCTACAATTGCTGGAATGGTCATTAAGCATTGGCTCCCACTTCAAGTCACCAGCTGCATTAGCCTCTAACAAGAGAGTCAGCCTGTCCTTTGAAGCTTTGAAGCCAGGCATTGACTTCTCCTCTCTAGTTACAAAAGTCCTAGTTGGTGTTTTCTTCCAATAGAAGGATGTTTCATCTACATTGAAAATCTGTTGTTTAGTGTAGCCACTTTGGTCAATGATCTTAGCTAGATCTAGAGAACTTGCTGTAGCTTCTACACCAGCACTTGCTGCTTCACCTTGAACTTTTATGTTACAGAGGCAGCTTCGTTCCTTAAGTTTCATGAACCAACATCTGCTAGCTTACAATCACTTGTCTTAGACTTCATAGAATTTAAGGGACCTAGTGCCATGCTCTGGAGTAAGCTTTTGCTTAAGGAAATGTTGTAGTTAGTTTGATCCTCTGTTAAGACCACTGATACTTTCTCCCTATCAGCAATGAGGTGGTTTTACTTTCTTATCATTCCTGTATTCACTGGAGTAGCACTTTTAATTTCCTTTAAGGACTTTTCCTTGCATTCACAACTTCTCTGTTTGGCACAAGAGACCTAGCTTTTGGCCTATTTTAGCTTTCAATATGCCTCCCTCACTAAACTTAATTATTTCTAGCTTTTGCTTTAAAGTGAGAGACACGCAATTCTTCCTGCACTTGAACACTTACAGGCCACTGTAGGGTTATTGAAGCAAGCCTGAGGAGGAGGAGGGTCTCAACCAGCAAAGTAATACTGGCAGTTGACTCAACAAATCAGTGGGAAGATGTTGTCAATAATCTAAGAAAGAAGACTAGTTCCTGGGGACATCAGGAACAGGTAGAAAAATACACCTCAGGTAGGGTGGGGAGAGAAGTGTCAAAATTATTACTCTTATAAGAGCATCAGTCTTATTCATTGCTGCATACCTGGCCTTGCAATGGTCCCTGGGTTAAGACATAGAGCTTGGCTGAATTGGAAGAAGATACAGAAAACCATGAGGAATTAATGTCTTTCTGACATATCAAAGTGCTACAAGGGGTTGGTTGATAAATATGGAAGTGGGAACCCTACAAAATAAAGTTGCAGATGCTTCTCAAATGACTAGGGGACTAAGTTTACAAATGACTACATCAATACACAAACACCGTTAGCAGAAGGTTAATTCTGACAGGTGAGTTTGAATTATAATATCTACTCCAACCACCAACACCGGTATCACCATTGCTACCAACACTTTCCAGGAGTCAGGGCCTGAACTCATTTTTGTGTATTTATTTAATTCATTATTGATGTAATCTTTGTAATAGTTCTATGATATAAATGTTACCATCCTCATTTTACACACAAGAAAAATGAAGCTCAGAGATATCGTCTCTCATCCCAGGGCAATAAACTGGTAAGTGGCTGGTCTAGAATTCAAACCCAGCTTCCACTGAGGCCAGAGAGTGGCATCTCATAGGAAACGGGGTTTATTTCCATGGACAAAAATAGGATTCCTATGAACAAGGACAACTCTGGATTTAAAGAAACTTTAAACAAAACAAAATAGTCCCCGCGCCTGATCTTCCCAGCTGGCCTCTTCTCAGCTTGGTTTGTGGTTATTTATAGCACTCTACTTACAACTCCAGAGTCACTGGCAATCTTGAGCATGTTATTTAATCTTCCTGAGCCTTAATTTCCTCTTTTGCTAGAATGAGGCAATTACATTTAACATTCTGATATTTTTCACCTTTAATACTGATTTTATTCAACATCTGTATCTGCTCTGCATGGGGCATTTTAGACACTACTAAAGATACAGAATCGAATGTGGCAGGGCTTGCAACCTCCATGCTTCTCACCAGGACATGGGCTTTTCCAGAGCACACAGTATGTCATTTATCTCTGCACCTCTGCCCAGCCCATCCCCATGCCTACTTCACTGCCCAGGTATTATAGAGGCTCAATGAATGTTCATCAAAATTAAATGAAAGAAAGGAGCTTCTCATGATAAGTAGCACAAAGCAGAATGTGGCAAAGATCTTAGAAACAATGCAGTATAATGGGATAGGCTGTAGGAAAAGGACATTAATAACCATCGGGAATGATCAGGAGTTGTCTTCCAGGAGGATTAATGAAGGAGTTGGCTTCTGACCTTAAAGGAAAGGAAGAGCCTCGATGGGCAGAAATGGGGCAGCATAAAAAATTCTGGAGACAGGAAAGTTCCCTGTCATCCAGTATTTCTGCTAAGTTGGGTTTGTAAGAGAATGTGGCAGCACACAAGACCAGAACGATGGGGTTGAATTATTAAGAACCTTAAGTTTTTGTGTTTTAGACTTTAGACTGCTCTGTAGGAAATGAGAAGCCATTGAGGGTTTTTAACACAAGGGTGGTATAAACAGTTATGTCATATCGAAATTCAACCACTGAGCATTGTGTGAGATACCTTCATATATATTCTTTTATTTAATCTTATTTAATTATTGACTCCAAACAACTTTGTAAATTAGATAGTTTTATTGTGTGTTAATTATATCTCAATAAAGATATGTAATAAAACACCTCTATTTTTGAGATAAAGTAGTATACAATTTCTTAGAAAAAAAAAACAAACAAAAAACAGTCTTCTAAAGCTTCACTTTAACTTTTGTGAGATGCCCTTCTTTACCCTCAAGAAATTGAGAAAAAAGAAAGGAAAGAAAAGAGGGAGAGAGGGAGAAGTGAAGGAAAAGGAGGGAGGGAAAAGGAAAGAAAAAAGAAAGGAAGAAACGAAGGAAGAAAGGAAGGAAAGAAGGAAGATGGGCTTCACATGTTCAAGATTCCATGCCCTCTTTTTTGGTAGTATGGGAAGAAACTGTGGCAGAGAGAAAGCCAACTACTGTCTGAGTTAGTCTCAGGTCAGATGCACTATTACTGAGCTTCAGGATTGTAAGCAAAAGTCTGTTTCTTTCCATAGCCATCTCCTCAACACAGTGTATGAAAAAAGTTTTTTTAGGTGTCTTGATTTAATTTAGCAATTTCTTAAATTCTGTGTATTCTATGCGCCCGAGCAGCCTATGAATTTTTTTTTTTCTTCAGGTGGGAATTCCGGGATTGACAGTGCTGTTGTTAAAGCCCTTTTATAGACAGTTCATTTAGGAAGACTGGTTCCCATTGGACACACCTTGAGGAGTTAGTTGCGCGTGTTAAAGAGATTTATTCCAGACAAATTGGCTTATAAATATGAACCAACTCGTGTAAGGCGATCCACAGAGCAAGCCTTGAGGGAACTATTCTTTCTACTTTAGGGACTGGCTTCTGTGAAAGACCTGATAGGTAGCTCCTCTTCCTATGCCTGGCCCTGGATATTTAGCTCCCACTGAATGTGGGGAGCTAAATTCCTCTTACTTAACACAGCAGTCCCGAAGGGCTTGTAAACCCATCATTGGACAGTTGAGTTGAGGAGGTTAAGAAAACTGACATGAAGAGAGGCTTTATAATTCTGTAAGCAATTTTTTATTGGCTAAAGATGTTGGCCGGGCGCAGTGGCTCAAGTCTGTAATCCCAGCACTTTGGGAGGCCGAGGTGAACAGATCAAGAGGTCAAGAGATAGAGACAACCCTGGCCAACATGGTGAAACCCCGTCTCTACTAAAAATGCAAAAATTTGCTGGGTGTGGTGGCACGTGCCTGTAGTCCCAGCTACTCGGGAGGCTGAGGCAGGAGAATCGCTTGAACCTGGGAGGCAGAGGTTGCAGCGAGCCGAGATCACACCACTGCACTCCAGCCTGGGCAACAGAGCGAGGCTCTGTCTCCCGCTGTTACCCAGGCTGGAGTGCAATGGTATGATCTCAGCTGAAGATGTCTTAAAGTACCATTATTTTAGTCATCTCTCCCTTGTCTTGATGCCCACCAAGAGATAACTGACGAGATGGAGCCAACCCAGCCTGTTGAGTCACCCTGGGCTTCATCCTTCAGCTTTGCGTTAAAGAACTTCTAGGAAACACATGAAGATGAGAAAGTTGTAGTCAGGTTAACATGAAATAAAAAATAAAAAGCCACTCAAGGACGTTAATTTCCATCCTAATGCAAGCCTCTCATTTCAAGTGCATCGTTTAAAGTGTCTTGAAACACTGCAAATTTCCGTTTTTGTCTGAAAATTTTATTTACTGTTAGTTTCTTTCTGCTACTAACATTAAAAACCTTTAGAAAACTCCCAAAAGCTGTGTTCTTCAGGGGAAGGAGGGTGGAGAATCTGTTCTGTGGTGCTCATTGGAGATAGAGCGATAGATGGCCTTGGAAGTTGGGGAGCAGGGACCTAATCTGTATGAGTGGAGCGGGTGTGGCGGGAGGAGGCTGCTGCCAGCAAGCTCTTCTCTGGGAGTCCATAGCAAAGGACGCCCAGATCACTATGGTTTCCTACTCTCCTCATAGTGATTAGCACTTCTCACCATCAAATCCCTGAATCTGAAGTTTTTCATAGATTGTATGAGCCTAAATCTCACCCAACCACTGCTCTCGGAGCAGGAAGCTGGGACTAGAGAGACCTGAGATGCCTATTAAACTGCTAAAACTCACACAGAGTTTAAGGTCTTTAGAGCAAATATATCTTGCTTCTTGGTTTTATACAGAATTAGAACACATGGATGCCATGCTCAAGGACTGTCAAGGAAAACCAGACAGCAGAGGCAGTGATGTGAGTTCCAATTCCATGTCTTCAGGACAGACAGCTTCCCCAGTGTGTCTAGCTGACATGTATCCTTTGCTACTTGAGTCCTTTGCAGCACCTTCTGCTCTGCAATATTCCTGCCTGCCCTGTCTACAACTCCAGGAGGCTGTAGAATTCTTTCTTGGAGCAGGGACAACCTGAGGGGCTTGGGGAAGCCTAAATGACCAACGAGAGCAGTAAACCTGTTGGAATGAGGGCAGAAAGGGCCAACTTGCTGGGCATCATTCAACTGAGAAAAAGCTGTGCAGATGTCCTTTTCTCTGTTCTGACTGGGAAATGGATACGGTGGGTATAGCAAGGAGAGTTAGAATCATAGGTGATTAAAGGAGAAGCAGATATGCTTTCTTGGGTCCATCTGGTTGTTGGTAAGGACTTAGAATGGTTTACATTGTGGATCCCAACACATAGGCTTTGGAATCAGCCAGAATGCCAGTTCCTCCACTCACCTCCCTGAAGCTCCATCTTCTTATCTGTAAAATCCATGTCACTAACTATTCACTGAATGGTTATTCAGGACCAAGCACTATTATAAGGGCTTTACATGTATTAACTCATGTAATCCTCATATGTACCTTATGACATAGACTAGAATCTGTGAGCTTCATTCTCCAGATGAAGACATGAAGGCACAGAAAGGCTGAGAAACTTATTCCAAGTCACAAGGCTAATAGATGACAGAGCAAGGATTTGGATCCAGGGAGTCCAGCTTCAGAGTCCATGCTGTGGACATGACTTTACCTTGTTTCTGCAAGATTGAATGAGACAGCAAACTCAGTTTCTCCATGAGTAATAATTCTTATTACTCCAAGTTATTAACATTGAGCCATGATACGGTTTGGCTGTGTCTCCACCCAAATCTCATCTTGAATTTTAGTTCCCATAATCTCCACGTGTCATGGGAGGGAGCCAGTGGGAGGTGATTGAATCATGGGGGCAGTTACCCCCATGCTGTTCTTGTGATAGTGAGTGAGTTCTCATAAGATCTGATGGTTTTATAAGGGGCTTTTTTCCCTTTGCTTGGCACTTCTTTCTCCTGCCACCTTGTGAAGAAGGATGTGTTTACTTCCCCTTCCACCATGATTGTAAGTTTCCTGAGGCCTTCTCAGCCATGTGGAACTGTGAGTCAATTAAACCTTTTTCTCAGTTTCTTCAACACAGTGTGAGAATGGACTAATACAAGCCACTACCTGTTGAGCATAGTTAATAAACAAAACAAACTAGAAATTCATGTAATCATTGGCTTCTATCCCAGTGGACTCTAAACATTTTAGTTATGCACCCCAAGTTGTAAAACATTCCGGAACATATATTTGTGTATGGATTAGAAAAATGTCCTATTGTGCATATGACCATTATGAAACATGTAGAACTTAGAAACTGAAATTGAAAACAAATTTAAAAATAGGAGTTCAGTATAGATCTACCTCGGAAACATAGTGGGTTTGTTTCCAGATCACCTCAATAAAGCAAGTATCATAATAAAGTGAGTCCCACCAATTTTCTGGATTAGGCTTTGACTTTAAGGGAATGTTGTGGCTGGTTTGATCTTTTATCCAGACCACTCTAACTTTCTCCCTATCAGCAAAAGGCTGTTTTGCTTTCTTATCAGTCCTGTGTTCACTGGAGTAGCACTTTTAATTTCCCTCAAGAACTTTTCCTTTGCATTCACAACTTCTGTAACTGGCGCAAGAGGCCTAGCTTTTAGCCAGTCTCAGCTTTCCACATGCCTTCCTCACTGAGCTTAATCATTTCTAGCTTTTGATTTAGAGTAAGAGATGTGACTCTTCCTTTTACTTGAAACTTTAGAAGCCGTTGTAGGGTTATTATTTGGCCTAATTTCAATATGGTTGTGCCTCAGGGAATGGGGAACCAGAGGAGACAGAAAGAGACAGGGAAACAGTCGGTTGGTGGAGCAGTCAGAACACACAACATTTATTGATTATGTTTGCTGTCTTATATGGGTGCAATTCATGGTACCTCAAAACAACTACAATAGTAACCTCAAAGATCCCTGACCACAGATCATCATAACAGATATAATAATAATAATAAAGTGTGAAATATTGGTAGAACTACCAAAATGTGAGACAGAGATACAGAGTGAGCATGTGATATTAGAAAAACATGGCATCCACAGATTTGCTGTATGCAGAGTTGCCATAAATCTTCAATTTGTAAAAACATGCAATATCTGCAAAGCACAATAAAACCATGGCATGCCTATAATTATCCCTGCTCTTCAGGGGCATGGATTGCTCACCCTATTTTGAAGACTACCAACAAGCTCACATTTTCCATTTTGCCCTTAAGAGTGGAAGAGTCAGTCCTGACCATCTGAGGACTCCTGCCTCGGCACACTGACTTCTGATTCTTTCAGCCCAGGTTACAATCCAGTGGTCAGGTGGCACAGAGCAGCCCCTCATGGGGTACCTGGGTCAGTCATGGGTACATCTGTGAACCCAGCAATCAGCAATCTCAACCCCTCTGATGTTATTCTCCCTTATCACCAGCCCCCTGTTCCCGGACCTTCTCAAATGCCCGATGGTGACTGATCCCTCTCTCTCCTTCTCAGTGCTCTGAACAAAAATATTGAGTGTCCTTCTCCTTCCTGTACTTAAGTCGCTTACAGATCTATCTGTCTTCCAAGACTTATCTCCATTTAAACTTTCAAAGGCTCATTTTCCTCAACAGTAAAATGAGGATGTTAATTTTCTGTGTATCCAAGTGCTGTGAAGTTGAAGTGGGGAACCCTTGCGACCATGCCTCGCATACTACCTAGAGTGCACCAGGCACACAACAGGGCTCCTATGTGGCCAGGAAGTCTGGATCTAGAAGGGAAAACTCTGTTCTCCCTCACAGGGTATTAAATGGAAAGACATGTTACCCTGAAATGATACCATAGCCTGCTAAACCCTATCCTAGCCTAATGGCACTGAGCTGACTGCTAACGGCTGGAGGCTGCTCCCCCAAGAGACTCTGTGAGTGGTACCAAGACGGGGATGCTGCCTTTGGCTTCATCATTTGAAGATGGGACCCTGGCAGTGTCTCCCTCTAGCTTAATCTCCCAAACCCCATCGCACACACAGGCATTGGCTCCCCTCCTCCCAGGTCTCCTTCCGCCCCTGGACCTCCCTGACCATTCAGGAGGCAGGGCCATTCCCAGGCCAGAGAAGGAAGGCGGGGGAAGGCTGCCCCACTGGGCTGAAGGGCAGCTGTTTATATTATAATTAAGGTTTTACAGCATAAACTGAAATGTAGCTTGACTATTCCTACAAGGCACTGGAGGTAATTACCACTGCTAGAGGCATTCTCCACTGCCAATTATTTCCCTTCCTAATTGAATAACTTAGGCCACATTGTGGAGGGCCAGCAAAAGGAAGGAGGTGCTTTCAAATATGGACACTCCTTCAGAGGGCTCAGAACAGCGCGAAGCTTAACACACTGTCAGTCCAATCCTGTCTGAGAGTTCTTTCCTAGGAGTGTAGCATAGAGGATAGGAATGTTAGTCCCAGAGTTCTACCATTTACTAGTTCGGGCAGATCAAACTCCCTGCATCTATTTCCTCTTCTATAAAATGGGAATAATTGAAGTTCAGGCAGACTGCATTTTATTACACATTACTACGTTTTGCAGATACTACAGTTTTTTTACAAATTGAAGGTTTGTGTAACCCTGGATCAAGCAAGTCTGTTGGTGCCATTTTTCCAACAGCATGTGTCTCTAGGTCATATTTCTCACAATACCTGTGTTATTCTCACAATATCTCAAACTTTTTCACGATTACTGTGTCTGTTATGGCGATCTATGACCGGGGATCTTTGATCTTATTATTGTAATTGTTTTGGGGCACCATGAACTGCACGAACATACGACAGCAAACTTAATAAATAAATGTGTGTGTTCTGCCTGCTCCACTGACTTGCTGTTTTCCCGTCTCTCTCGCTCTCTCTCTCGTTCTGGGCCTCCCTATTCCCTGAGACACAATAAGACCAGTTAATAACCCTACAATAGCTTCCAAGTGATCAAGTGAAAGGTATAGTCACACATTTTCCACGTTAAATCCAAGGCTAGAGATGATTAAGCTCAGTGAGGAAGGCAAGTCAAAAGCTTAGATAGGCCAAAAGCTAGGCAGGCCTCTTGTGCCAAACAGTTAGCCAAGTTATGAATGCAAAGGAAAAGTTCTTGAAGGAAATTAAAAGTGCTACTCCAGTGAACACAGGAATGATAAGAAAGCAAAACAGCCCTATTGCTGATAGGGAGAAAGTGTTAGCGGTCTGGATAAAAGATCAAACCAGCCACAAAATTCCCTTAAGCCAAAGCCTAATCCAAAAACTTCGTGCGACCCGTTTTATTGCGACATTAGCTTTATTGCAGTGGTCTGGAACCAAACCCACTATATTTCCAAGGTATGTCTGTATAGACTTCACGGCATTATTGTGAGAATCAAATGAAATAATCATCATTCTGGCACATAGAGAACATTCAACAATTCTGGCTTAAGGAGGTGGATCCAACAGAGGGTATGACCATGGAGGTGCAGGCATTTTTCTCTTCCCTGCACAGGTGGACGAAACTGAGGCAGAAGTCACACTTCAGTCCCACATGCAACAGCTTGGTCTGGGAGTACCAGCAGCAGAGAGAAAGCATGCCTCCCTGGCTTAAAAACAAGAAATTCCTTTGAGTTACAGAAGAAATGGCCCCTCCCAAGAAAGTTGGACAGATATTCAAGATATCCAGTCTCTGGGAGTGTTTGTTAGTCCCTTTGCCTCCTCTGTATCCATACAAGGTGGCTGGCATTGTGCACAGGCTTGCGGTGGCTCCCTCAGCCCCAGGGAAACCCATGATTGATACCACATACATTTGTTGAGGGCTTTCAACTCTTTCAACTTTATTCTACTCTCATCTCTTTCACACCTCACAACCACCTGGAAAATAAAATTATCCTTCCTGGTTTACAAATGAAAAAAAAATAGAGACCGAGAGAGATTAAATAACTCACATAAGCTCAATCAAGGACTGAAACACAGCTCTCTGCCTCCAATTTTTCCCACTGCTCCTCCACAGGAAGGAAGTCCATTCAGCTTTCAGGGTTCACCACACACTCCCTTCCCAAAGCCCAACTCTTTTGCTATTGAAATT